>NW_027211715.1:33645000-33955000 GCF_022749685.1 Semicossyphus pulcher
CAGTAAATGATGGAAGCCAAACTTTGTTTCCTATATTTAGTCGCATCATTAGCAACAACAATAAGATCTGTCCTAGTTGTGATTGACCACATGTTCATTGACATAGCAATAAGAACATGCATCAAAAGATATTGCAAAAGACTTCATGAGCACATAGCATGCATTTACACTCTGCATGCGAACATTTGACCCATCACATGGAGCCTTGGATTCATGAGCTTTACGTTCCCGCCTTTGGGCCAATCCGACAAAGCCCCAGCTAGCCTCAGCTACTCTCAGGACTGTAAGGTTAGCTAGCATCATTGCTAAGGAGGGCGAGAAGAGCGTGGGACGTGTGGTTGAGGAAGACCATGAGGGGAGAAAGAACAGCTTTTTTGGTATTTGGAATTATTTTGGTTTCAGGTGAAGACACAGAAACTGTAAATTATAGTTAATATGCAGGAGTCATTATTTATTTGTTTGCCGCCTGTCATATCTTAGTTTTCTCCGTCGTCCCAGATGTTCCTTCCCTCGCGCAGGTGTAACCCCTCTCTGCGTCCTGCCCACACGTTTTTAATTAAGTTTGTTGGAACAGATTAAAAGTAATACAAGTCAGACGTGAACCCCAAGGACCTCATTACTATCTGTAGAACTGTAGAGCGATGCAGGTATATCTATATTCAAAGGTATCCTCTTGTTTCTGCTGTTGCATTTCCTGCTGGCTGCAAGATGATTAAAAATGACTTCATAAGCAAGCTTTAAAGGTTTAGACAGGTGACAACAAGAGCATCGTTGCAAGTAAACTCCTGCAACATTTCTGAGCTCGACCTTCATCAGGCAAACACACGAGAGTCATCATCACAGCATGCTCAGTAAATGCAATATGTTGAACTTTGAGTCAAATTTAGTGTGTAAAAGTGTGAGTGTAAAATAACTCACAATCCTGCACCTCCTTCGCTGAAAGCTTTGCTCGGATCCAACAGTCAGAGCTTCGAGGTTAACTGTCAGATTAGCGTGCAGAGACACTCAGAGCAGCTCTCAGTAGTAAGTAGTAGCAGTAAAGAAGCTCCCTGATTTGAATACGTGTTTAGATTTAGTCTTCTTCCACCCTCTAATTAGCTGCTGCAGGTATAAAGTATTAGTTGATTCAATAAAGGCATTTTAAACTAAATCCTTGGCTCGGTGCGAGTGTGCCTGTAGGAGGCCCAGTGGCTTCCCTCCCTCCACTTAGCCTTCAAGATCACCTGCCATTCACCTGGAGTTTAACACCTTCTACCGCGAGCACCTTGTATCCCCCTCTTTGTTCCTGTGTGTGATATTATAATACCTATAATAATGTGATTGTTATCTATGCAGATACGTGCTGTACCTTCTGTTCTGTGTATTTTCTCTGCAAGGTTATTGAGATTTAAAACAGTAAAGTTTAATAAGAAGATAATTGGATTAAGATTTCCTTTTCTAAAGCACCATCTTTGATCCTCTCAGAAGCAGCTTTAAAACACTCCCCTCGTGTTGTTTTCATTAATCACCATCTTCACATCGTCTTTGTTTGCAGACTGTTGTTCATCTTCACCTGGATAAATATATCTTGTTATAACTCTCTGTAGATTTAGTTCAGTGGGTTCGCAAACGTGGGAATCTGGGTTGTAGATGCTGCAGGTTGTGGGAGCCCTCGCCTCTCCCTGACAGTTCTGCAGTGTCAGTTGAATCTGTGTGTGTGTGTGTGTGTGTGTGTGTGTGTGTGTGTGTGTGTGTGTGTGTGTGTGTGTGTGTGAAAGCAAAGCATAAACACAGGTGATGCCTTATGGCAGAAGGTGCTGTGTTACACATTCTTTACACATTTGTTTGCTTCTGAAGGTCAGCGTTTTGCTTCTCCTGACTGATTCCTTTATTTCCTGCCTCCTCTCTCTCGCCCTCTCTCCCTCTCTCTCTCTCCCTCTCTCTCGCCCTCGCTCTCTCCCTCGCTCGCTGTCCGTCCATTGTTCTTCGTTCATGCTGTGTTTGTAATTCGAGCGGAAACATTTTCCTGTTGGCCTTTTGGAATTCCTTACCTTGCCTTTTCTCGGTCACGCTGCGTGGTTTTACACTGATGCATGTGTGGAAGCAGGTGTGTGTGTGTGTGTGTGTGTGTGTGTGTGAGTCGGTGTCATTATTCCCTCTGTCACACAGACACGAGACGTCTTTATGGAAGTTTAATGACTTTCAGCTGTTTTCACCCTCTGCAGCTGACTGATGTCCTCACAATCACCATCCTTTATTAAACATAACCAGTTATGCTAACGCGCTCATTAATCCCACTAATTAATGCATTAATCAGCGCACTGTGTTTTAGCACGCTCATTTCCACTCAACACATGAACACCATGAATATGAAGTCTCTGTGAAAGCATGCGAGGGTTCCTCCATGCAGACAAACAGTATGAAACTAACTCCTAATCAGACAACAAACTTTGAACGTGACAGCTGTATCGACAACAGACACTGTTAGCACAGAAGGGGTGTACTGTAAACACCATTAATCGTTAAAATAGCTTGTTTCACGATTTATCGCTGTAAGAATGTTTTTATTCACTGTTTATCTTTTCAGTGGCCCAAAGTCTGAAGAAAACATTTTCACATTGTTCTGACAGTAAAACACACACAACACAAACGGTGTCTTTGGAAAGTTTGGCATCAATGAAAGAATAAAATTAAGTTGATGACGTTTAAACTGCAAAGCTTCAATTTGTACTGACTGACCAGCCGATGTCTCGTTGAGCTTATTTTGGCCTCGTTGATTTATATTTGAGAAGTCTTCAATAAAATATTTGGAGATGCCCCATGCAACAACTTATTATGACACATATTGAGGTAGTTAGTCAGGGTGGGATTTGCAGGGTAACTCACAATATGCTCCGTGACACACGGCCCACAACAACCAGAAGATCACCATACAGCGATTTTGCAAGACAGTCATATAACTCGGGATGGGTACTGAAACCTGGTATTACTAGAAAGATGGCCGACATGACAGCTCCCTAAAAGAGAAGCCAAACCCTCTCTGTCGCCCCCTGCTGACTGGCTGCAGTATAGCTCATAAAGCCCGCCTCCTCCATGTTAACAGATGGGACATGAGTCAAACTGTAAAATCAAAATACACACCAAATACATTTTTCTCAAACATGGTTTCTGTCATCATAGTTAGTTCTTATTTACATTTACTCTTTGTAAATGTCTTTGTTCAGACATAAAGTTTCCCAGTGACTCTGTAATCAACCTTCTTCTTCATGATCATCAGGTCGAAACAATTCACTTCCAGCACTTTGGTGAGATATCACAAACACCATGTTAAAGATGTTCCTTCCCCACCGGAGCCGAAGATTAAAACAACCTGTGAAACACAACTTTTATCTACAGTTTCTTCACAATAACGATTCCAACCTCACAAAATTGCTTTCTTGGCTGCAGCCTCATCACAGTCGTGTTCTATAATCTGTGGGAAAACTTCACCTTTCAGCTCTGCAATCACTTTTCAGTCTGCCTGTGGAGACAACACGGCGATTACAGCAGCAGATAATACCTGTATTTACTGTCTTTGTTTGCAATGCAGGCAGAAATACGCTCCCTTCCTCTTTCATCCGCTCTGAATTCACCTTCCAACCTTTCTATCTGTGGCCATGCTCATCATTATTCCTTCCCTGAACACTCGAACACACCGCCCATCCAAATCTGCACAGAGAGAAGGGGCGATTTTAGCAGAGAGGGACTGTAATGGCTGCTCACATGAAGGCCTCCTGTCTGTAGATGTGCAGTGTGCGGGGAGCAGGGAGATAATTATAGATGAAAAGTAACATTCTGTGGAGACAGTCTAATGTTTTATTAATGGAAGAGCTCACAGATGAGAGCCATATTTACCGTCCGGTCATTAGTCATTCCTCTCCTCTGCTCGTTCCCTCTGTGTCTCTGTGGACTTTGGTCTGCTCTGCTTTTTCCTTTTTTCTGTAAACTTGGTTGAAACTCGCTTCTGCTGTGGCACTCCAGGGTAGCACTGAACTGCCCCTGAACTCACCACGCCACATCTGACACGCACACGCACACTTGGCTTGCTTAGTTTGGTCCATTGATGTCTTTCTTCTCGTATCTCTGCTCTTCTGTTCCGTCCCCCCCTCCATCACTCCCTCTCTTGTTGTCTCAATGTCATTTAGTCCTCCCTCTTTTTCCTCCCTGTCATCCCCTCTTTCTCCCTCTGGCATCGCAGCGCTCCGGCTGAAACCAGTTTAAATTAATATTGGATGACTTTCTCACTCTTTTTCTCACTTTGGCAGCGCGGTGCGTGCAGATAAAACACGTGTGATGTGAGTTAATACAAAGAGAAAGAATCCCCGTTGTGATGTTTAAGAGGACCCACGAGCCTCTCCTCTAATGTCCGTCAGTAATCTCAGTGACAGCTCGTGTAGAGTTGGAAGCAGGGTACAGAAGTTGGGTGTGACCTCTGACCTGATTGTTAATGTTTTTTATCGATTTTTAAACTGATTTCCAGCAGCAACAATACATTTTAGATTCATCTATTTTGGCCTTCACAATTTCTTCAATATTTACCCCTCCCCCTATCCGTCGCCACCCTCTTTGTTCTGCCGTTGGAAGGCCGGCTGCGTTTAACGCTGATGATGTAAACTGCAACTTTTTGATGGGAACAGAACAATGCAAGGTGGCCGTTGCATGTGCCGTCTAGGACTTTGACTTGCAGGTCTGCAGTGCTGTTCAAGAATGGACAATCTTCAAAGAATCTTTCCACTTTATCTTTAGCCTCCCAATTGTTAGCAATGGATTCCTTCCAGAGTTGTACTGATAATATTAAAATCTAACCTCCATGTTTGACCTCTTTAGCCATTAAAAGCTCTCCTTGCTGTTGGCAGATCCAGATTTCCAGCTGAAGACGGACCATTGATGTATTGTCCTATGTTACCAAAACCTGTTGCCTACATTACCCACAATGCAACTCGTCTACCTGGGTGAGTTATGCTCATAGCAGCTACGGTAGCCTTAAGCTTGTAGCTGCAGCAGAGATGAGGAGCGTGCTACAGGCTCCCGTAAACTCTGCACCCAGAGTTTTTTCGTCGTCAAACAATGCTGCGTTCCAGACAACTGGGAACTCGAGAACTTCCCAGTAGAAATTTCGGACCTTGGAGCGTTCCAGGTGCACGACGCCAAACGTTAATAAAAAACATGGCCGACCGTGACAAAGTGATGTTTCTTTCTTTCAGAGGTGACTTAGAGTAACCAGCTACTTCATCACGTTGTTTCTTGCAGAGCCTGTGTTACTATATGATAGTAGTTGGTTTTCAATTAACTGCAGCCAAATATATCACTATTCACAAGACTTTGAGTGGCGCTCCGGAGCAGTTTTTCTAGTCAGAGGTCGGAAAAACCCCAACAGACTCTGGTGACATCACTTGAGGCAATGCATCAGATTTCACTGCACACTAAACACTCACTGCATTCGTATTTCTGAACTCCTATAACGAGAATTTTGCGTGTAGTATCGATGACGTTCTCACTTTAACGTCAGCGTTAGTAAGGGAAGAGTTTCATGCAGCCCTAGTTAGAAGTGAATGTTGGAGAAAACTCAGAGCTGGCTCACAGGTTTGCACCTGTCAGCAGCTTGTTCCATCCGTCCTGAAGTGCTGCTTTGACGGCTCACCAACTCCTTTCACAGCACCTGTTTGATCTATCAGCTTCTCTGCTCGAGCTGGCTGTCAACCTTTCTGTACTTCATCCTGGAGCCTCTTCAGCTGGCTCAGGGGAAGGTTTTCGAAGGCCAGCAACAGTTGAAGGAGCTGCCGTGCTCTGAATCCTAAAGAAAGGTCCTGTTGACTCTAATCACAAAGTTTCAGATTCTCTCCAAGAAGTGTCTCGGCCCATTTGAGGCCTTTAACTTTGAAGGGAAACAGAAGTGGGAACAAAAGTTTGGATTTGTTTTCATCTTCGTCACCCAAGAAAAATCAGTGGAAAGTACATTTTTACAATCGAGGCTGAGAGGAAAGAGCTCGGCCAAGTCTGAAAAAGCACTTACCTCACACTTTAGTGCACTTTTCTTCTGGTTTATTGGAAGGGCAGTGTGCCGCAGCAGACTGGAACCAGAACAGTTCTAAATGGAATAGTTTGAGCTCTTGAGCCTGAAAGTCTGCTCTGTGTTCAGAGCTGAAATATGAAGAAGTATCAGAAAGTGTGTGTGCAGCAGCTGTGTGGAGGTGGACCCTCAATACGCCTGCGTGCAAAGAAAACTTTTAGTCCACCTCCACATTATTGGAAAAGGTAGTCAACGATGCCCACATGATTACTCTCGGTGTCACAGTGAAAATTTTGCATTGAACTTCATAAACATTAAACTTGTGTTGCTTTGTGCTGAGACTCAAGTAAAGATCCACCATGCAATCAAGATATCACCAAACTATCAATGGGAACCTGGAATTTGTCGTCATTGCGTGGCTCAAGGAATAGCAGCGTCTCATTGGATGAGATATGGGATGGATCGCCATGAAACTTATGGTCCCTTCAGGGTGATTTCTTCTGACTTCTTGTCCAGCCCCATCTTCAAAATCCTGTCTCTACAATATTAGCTTTAAGTCGGACCTTACCCCGATGAAAACGGACATCCTTTGGACAACGTAACCGTTAAAGCATGCCCAACAAGGCTGCACAGTCTAAAGGATATTAAGCATTGGGGCCGATGTAGGAACTGTATTTCCATTGCAGAAGAACAGAAATTACCTGTAGTGGTTACAGATGGAAAGACCTGCCAATGAAAACATTGCACGCCGTTAGACAGGTGGTGTAGTCCGAAAAACAAATGCACAGAGCAGCGTTATTTGAGCATCGCTAGTTAGCATCACCCACTTTGTGTCCCAACATGCCCGGAGTATATGTCAGGGAGTATCCCTCCTGAATCCCAGGATCCTAACTGGTGCACTGAACCTCAGACTGACAGCGTGACAGACACGTCTCTGAAGCTTTCTACAACTCTCTCCTCCTCTCTTCTACTGTTTCTCCATCATTCCTCGTTTTGTGTGCGACCTGACCCCATTTCTCACATCCCTGGCTCCCCCCCCCCCGCTCACTGACTGCCTCCATCTTTCAGCTCAGCCGTCTCTCCGTCACTCTCCTCTCCTCTGCTAATTATTCAGTCCCGCTGGGGGTTCTGTCTCTCTCTAACCCATTTTCTGTTCTCCTTGCTCAGCAGGGTGCTTCCCCCGTCGGCTGCTCTGTTTGCTTATTTCCTCTTTACACGCCGAGACACGCCGAGTATCGCACGCAGCGCGCGGCGCTCTGAACGTGTGCTAAATATGACATTTAAACTTTAAGAGATGTCTTTTGGATTACATGCATGTTTGCAGCATGCAGTTGTTGTATGTGGGTATGCATGCGTATTAGTGCATTTGTCACCCCGCATTAACAGAGCCATGCATCTTCTCCCGCGTGCCCGCCAACTGTGTCCATGAGAGATTCAATTATATGCTGTTTTAGGACACACAAACACACACACACACACACACTCTGAAGTGCTACAGTTCATGTTATCCACCCGCACCCCCCGCCGCCTGAACACTCCCTCCATCACTTATTTTTTCTCATTTAATAAAACACCACTTCACTACACCATTACCTCTAAAACAATCTCTTCCTCATTTATCTTCCTCTCCTCCACTCCTCCCTCGCCCTCTTATCTAATCTTACCTCCAGCCCGTCCTCGCTCGCTCTCTCTCTCTCTCTGGAAAATTTTGTTATACATCTTGGATTCTGCAATTTATTCTTCCCATTTGTCATTTCATTACTTGGCTTTTAAATCGCCCCCCCTTCTCTTGTCTTCTCTTGTTTCATTCCTTCTCTGCTGCTTCTTTTCTTCATAATTCTTTCAATTTCTCTTCCTGGATCTAATTGTAGAAAAATGATCTGTTTGACTTGATTAGAGAAATGGAAAAAGCTGGGGCAATGTCTGACGCAAAGCCGTTTTTTCACCCTCACACCGTGAGATTCTCCTGCACTTTAAACCCTCGAAAAATGGCCTCCATTTGTCTCCCTCGCTCACATATCATTCATCACGTCTCCTGATTCGTGAGTCTGTCTGTAAATCCATATTTCAGAAGCCCTGATCCGTGGGTAATTCTGAGATGGAAGCTCATGCGTTTTCCTCCGTGACCCAGATCAGACTGGAAACCTGACAACCTCCAGCTCACGGAGCCGGCGGCCTTCATGGTTCTTGATGACAGCGCTGGCAGCCCTGTGCACGTATCAACCAGCGAACACTAAATCTCCGCAAATCCAGAAGCCGTTAAGGGCGGCGTTTTTTTGCTCTTCAAAGCTGCTGCACTGTCATTAGACGGTGGCAGCAGGGAGAGACAAAGAAAATGAGCAAGGTATTAGAGAGGATCGAGGTGAGAGAAGCTCATCAGGCCCGGCTCCTGCTCTCCACAAAGGGCCAATCGTCGTCAATTACTGGAATAAGCATGTGAGAGACGGAGGGAGCGTGAGAATAAGGGGACAGAGGGATTTCTGAGCCCCTGCTCGGTGCAATCACTGTCACGCAGAGAGCGAGGTGATAAGGAGGAAAAGTGTCGGAGCCTGATAGCGCCAGGGTGAAATTGCCGTCATTTAACCGTCACCGAGTGGCAGCGAAGGGAAAGATTTCTGTGTCTAAGTCGCTCTGAAAATGTCTCACCTGAACCATCACGATGTGTCTTTCAACCCTGTTAGCCCTCACTGGTTCTTTTTGCCTCAAATGGCAAAGTTCCTTCTTCTTTGTCTCAAACGGGAAAATAACGTACTTTTATAATCACGCTCGTTTAAATAGCAGCTTGGTTTCTAGTTCCAGCCAGACTTTAGAAACGTCTGATCATCTTACAGGTTTGAAGCCTTTTTAGATAAAACTGTCCAACAGTGTACGACTTATCTTACATTAGCTCCACTTCCAATAGCCAGACCATTTAATTTACATTAATGAGCAATTAATAGAGGATGTAATGGAGCATCCGGAACAGGGCATTCTTCTTAATGAGTATTTTGACTTTTAATTGCATTAATGAAAGTTTTTGGCCACTTGGGGGCAGTGCAGCAAGCTGTGAACTCTTTAGCTTCTGGATGTTCTGCTTTCTTCACCAGCTAATATCTCACTGTGTATGTCTGCTGTTTGCTGCTGAGCAGGTGTATATGTATGTAAGAAGTGGACATTGCCTCAGCATGTGTCTTAAACCTGCATTCTTTCTAATGTCCAGCAGGGGGCGACTCGTATGGCTGCAAAAAGGAGTGTGAGAATATGTACGCTTGCACTCTGCTGTTCATTTGTCCGTCATGTACAACTTGTTCAAAGTCCGTTTTGTAGCTTGTAATATAACAGTGACAAAGACGCACGCTGATCAAGCTAGCACTACGTTAGCTGTTAGCTTAGACTGTGCTAACTGGTCTCCAGCTCCACCATCTCTTCTACCGGAGGTAGACGGTAGCTCAGCCCGTAGGGACTTGGCTGAACAGGAGGGTGGCAGGTTCAAGTCCCGGTATGGACCAAGCATGGAATTGGGACTGTTAGCTGAAGAGGTGCCGGTTCCCCTCCTGGATTCGCTGCCTCTTGAGCAAGACACTGAATCCCCCAACTGCACGGGGCGCATGTCCATGTGCAGCCCCCTCACTCTGACACCTCTCTGTTTACATGTGTGCACTTCAGTTTGTACAAACAGAGCGAAAAAAAAGAATTATTTCTTCTTCTTCCCAATATGGTCACTTCTGGCTCCACACTGTTAGTATGTTACTTTGACTAAAGTTAAGGATCAGTATGCTGATGATGGCGCTCTAGCAGCTGTTCACCGCAGAGCTTTAAGTCTGGCCACCAAAATGTAGAAACAACAGAGAAGATTATTTGTGAAACCGAACGATGGAGTCCAGACAAATCCAAAGCAGTCAGGACGTCCTGTGATTGCCGAGCACCATGTTTGGATGTTTTTCCACTTAGTTGTAAATGAAATCCTCAGGCACATAAAAAAGACGTAAACGTATCTTTAAACTTTAGATTGGAAGCTCAACATTGTTCTGAGCATCACAGCATCGCTGTTGTTGGTTAATTCATGTTCTGGGAGAGGATTTTCAGACTTGGGGAATTTCCTCGACCCAGACGCTTTGAGAACTTCACTAAATACAGATTCTGTGTTGGATGTGGTCAGTGAACGGTTGCTGTGCGGCCTTGTTTTGCTTGTTAACTGGGGCTTTTGGCCCGTTTCACAAAGAGACTCACTGAGGGAAAATATTTTAATACGTTCTTTCCATATCTTTGAAACTCCCCTCATCCTGCAGCTCTCCTGCTCACTGCTTTCCTCCTCCACGTTTCTTATCTGCCCTTGTTCCACTGTGAATTTTAAAAATGCTGTGCCGCAGCACGCCGCACTTCCAGCTGTGAGGAGTTACATAACCTCTCCCTCTCTCCTTTCTCCATCCTAATAAATTCTCTTTATGTATCCCTGCAGCTCCTCGTCCTCTGCACACACACACACACACACACACACACACACACACACACACACACACACACAAACAAACACTTTGTTGTCGTCTTTGGTGACTAAAAGCTCGTCTCTGAATCTCACAGCAGCAGAAGCCTCCCCCCCAAAAAAAGAACTTGGCTGCAGAAGAAAGATCAAACGCAGAAACACTGGCTCACTCCTGCAGCGCTGCCAAGACGAGCCGGGGAGGGAGGGGGAGGATTTTGGGGACATGAAACAGCAGGCGGGGGGGTGTGATCCAGGCGTAGGACGGGTTTGAAAGTGTGTGTGTGTGTGTGTGCAGTGTTGAGTTTTAAGCCTGCGGGGGAGAGAGGAAAGCAGAGTGATTAGGATTGTAGTTTAAATTTAGAATTTTGGAGACGGGGAACCTGGTACCCAGAGGATTTCTCTGCCTCTCTCTGCTTCCTTTATTGAAATTAGAGCAGATAACTTTCTGAGGCGTACAGAGGAGTGTATCCAATTTTTTTTCCTTTATAATCGCAGCTGCAGAAATGCAGAGTGTTACTTACTTCCACAAATGTCTGCAGGGGGATGACGGGGAAGGGATTATAGAAGAGGAAGAATAAGAAGTGGAACATTCAAAAGAGATGCTGTTAATTTGCTTCAGGGATGGGGGGGCATACATTTTGGGAGCCCGACCATGTAGTGTCCTAGATCTTAAAAGAAGACCCAGATTTTACTCCTCTTGGTTGGTGCTGCGCCGCCTGCACACAGCTCGGCTCTGGATGAGCTCTGTGTTTGTATAGAAAGCTACTACTAGCTTTGGGTGTGGACTTTACCGTGATAATGTAGCTACCACAGACTGTATAGAAAGATGGCCGACATGACAGCTCCCCAAAAGGGAAGCCAAACCCTCTCTATCGCCCCCTGCTGGCTGGCTGCAGTATAGCTCATAAAGCCCTCCTCCTCCATGTTAACAGATGGGACATGAGTCAAACATGGTTTCTGTCATTATAGTTAGTTCTTATCTGCTGATTTATGTCTAAGTGTTCATTTTTCCGACAAGTTTACTTTTAATAAACTATATGATGCTGTAAAAAGGGGGCGTGGCCTCATGATTGACAGCTCTGTGGACAAATGGGGCTCCTGCAGCGTTCTGTTCCCGAGTAGCAGAGTAGAGGAGGAACGGCGAGAGGAGACGTAACTAACACTAACACTACAGTCATTGAACTTTCCATAAGCGTGAATATCTGCTTCAGACCGACACAAGAAGCTGTTCTGCTGCAGACTGAGCCCACCTGAGGGCTCCAACACGCCGAGGACACCTGAGGGCTCCAACACGCCAAGGACACCTGAGAGCTCCAACACGCCAAGGACACCTGAGGGCTCCAACACGCCAAGGACACCAGGTTAAGGTGTGGTCAGGCAGAGGAAGGGGCGGGACGAGAGTACCGCGGCCGTCTATGTTTACAGTCATTGGTACTTAAGTTACTTGACTTCGAACACATGCTACATAATAATGTACATAAACACGGGAATCAAACCCCGTCTCCTGGATGAAAGTTGTTCCATCCATAGTCCCTGACCTTCTCTGCAAGCAAACTTATCTCGTTCTCTATATATCGTCACCCCATCCACCTGCACCTCCCTCCACTCTTGCATGCGTCCTAATCTCACCTCTCATATTAATCTCGTTGTTATCACAGTAATCTTTATCTTGTTTAAGGTTTGACACCTCGCTGCACGCAAGGACTTGTAGCGCCGCTCACAGGAGTCTGCCGTTTAAAAAGACGGAGTCTGATTTTACATTTTAAAATACACTTTTCATATAATTTAAATCACAGCCTGTGTCACTCCTGGCTGTCAGGGATCTGATGGCGCTAACATTGCTCCCTCACTCACTCCCTCACTCACTCACTCACCTTAGATTAGTAATTCCCATCTGTCTGTTGCGATAGCGCGGTATTAAGGCTCAGCTAAATCTCTGAAAATCCTGGTTTATCACACTTATGTATCCCACATTATCCTTCCCTTGACACATGCGTGCACGCACACACACACGCACGCTCAAATGTGCGCACACATGCAAACACTGACACACACACACACACACACACACACACACAGTCATTTTCATTGTCTCAGCAGAGCTTTGGATGAGGGAAAATGTGTCCGTCAACTGCGCATCAGACAGTGACGTGTATCTTACTCTGAAAAACGCTCACACACACTCCAGCACACCTTGGGGGAACGTGCAGGTATCTGTACTATAATGAAGTCCATCTCCACAGCAGTATACAACCAGTACAACATTAATCTTTCCATAGTTAGTACCTCTCCTCTCCTCTCCTGTGATTATCTGACATTTACTTAAAGGTTCATGTCTGCAGTTTTCTTGTAAAGTAACAAAACTTTTACTCCTGTTTCTCATCAAAGTTTATAGAGTTTATGATCTATTACAAAAAAGTTTAAAGCATTAACTTCCTCATGATACGATCACCAAGCTCAATATGTGAACATTTGGAAGCCTTTGCTGGTGCACTGCTGCGTCTCTCTGTGAACAACCGCCTCCTGTGGATCAGCAGGATTGTGTGAAACCATTTGTAGGAACGTGCAGGTACAAAAACACTGCTTCACAGCACCACCAAATAAACAGCAACAGATTGATACCAACTGATAAAACAGAATTTGGATGTCTTCAAAATGAACCGCATCTGACAAACTGTCACTGCTTTGAGTTTTCCAAAATAAGAAACATCTGTGTTTGTCACAGTCGTTCCTTTAACGGGCGTCTGCTCCAATCAAAGTACATAGTGTGACCACACACACACACACGCACACACACACACACACACACACACACACACACACACACACGTGCAGCAAAGTAAACATGTTACTGTCCCCTCAGTGCCCACTCCCCTGCGCTCCATCAGGTCAGCCTGCTGCTGTTGCTTTTTAATTGGATCAGTGATTGGATTGTTGAATGGAGGTTCTATTTATAAAAGCTGCTGATGCAGGCTGAGGGCTGACACTGCAGCACTGACGTATCCCACAATCCCACACTGTCTGGCTTTATTAATCCCTGTCTACAATTTAATCGGAGTGCACTGTTTAGCCGTCTGTTTGCAGGGAGGAATGATTTAACTCTTCTATCATATCCCTCCTGAGTGCCACTAATGCCCACTGCACAGTAAGACTATGAGAAGTCCTCTCTCATCCCTTAATGTCACAGACTGGAAGATTTTGCAAAGACTGGGTATCTTGCAGGGTCACATTCACAAGACTACAACTAGATTTCTGTTCAGATTATTTCCCATCATGCTCTTGGTGGAAATGTACAAGCAGAAAAAAAAAAAATTATGCAGGATCAGAAACAAATGTTGGCTAGAGCTGCTCTAATGTGTGTCGTGTTTTGTGTTAACCGTGGTGATTGAGGCTGTAATGTTAGCTAGGTTAGCATTTGGAGCTAGCAGGCTGCTAGTGAGGCCATTGTTATACCTGGACAGGTCGCAATCACAGGGCTGACACTTCTCCCGTATTGTTAGGCCTCTAAACAATCTTTTATTATTAGCTTTGAGACAACAGTGACCTGCATCTTCACTGGATTCTGATTTTCTGACGTGTGATGGGCTGAGAAAACCTTAATATGCAAAGACTTGATGTTTTTTCTTCGTTTAATTTTGGCCTGACGGCCGACGAGCCCGAGAGCTTATCAGCCTGTCAGCATGTGTCAGGTGTTTGTGTCATTTGCATCCGGAGCATTTCTAAACAGATAAGCAATGAAGTCTGAGTTATTATGGGTTTATCTCCGACAGGGACACCTGTCTGACACACACACACACACACACACACACACACACACACACACACACACACACACACACTGCCTGTGTAAACAGAGGATGGAGCATGAATGTCAAACTCACGTAAAGCGCTCAGTGAAAAATGCCTCCTGAAATTGTGTGTTTGAGCCGCCGCCTATATTACATGCATGTGTGTAAGAGCGTGTGTGTGTGTGTGTGTGTGTGTGTGTGTGTGTTCTATGTATATTTGTAATATGTATGTAAATAAGGTACAGCTCTGGCCATGGACACACACATTAATCGCCAAGACGTCTGCTAGCGTGCAAAGTCCCTGCGGGTTTGATGTCAAGGAAGGTGACATACGTGTGTGTGTGTGTGTGTGTGTGTGTGTGTGTGTGTGTGTGTGTGTGTGTGTGTGTGTGTGTGTGTGCGTGCGTGCATGCGTGCGTGCGTGTGTGTGTGTGCTCCAGGCCTGATACTTGTCCACATATAAATGACTTTACCTTCCACGTTGTCCTTTTCCCTCCTCCTCTTCCTCACACTTCTCCTTGTTATTCCGTTTTTCTTCCTCCTACTTTTCCCTCTGACTTCTTCCTTTGTTCCTCTCTTCTTCTACAAATCTCTTTTCTTTTTATTTGTTCCTCCGTTACTTCTTCGGGTCTAGTTTCATCTACTTTATCGTATCGGCGTTACTTGCTTCTTCCGCTCTTCGTTCCCTCCTACTTTAAACCATATGTTCTCCTCGTTCTGCCCTTGTTTCAAACCATCTTTCATGCTTTTTCCACATATGGTTTACACTCAGCTGTTGAGCATCCTGCTGAATAATAGATGGGAACAAAGGAGAGAGAAACATGGCGCAGAGAAAAGAAAGATAAACGGACCTTTGCATGTTGTCTCCCTTTCTTTCCTCCTTGGATCAGCGTCTCCTGGCACTATTCCAGCTCTTAACATTTTAATTACAGGTTGGACTGTGCAAACAGCGGAGGTAATAATAATAATGAGACATTTAGAACCTGTTTGCGTCGAGGTTTCACTCATTAGAGCACAAACAAAGACGGTATGATTAACTCAGCCTGCAGCCGCTCTCTGGCCCAGAGCAGAATTTCATTAATGTCCATATTTCATAATTTATTTCGTATTTCCAACCTGTGTTTTTAATAAAATCACTAATCATTGTAATACTTGAAAAGCCCAGTCGGCTGTTTATCCACACTTATGATTTTTAAGGGTTTTCATGAAAGAATATTTCAGACTAAAGACCAAAAGCTACATGAGATGCACCGATCAGCCGTAACATCATGGCCACTGACAGGTGAAGTAAAACACATTGATTCTCTTGTTCCAATGGCACCTGCCAGTGAACGTTCTGTCCTCCCAGTTGATGTGTTGGAAGCAGGGAAACTGGGCAGCTGTAAGGATGTGAGCGACTTTGACGGGGGCCAAATTGTGATGGCTAGACGACTGGGTCACAGCATCTCCAAAAGCTGCAGCTCTTGTGGGGTGTTCCCGGTCTGCAGAGGTCATGACCTACCTGAAGGGGTTCAGGGAAGGAAAACCGGTGAACCAGCGACAGGGTCATGGGAGGCCAAGGCTCATTGATGCGCTAGGTGAGTGAAGGATGTTCCGTGTGGTCCGATCCAACAGAAGAGCTACTGAAGCTCAAACTGCTGAAAGGGTAAATGCTGGTTCTGGTCGAATGGAGTCAGAACACACTGTGTTGCACACACGCTGTGTAGCTGCAGACCGGTCACTGTGCCCATGATGCCCCTGTCCACTGCATAAAGTGGCTACAATGGACACGTGAGCATCAGAACTGGATCACAGAATAATAATGTCGGACTTTGGTGCCGCTTCTATTAAAGTTAATGAGGCAGACATGGCAGGTCCCACTTCAGGCTCTCATCCGTGTTGTTTCACGTTTGGCAGCAGAATGATTCCTCAGAATGATCAGAAATATAATGTAACGCTGACAGATCTCCAGACAGATCCTGCCTCTCTTCAGCAGCTGCTTTGAGCCCCTGTTTGAGGACCTTGTTTGGGCTGGTGTGTAAAAGCAAGGCAAGCGTGATGTCTGGCCTTTTTCATGGCTTTGCTTTGTTTGGAACGTATTTCCTGTTACCAGAAGAAAAAAAGCTTGTGAGAGGAGGAGAAAATTAACTCTGTAAATATGGCGAGAAAACTAACCCCAGAAGAAACACTGACAGATGACATCGCTGTAAGAGGTTACAGGCTGTTCTCTCTTCACATCTTTCTCAGGCTTGATAAACCTCACTCCAGTTTTCTGGCCTGTTTGTGTCTCTTAGTGACGGTATAAAAAGGCCGGACGAGAGACCCCCGCTGAGAGAGGAGAGCTCAGCTGGAGAAGTTAGCCTACAGATATTTACCTCGTGTGTGTACATACTAAGATGCACATTCAACAACTTCTGCTGCATTGGCGTCCTTTTAAATAAAAACATATAGAGCACATGAAGTCCACTGAGACTTACGTGTTTGTGCTTCCAAAGATTGACACGTGCAGAACGTGTAGAAAGAAAAGCACGTTTAATTTTATTCTTTGATGCTGAAAAAAAGAAAATGATTTATAAATGATTTATACTTCAGGGCTGAGCTCAGGATGATTGAATGGTCACTGTTAACTATTCTATGGATAATATTCATAATAATATTATGAACATTTTCAATTTTTTCAACTAATGAAATTCCCACTTGGTTCGAAAGTTGCTGTTCTGTACACAGTATGTATACATGGAACAAAGCCATGATAATAGCTGTATTTAGTAGCCATGGTGATTTGATGAAAGTATCAGTTTATTGACATTTATTTCTTCCAATTTTGTTTCTTAACAAACAAAAATCTTGATCAACAATTCTGAGAGAATGTAGAAACCAAATATTTCTGGACATGCAGGAGTTATTCGCAACCTGAACATTTTTCATTTTTGCAGATATTCAAATTGTTATGAACAAACCTGCAAAAGAAAAACATGGCTGACGTTGCTGTTTCTGCTTTTTGTAATGTAATCGAGTGCTCCAGATCCCTTAAATCTATACGACCTGAATGCCATGTAAATATGTGAGTTCTGCTCTGTCTGATCCTCCATTAATCCATGAATAAAAACAAAGACAGGCAAACACGATCTCCCGCTGGCCTCCCCAGGAGGTCTGTAAAGGGTTAAAGATTCTGGTGACAACATATTAGCAAATTATCTTCTGTAGTCAGCGACTGAACACGTTCGTGTTTATTAAAGTATAATTCAGGTTTATTAGAGTTGGGGTCGTATTTTTGTACCACTTGCCAATTATTATTATTATTCTGTTTGTTTGTGATAAACATTTTAGTGAAGCCTCTCCGGAGCTCTGGGAGCACAGTGAGAGCAGTTTATCCACATCGTCTGAACCACCTGAAATGATGAAAATAATCCTCATTGCCAAGAAACTGAAAAAATCCCTTTTATATAATCTTCCCAAATAAATATTAGTCTGTCGTCGTACTTCAGTCTAAACCAATTATCCTCAAATTACCACAGCCCTCACACACACACACACACACACACACACACACACACAGCAGCACATGCAAAATGTAAAAGGCAACAGACATTAATAATAAGTGTAATGTGCTCAATGTGAGATGGATTCAGACAGGAAATAATACAACCCCCTTTCCCTCCCTGCACCTGACGGCGTCAGTCAGCCAGCCTGTTAAATATTCCAAACAGCTGCTTTTATTGTGGCGGTACTGCATACCTGATAACGCTAATTGCACCCAGCGAACACAAACACACCCACTCTCACCCTGTCCTCCAACTCTGTCGCTCCCTCACACACGCACACACACACACACACGCTCACACGCACACACACACACACACACACACACACACACACACACACACACACACACACACACACACACGCACACACACACACACACACACACACACACACACACTCACACACTCACGTTCTCCAGCTGACAGCTCAGACGATCGCTCCTCCGTTGCTAATTCCTTATCTCTGCCTGCGAGCTGAAACTCACTCGCTCTGATCCTGTTTTTTCTCATTAATGCCACTTAACTCGACTCCTTCCTACACTGACACCTCCTCCGCCTCCTCACCCACCTCCTCTTTACCTTCCCATCCACCTGTGAATACTCAGTTGAATGCTAATGTCACCCTCGACATACTCTGCTTACAAATTCACTTCCTGTCTCTTCCCCAAAACGCTTAAAACTGACACAGCAGGAGGAACTCATGAGACACATATTAATATGTTTCTCAGGCCTTGTGCTGCTGGAGAACAAAGTTTTGTCCTTGAAAGACGCTTCCTTTAAGTGTCCAGAGTTTTACCTGTTATTAAAAGGTCGTGACACGTGACCCAGTTACAAGACTTCAAAATATTAACTAAGATAGTGAGAAGATAAACTTTAGCATCTTGGCTATTTTAAAGTTTTGGTAAAATCTTGATTATGCATTTGTACATGTAAAGAACATAAAAGATGGCCGACATGACAGCTCCCTAAAAGTGAAGCCAAACCCTCTCTATCGCCCCCTGCTGACTGGCTGCAGTATAGGTCATAAAGCCCGCCTCCTCCATGTTAACAGATGGGACATGAGTCAAACATGGTTTCTGTCATTATAGTTAGTTCTTATCTGCTGATTTATGTCCAAGTGTTCTTTTTTTCTGACAAGTTTACTTTTAATAAGTTATTTCTTGCTATCAAAAGGGGGCGTGGCCTCATGATTGACAGCTCTGTTGACAAATGGGGCTCCTGCAGCGTTCTGTTCCCGAGTAGCAGAGTAGAGGAGGAACGGCAAGAAGAGACGTCACTAACACTAACACTACAGTCATTGAACTTTCCATAAGCGTGAATATCTGCTTCAGAGAGAACATATTGAAATTCACCTTTCCATTTTAGTATGTGTGTCTTCAGTACAGCCGCAGTTATAGATCTTATGATATTTAAAAAAAGCCTCAGAAACATTCAGGTTTCAGGTTTTAGAGACACTCGTGAAAGAAATCATGTCAGAGTCACTGACCCTCAGCTTGTACCAACAAAACTTTCCTCCACCAACACTTTGACCTCACTTTGCAGCAACGTCCTCTGACTCTGAAATGTCTGACACTCCCAGCTGCTTCTCACAAGGGAGGAACACACACACGTACATGCACACACACACACACACACACAGGGTGACTCCCCCTCCCCGCCTGCCTCCTGGCCTCCTTATCTCCGTCTCAGAATAGATGGTCCCTTTTCTCTGGAAGTTCATCCATTTTTCATGCTGCTCGCCTCCCGACGCCTCGCCTGCCGCTGTCACACATGTAGCCCACAAACGCCACGGCCAACCTCCATAAATGTTTGATGTTAGAGGTCCTCTGCCTCCAAACACACCGGCGGACCTCACTGCCACACACACGCACACACACACACACACACGCTTCCTCACTGTCTGAACGCCTCAGAGACAAAGAGGTGGTCACACACATTCAAGGTTTGTTTTTGTACCTTTGTGTGTGTGTGTGTGTGTGTGTGTGTGTGTGTGTGTGCGAGAGAGAGAGAGAGAGAGAGAGAGAGAGAATCTTCTGGTTTATGAATCGTTACGTAGGATGGAGTAATGTTACCCTTTCCTCAGTTTTAAGCACTAAATTATTCAGTGTTCTTAAAGCTGCAGATCAATATTTACATTGTAAGAGTGGATCAGACGTGTCACTCACAGTAACAGATGTTCCAATACCAATTTTTACTTTCTGTTATTGATACGATCGAGTATTGGCCATAGTGCAATTAAAAAATAAACATAACAGAGGTGGAAAAACACTGCTTGCTGACATCACCTGGATTTTGGCCGCGAGCCTCCAGCTAAGGATGCACCATGTTGGATTTTTTGCTCATATCCTGATATTTTCCAACCCTTTTTGCCGATTGCCGATATATTAGGCACATGTTGTTTTCCCACCTCGTTGCAGAGAACATCAAGTCTCTCCTGTAGTGGAATTAATATCATGCCTACTCTTATTGTAGTGCACTACAATACACATCTTGCACTCTTCTTCACGCTTGATGGAGGAGGCGAGGTGCAGGTAGTGTGCGTGCACTTGCGCGAGTTAATATCATAGCATTACGGTAAGCTTTTTTAGGGAATCATCGAACATTTTAGCAGAATTAAAACGTTGTTTTATCTGCGGTGTTCATTTTCAAGCCGTAATATGCAGATGCCGATAACGTGCTGAGAGTATCGTGCATCCTGACCTCCAACAGTTAACAGTTCTGTAACACATCGGTTCATGAAACCTCACCGCCAACATCCTGCAAACCTTGGCTATACACTGAGATTAATGCTAAGATAGCATGCTAAGATAGCATGCTAACATAGCATGATAACGTGCCGAAGTGCCAAATATACAAAGTACACTGCAGCATGTTGAAGATGGCGAATGTGAGCATGTTTAAAGCACATTTCTTAAACCATACTAAATTATAAAAATATTAAATATTCAGTTTAATACAACTTTATTTATCCATGCTAGCTCAGTAGTAAGCAGCCTGCGCGTCAGTTTAGCACACAGGCATAATTAATACCACACCCAAATTTAGCTTTTAGGCTAGTTAGCAAGGTTTCAAAGAGTTTCAGGTGAAAGTCGAATTCAAGTAACTAATACGGCTGTAAAAATATACCACACTATGACTTTCTTAATAATCTCAATAGACAAATTTATTTGCAGAAATCAAAGAGGTGAAGTGGAGCCAGCCAGCGCCTGTGGCTCCTTCACTGCACATGCATAAATGCATCAGTCTGCACTGTTCACTGTACGTACACGAGGACACGCTGCAACATGCGTGTGTGTTTGTGACACACAAGCAGGTGGACAGTGACCTCCGTAATGCAGCAGGCGCTGCCCCTCATCACAGCAGCGTATGTAGCACGCGACTTCCTGTGGCCCTGTGTGTGTCACTGTGTTGGTGTTTCTGTTCCGTGTGTGTAAATGTGTGTGTGTATACAGAGGGTGGCCAGGTGCCCAGAGGTGCTCAGGGTTAATGGATGGGGCCCCATACCTCCCGCTGACAGCAGGTTAATAACCAGGGAAACACACACATAAACATACACACACACGCATAGGGCAGGCAGGTGGGGAGGCTGAAGGAGAGCGAGACACGTCAGGAGAGAGAGAGACGAGCTTCTTCTTCGTCTCCTGACTTCATTACAGGGATGCAACACGTCGTCACAACATCAGGACGCACTTTGAGTTTCATGGAAGGGGAACAACCTGACTTAGCAGAGGCAGATTTGTCAGAACTAAAGGGAGCAGCAGTTTGAGGAGCTGATATGTAAAGTATGCAGTATGTATGTGGAGCGAGGCGGAGCAGAAATCTGAGCAGCCAAGGCATCATAAAGTGTTAGTGCTGTGAAACTGCAGGTGTGAGTGTGAAGTGGCCCCTTGAAAAAGTGTGTTCAGCAGAATGTGCATATGTAAATATGGGCGACACACATGCACGCACACACACACACACACACACACACGCAATCTGTGTAGAGGAAATAGATCCAGAGAACGAGACCTCTGAAGTGAATCAAAAGCTTCAGAGTTGAACGAAGGCCTGTGACAGGAGGATCAGCGCTAATGGTTTTAATAGTCCAACATCACCCCATTAAGACCCACGTGCACACACACACACACACACACACACACACACACACACACACACACACACACACACACTCATTCACTTATGACAGGGACAGACATTTCAAGGTTGTGCTGCAAGCTGCTTCTCCCTCTGCCTTTTCTTCCCGCTCTTCCACGGAGATGTCTTTCCACTAGGTCAGCATTAAAATCAGGTCTTAAGGAAAGTGACATTAGCGATGATAAATGAGTTACATGTTTCATTAATCACCCAGCTGAAAGGTGTTCAGAGAGAGGGAGAGAGAGGGAGGCGAGAGGGACGATCGGTGGAGAGACGGAGCGCTCCCGTGCTCCTTTGGCCTCTCTTTGTTTGTCGAGGCGAGCGGCGGCTGATTTTACGCGCCGGATGTAAAACGAACACGTCAAGAAAACTGCAATCAAAGTGACAAAGTCAAACAGCTCCGGAGCTCCCACGGAATAATCGCATTCAGTCAGGAATTCCATTTTGTCGTTGGATGAAAAGCCCTGGCAGTAATTATGTGTGTTGAATGCTCTCAACGTGGACAAGTTGAGCCAATTAGCGAGCCGGGAAGTCGTTCCAGCGGCAAGCGGCTCCATTTACTCGTCTCGCCCGTTTGAACCCTGCCTTGTTTGCGTTGTGACGAGGGGAAAAATCCTGCTGCCGGGCGTCTGTGATGGAATGAGAGCGTGTCGTGTTTGGCTTTGATCTGACACATCCTTCACAAAACTCTCCCAGTGTGAGCAACACGAGCTTTGTGTCTGCGTGATGACAATTACGCCGACGAGTGTCTTGTATATATCAGTGTCGAAAGGTCATTCAGGTATTTATACCAAGAGTTTAAAAAGTATCTTGTGATTAAAACGCTCTCAAACTTATTTACTTTCCCTGCTGGAACACGAGGAGCCTGATTCACTGCGACACCTTTAAAGCTCATTCCCGCCTGTTAACCAGACAAAGCAGCAGGTTTAGAGGTGAAAACATACACAGGATTTGGATCTGGCATTATGCGCTGCTGTTCTCTGTGTTTGTATTGTCGACGGCGGTAAACCACCAGGCTGGAAAAATAGACAGGATTAGGGTTTATCAGTTTATAAGATGTCTGAATGTTATCGGCTGCATCTGAAATACATTTGCTGGAATATTCCTCCTCTTGTAAATTTCAGGTCTTAGTGCCGGTCTGATTCCACCAAAAACCTGGTGTGAAATGAGGAAATCCATTCTGACAGTAAACAACCGCCTATCAAGATCGGTCTCTGCACTTTTAAACAACTTCTTAAAGATACAGTTTTTTGGATTTATGCTTCATGGATGGCTGTTTCGGTTGGTTGATCCACCTCTTTGTAATATCTCAGAAACTAATGCGTGGATTGCAGCAAAGTTTGGTTTAGACGTCCATGTTCTCTAAGGGTGTTTCTTTTTCTAAAATGCCCCGATTAAAATTGTTGATACGTAAGTTGCAGCCCCTTCGAGCTTCGAGGACACACAGAACACGTGTTGACCTTTAATTGTAGAATGTAGAAACCTGCGAGCTAGTTCAAATGGGCAACTTGAGCTGCACTGATTTCCCTCTTGTCTTGTGTCATTCTCCACCTGACAAACACTTCCTCCCAATGTGGCGTCTATTTAAGCTGCGTGATTTCCACTCTCTCCCTCTGCTCTGGCATTGCCACCGCTGCCCCTACTGCACACTTACTTTCAGCCCCACCACCACCCCAGCATCCACCTGCAGGCTCCGGCTGCAGCAAACATTTCAAACGATCACACCTGTGAGTTGTCTGACTGAAGTACAAATATTTCTATGCACGCATGAACAAGTGTAGTCCAAGATGTGAATTACTCTGTAGTGTTGGACCAAGAGAGTTAGCCTGCTGGGTTAGAGTAAAATGTTGACCTTATATTTGAGTAAAAAACTGAACATGGTTCTGATTGAACTGTTTAAGGAACCGAACTGGTTTAAACAGGACACGCTTGTTCGTTATAGATATTCAGTTGACTGCTGTAAAGTCGATGATGGTGTGGGAGGGGCTTGCTGTAGTTTATTGTGTTGGGAGCAAAGGACATTTGTGCACATTTTGATCTCAGGTTGAATTGATTGTATTTTGGTGAAGCTGTGTCTCATTTCGGACACTTTGGTTTCATCATGTTGTACACTGTATACATTCTATTCCAGTGGTTCTCAACTGGTGGGTCAGGACCCAAAAGTGGGTCGAGGAGCTGTTTTCTCAGATGTGTGCTTAAAAAAAAAAAGTTGAAGTTGAGGCTGTGCTTTTATTTTGAAGGACATGGGTTTCCTGTGACGTGCGTGCAGTAGTTCAGTCACACTGCATTCTTGAAACGTGATGAGTCCTACAGTCGTAGCATTTATGTACTTATGTTTATGTATGCAATATCTCCCCCCTTATGCACCTCCACCTGTTTGCTTGACTATTATACTGCTGTGTTTTGTGACATACTGTGATGTTGTGTTCGGTCTAAGGTCCAAACTGCACCATTTTTCTTTAAATACATTTAAGTGGTTGAAAAAATCAGAAATTTGGGGTGTGATTTGTCACTAAGAAGGTGGTGGTGGGTCGTGAGGCGAGACCAGTTGAGAACCACGGCTCTGACAGCTGTTGTGCACTTATGCGGTAAACTGAAGCAAAAACAGAGTGACGATAAAATCGTTGCCGTCTTCCACCAAAACTTTCTCTGGGGAACATTGTCCATAAACTTTGACTTTCCTTGAGCACCAAGCATCATCGATGTTTTCCGGAGACTTGAGCTTTGTCGGCGTGGAACACCGTCTGCCCATTGGGTGCAGTTGCTTGAGATATTGGGATGTTGTGACGGAGCCAGGTCTCTGTAAGAAGGAAGAAGAAGCTTGATCTGCTTAAGAGCCACTTCTTCTGTTCAGTTATTGGAATCGTCCGGGTACCAGAGCACCTGAAGTCCAGGCTAGGTTAGCTTAGCGCATATCACGGCTCTTCTCCGGCTGGTTGAACTGCCCACAGCACCAATGGTCGGTCAGGTCTGGCCTCAAAAGATGTGGTAGGTCGTTGTTGAAATGTCCGCTGAAGTGAAGACAGAAATGAAGACAAAAACATAATGAAACTGACATGTGGCATGGTTTGAAGGATAATACCTGCAAAACTCAGCCTCAGCTGTAGTTGTTGTTGTGGCGTAGCATGCTAACATCGTACACTAAGATGGTTTAAAATGACCCAAAGGAGCCTGAAAGCTTCGTGGGGCTGCAGAGCTGTTGATCCTCAGTGGGTTTAACAGTATAAGCAGACAATGTCACACTATGTGGTCTTTGCGTTCCTATTTCAATATCAAAAATGTTGATTTATGCAGGTTTAAGAGCCATCACTGAGTCTTTCTGCAGATTTCCAGAGTCCAGCTCTTCCTCTGAGCTTTTCAAGGACACCATTAAGATTACCATTTAGATATAACACATGGTGGGATCACATCTCCCTCAGCTCAGGCTGGTGAGCCACCTCCTCAAATACCAGCACAGCGCTGCCTGCAGAGCTGCTCAGACTCTCTCAGTCCTTTGTTCTTATTGTCTCCCACACAGCTGCTAATATCAGCGTGCAGCTGCTGTGAACCTGCAGGACATATGAGCTGCGTTGCCTGGTTGCTTCTTTTCCTTCTTTGTCTCCCATCTGTTTTTTGTCCTTCTGTCTTTTTCATTCATTTCTATCAGACATTCTTTGTCTCTGTCTTTTCTCTCTTGCTTTAAATAGATTTGTTTGTTTCCATTTCTCCATTCTGTCTTTTTTATAAGAGTCTCTCTCTCCTCTCTCCAGGCCTTTCTTTCCCTCGAGAGGAGGTTTTTTTTTAGTTTTCTCTCAGGTTATCTGGAAGGAGCAGGTGGCTCTAACCTGTCTGAGGTAACCTGTAACTAGTCACCACCGGCCTCCTGCACCGAGAACAAAGTGGACGAGATGGGAGGGGATGGAGATTGGGAGAAATGGAAAAACTGGGAGGGAAGGCAGAGAAGGAGAAGGAGCAGACAAAGAGAGGAGGAGGAGGAGGTGGAGGAGGAGGGGAAGTGGGAATGGAAATTAAAGTGGAGCGATAGCAGCAGCCTCTTAGTCTTATCTTAATTATAAACACGATGACCCAGCTGTGCTGCCCGCCGCGCCCGGCCGTCTGACGGTGACCACTGACAGACACACACATCCACACGCACAGACCTAATAAACCTGTCTGACACCCCTAATCAGCTCATTCTCCCCAGGGTGGACCGTGTCTGACTGAGTGTGTGTGTGTGTGTGTGCGTGTGCTCGCTCCGTCCCTCGAGACCAGGTGAGCAGCGAGGATGAGAAAAGATGCTTTAATTGCTTTTTCCTCCACTTTCCTGCAGCTCTCCCTCATCCCGTCCCCGAGTGTCGGGTGTCTCAGCGATTATGGCAGTGTAACACACACACACACACACACACACTTTATCCAGGTCGTGGTCAAGTCTTTTCCAACTGAACTCTATCAATACAGTCAGAGTTGATTAATATCTTTGTGTCTGCGGATGCTCGAGGTCTATTTGTGGGACTCATCACAACATTTCGCTGCAGTCTGTGCACACGGTTTTCATGCCAGATACTTGTGCTGAAGCAACAACAAAGTAGTCAATCAAAAAAAATCTGAAGGTCTTCCACGTACAGTTTGCCAGGCATTTTCCATGCTTATGAATTTGGCAACAAAAGAGGTTACGTTCAGGTATAAATATGGCTCCTGTGAATAACTTACTTGATGGTCTAAATCAAAAGGATCAGCTACCCTCTCATTATTTTTCTCTACATCCCCACCTGTGTGCAGGGTCGCCTGCAGCTGCAGCTGTGGAGACACCGTGGTCACTGCAGGGGTCGGAGGAGACAGAGAAACATGTTGCCTCCTCTCTGAGGACGTTTACATGTACAAAACATTTCAGTATTAGAACATATTCCAGAAAGACAAGATAGTGAGCTGTTTGCACGGCCAATTGAAAAGGAATATTCCACTAATATTGCTGCTCACATCCAGCGCTGAGGTTAACTCCAGCCTAGCAGACTGTTGGATAGTTAGATTGTCTGCAACACACAAAAGAAAGACAAGAAGTCGAGCAGTTAAAACCAGAGTGGGACACGTGTCCAAAGATGCTCCTAAAACCTGAATAATATCTGCATATCTCATGTGAGTTAATCATAAAAGGCTACATCGGTTCTCGGGCTGGGTTTGAAAAAACGATGATTTGAATCGATTCTCATTTGAATCCCAATATCGATTCATAAACCCGGAGATCGATCTTTAAAAATATGTGTAAAAACGTGTCTGATCACTCGCGTTTCTGAGCGCTCCTGAACGCAGCACGACTTAGCGCATCCCCCCGAAACACGGCAGTGAGGGAGACATGCCCGGACTTGTTTACTGCACCGACTACGGAGCAGTAAACAATATGCAAGTTCGTTTTGCACGGATGTTTATGTTACTCTCTGTTCGCGTCGGCTTTGGCCGCGATTGTGTTTTCGGCTGGTTTTTATACACTATGACTTTCCCCATAACTCTTCAGTCTCGTGTGGCTTTGTTCTTCGCGCTATGAGATCTCGTGGCCAAATCTCGCGGAAGTTGAACCCCAGTTCGTTTAATCAAAACCACAAGCCAGACGTTCAGACAGGAAATCTGACACTGGAAAAAAGTTCATAAGCTGTCTAATTCATAACAGTATTGTGTTGTGGAGGAGTTTAAGTATCTTGGGGTCTTGTTCACGAAAGGCGGTCCGCTGCATCAGCGGTAACGCGGCTCTTGTACCGGAGTGCTGTGGTGAAGAAGAAGCTGAGCCTGAAGGCAAAGCTTTCCATTTACCTGTCGATCTACGTTCCAACCCTCACCTGTGGCTTTGGGTAGTGACCGAAAGAATGAGATCGTGGATACAAGCGGCCTAAATGAGTTTCCTTCGGAGGGTGTCTGGGCTCAGCCTTAGAGAGAGGGTAAGGAGCTCGGAGATCCGGGGGGAGCTCAGAGTAGAGCCGCTCAGAGTAGAGCCGCCTTGGAATCCCCCCGGAGGAACTGGAAAATGTTGCTGGGGAGAGGGACGTCTGGGTCACCTTGCTGAGCCTGCTGCCACCGTGACCCGGCCTCGGATAAGCGGGAGATAATGGATGGATGGATGGATGGATGGATGGATGGACCAAGTTGGGGTGCATTGATATTGTAACTGAAAAAACAAAAATCGATATCGAATTCAGAAGTCCTTATCGATACCCAGCCCTAATCGGAACTTAGCGGGGTCCAAACATATGCTGTTTACATCTCCTGCTCTTTAGTGCTTTACATCCTCATTTAGCCATCTGGTTTATTTTGACATTTTTCCTAAAAAGTTTCTAACGCACATGAGAAAGTGAATAAAATATTCAAAAATCGAATCAAATGATGGATTCTGCGACCCCCCCGTCCCCACTTGGGCATCAGCTGCTCCGCGCTGGCCTTTCCTCTCCGCATTAGATGCAACATCATAAAAGGATGGAAGCTGTTTTGTTGTGAGACATTCAGAAGCTTGTAAACAAGTTTAAAGTTCATATGCAGCTGTTGGATAAATAATCCAGGATTTAAAGGTGACAAAACCTCCGTGGAGGATTTATCGTGCATTGTGTGCTGTGTTGAAGTTCACTATCTCCCCTTTGAATGGACTCTGAGCCCAGAAAGGCGGGATTAGGGTCTGGCTTTATCCCTTTATAAGAAGTGTGAATGTCATCGGCTGCATCTGAAATGTGTTTCCACAGAATCCTTTCATTTTTACGCTCGGCTTGGTTCCCTCGAAGGACGGACTCTGCCTCCCAAATCACTTCTAAACGGCTCCCTCGTTAAGCCGACATATTGCTCCCATTCCCAGCCCGAGCCATTTCAATTAGCTAATGAGAGCCGAGGAGCCGGGAGGGAGGACGCCCGGCGCCCCTCTGATCCTCAAGGTTAGAGCTGGACGGAGGGAGAGCGAGCACTCGGTCTAATCTACACTCAGAGGGTAATTACATTCAGTAGCCGCTACAGGAGAGGAATTAGCCACCGAGCTGATGTGGGGAGAGAAAGCAGAGCTGGGAGAGAGAAAGAGAGAGGTGTCGATCAACCTTCTGACAATTCCACTTTAAGTCCACCTAAAATTCCTGCTTGTTTGTTCGCTTGTTGGAGGAATATCTCAAAAATAACTGCTTTTTAGTGAAGGAATAACGACATCGAATGAGTTTACAGCTCAGATAATGGCTGTACAGTTTATGTTCTGCGTCTGCATTTATGAATGTCTAATATAAGTAAATAATAAAATAACAGCTAAGCCCAGATGACTCCATCTGTTCGTGCGGCCTCCCCACTGAGAGGACAATGAAGCTTTTCCTTCCGCTACATCTTTCTATTTATCTCACTCTCAATTTAATGGGCCATTGGCCAGCGAGAGGAAGCTGCAGGAAAGATTAATCCACAGCTCAGCCTGGGGGAGATCCCGTCCACAGGAAGCTTGCTGGGGCTCTTTTAGCGTACGAGCTGCGAGACGGGGAACATGTAAATGAAGTGAACCGACGAGGAGCAGGTGAGTGGAAGGTGTAATGGTCTCCTGCTGTCGGGAGGTGGCCGTCAGTTTGTGGTTCTTAAAGTTTCACTGAGAGTGTAACTTTATTGTGATCTGAACTTCATTCCAGTGTAATTAAGACACCTGTCTGTGCTCAGTGATGCTCTTCAGCAGGTGAACAAAGTCTGCAGGAAGTAAAGGGTGGTGTGTTTACGCTGGAGTCATTTGAAAACTTTATACTATTGATAATATGAAGCTTTTATGTTTATTAAAATACCTGTCAGACAGTGTGACAGGCTGTCATGAATGCGACGCAGTGACAGCGAACACACGTGTCAGACCAAACGTCACGTAAAGCAGCTCAGTTTTTTTCCACTGAATGGTGAAAGGTAAATGAACTGCACTTTTCTCGTCTTCCGACCACTCAAGGTGCTTCATGTCACGTTCACCCTTTCACACAGTAATGGCAGAGGCTGCTATGCAAAGTGCCAATCTCCGCATCACGATCTAACTACCAACACTGACACACTGATGGCTGCCCTCGGGAGCGGTTGGAGTTTCAGTGTCTTGCCCAAGGACTCTTGGACATGCAGACTGCAGTGCAGGATTGAACGGGCAGCCTTACAATTAAGAGATGACCCACTGTACCACTGAGCCACTGCCGCCACTCACAGGCTCAGGAAGTGTCCATACAGGTAGAGTTAAAGAGTGAGCCCCACTAATCCACCGCCCTTAAATGGACATTGTTGTCACCTGTCCTTCACATTTTCTCCTGTAATCCTTTTAAACTCGCTGCCTAACTTTAAATGTAAATATGTGTTGCACAGACGACCAATGCTGTCATATATTTGACACAGAAACGTACATATTAAGAGACCGGAATTCTGTGTACCCTGCTGGAGTTGCAACTGAGCAAGGCACTTCTACCACCTTTAACAGAGCATCTCTGCAGGCAACCTTATTTTCCCGCTACGGCAACATCTAAACAGTTTCTCCTCCAGGGATCAATAAAGACTCACATTACTGCTTTAAGAGACCTGCATGTTTATGGCAGCTGCATCAACCTCCTGCTGCTCTGTTTTATTTTCAGAATATTTCATGAAAATGTGTCTGAGCTCTGAAAGAGTGAATCAATTCAGGTTCAGCCAGCAGCTCCACTGCACCCCTGGGTGACACGCTGTGAGACTGGATGTCGTTTCAGCCTTTGTATTTCACACAAGTGTCCATGTGACAGATTCGGCTTTACAGTACGGGCTTTTAAATTTAGACATGTCTGCCTACACAGCTTCACACTCCTTCTGCAGCTCGTCTCCGCCTCACAGCACACTTCATATTAATGCACATTGTGTTTGCATGAATATTCATGTGTGTACTCTCCAAGAAGATATGACACAAACATCCTGCGCGGCGTCTTTGTCTGCCGCTGCTTTGTTCTCACCTGGTTCCTCATACAGACCCGTCTGCTGTTAATATTACAGACTCTGATCTGGTCATCAATGGTTACAACCAACATCGCGGGACTTAATCATTGGTATTCACATCACGTCGTCCTCGCTGTGAAACGAGAGCCTTCTTCTGTTTCTGAGAGCAGCTTTCATTTGCCATCGCAATGCTTCCAAACCTCTGCACAGTTCATGTTCTAATTAATATAAATGACTCGATAAGTTGATTAGTAGAAAACGAATTAGTAACAATTTCAACAAATCTACTTGCAGATCTCCCTTAATGGTAATTGATAAATTAGTTTGGGTTTTGCACTGCTGGTCAGACAAAAGATGAGATTAATCAGTTAAACAAGGAAACAAAAGTCAGATTGATTGAGCGTGCAGATAACGACTCAGGCAGCCGCAGACGACTAAAACATCCTCAGAGGAACGACGTCTAAACATTTTGAGTGATCGAAGTTTTAATCGAAATCGCAACATGGCCTCCTGCAATATTTGTTAGAGGTGAAATGTGTGTCAGAATACCATTTTACTTTTAACGTTGTGCTGCTGAGATGTTCTGGCCTGCACATCATACACAGACATAAGTATCAAATATCTTCATTTGGTACAGATCCCTGCAAATATGACACCATGATCATTTACAGTGTTACAATGTTACGATGTTACAGTTTCATGTAGCAGACGCTTTTATCCAAAGCAAAGTACATCTGAGAGATAACGCAACACAAGCTACGATCAAGACAGGAGGGAACGAAGTCAGTGAGAGCCAACAAACAGCCTCAGGTGCGACAGGGCGTGTTTTTTAAATAATAATCATCATCATCAGCAACATCAACAAGATCAGTATAGTCATCATCATCATCATGAAATCCTAGTCAGCATAAACTGCATCCTCGATGTCATCATCATCAATAGCATCATCATCATTAAGGTCAGAGGTCATAAAGAGCCAGGTCTGTAGCTTCTTCTTAAAGGTGAAAGGGACTCTGCGGACCGAATGGAGTTTGGTAGCTCGTTCCACCACCGGGGGACGACTGAGGAGAAGAGTCTAGTTAGAGACTTAGGGCCCTGTTGTGATGGGAGTACCAGGCGCCTTTGATTGGCAGAGTGTAGTGGGCGGGACGGAGTGTAGACCTGGATGAGGGCGTTCAGGTAGGCAGGAGATGTGTTTGTTGCTGTTTTGCACCACCGTGCAGCCTCCCCTTAACATTGCAAATCGAAATTGCAATAGAAGTCAACATAATTGCGATTATATTGTTTTAAAAATCATTCAGCTCTAGTTTGCAGTGAATTCAGATAAAAAGATCTGGTTAAATATTGATCGAGTCTAAATGGGAGTGAAGCCAAACGCTTCCAAGCGTTCTGCATTGATATGCAGAGTTTTGTTTATAGAGTAAATGAAACTCAACACTTTCCTCCAGAGTTTCACTTTAAAAGGCCACGACATGAAAGGAAAACTGTTAATACCGGCTTTTATTCTGGTGGAACATTGAGCGTTTCAGATGTCAGCTGGTGCTCAAACAGTAAACAAGTAGCTTCACAGTTTAGAGCGGCGCGACTTCTTGACTGGCAGTTAAGCAGTTATTCACACTGTCCACAGCTCTGCAGAAAAAAGGGACATTCTCTGTGTCACAAAAATGTTTGCAGACTGAAACCGAAACAACTTCAGTTTGAATCAGCTGTGTGTGTGTGTGTGTGTGTGTGAGTGTGTGTGTGTGTGTGTGTGTGTGTGTGTGTTTGCACTTAATCTGTGGCTGTGTGAATCCAAACAGTGACATAACATCAGCGGTCCACTGCAGTGTGGAGGATTGTTCTCTGACTGTAACCTTGTTTCACTCTGAACCGTTCATATAATTACAATTGATTTCCAGTCTTTGTGTGTGTGTGTGTGTGTGTGTGTGTGTGTGTGTGTGTGTGTGTTTGCTGCAGACTCTGCTCCCTCTCTGTTACAGCTCTTTATGCTGTTTATTGTGACATTGACCTCCGTTCACAGAACAACTGCCTTTAGTTATCGACATTGTTTTATTCTGTTTCTCTCTTCAGCTTCTTTTCCAAACAGCATCTCGCTCGTTGAAATGCTGCTTTAGTTGCTTTTGTCGTCTCCCCACAGACCTCTGGGTAATAATGTCAGCCATGCATACAAACTCATGGTTTCAGCTTCTTTGTTGTTTTAATGAATAATTTAAAGTCTGGCCACGGGACAGGAGCAGAAAAGTAGCAACTTGGCTCACACTGGCACATCACGGGGACGGATGTGTACGGAGTGTGACAGAAAATGTGAGTTACAATCTGCCTGCTTTTATGCACATTTAATTTTTGCACACAGACACAAGCAACTAAACACACACAGGTCAAAATTAAAAGAAAAGTTACGTTTTATTTGGGGTGTAAATGTTGCTGTGTTGACAGATGCAAAAGGAACATAAATCACGATGCACATAAGACGTGTGCTTCCACCAAAGAGAGGAAAAACTAGACCTGTGTGGATCGATGTGGCGAGGAGAGAAATCGTCCTCAAATAAAGACATGAAACAAACAGAGACGCTCTTCTCTTGTTTGAGGTTTTACTTGTGTTCTCACCGGCACTTTCTCTTCTTCTGTAGAGGTTTAATAGCACCGACTGGAGAATTATTTCCAGCAACTGTTTATCTCGATGCACACGACTCCTGATAATTGCATAATGGTAGAATGACACGCTTTAATGTGATCTGATTTGGTAATTAAGTTTAAATGTGTGCAACATTTGGAAGGACACGTGTGTACCGGCTTTTCTATTCTCTAATAAAACAACTTAAACCAGGTTTGTACAAATTCTGTATCATCCTATTTTAACCCCCCCCACACACACACACACGCACGCACACACACACACACACACACACACACACACACACACACACACACACACACAGGCTGATTCTGAGATCAGCTGTCTGCATCTCGGTTGCATCTCTCTGTCTCTCTCGTCTGCCTTTAGAAAAACTGGACGGGGTCAGAGAGCCGTGATGGGGGTCAACAGCAATCTGTCACTGTCCCGCCCCGCTGAGACCGAGGAAATAAGGACTCTGTTAGTATAAACGGGAGAGAAGAAATGGAGACACACCCTGAACAAGACATGGTAGAGAGAGAGCACAGATTTAATGCTTTCCAGCTCTCTGTTGGGATGCATTCTGGGATGAAGAAGTTGGTTTTGTGTTAACAGCTGCTAACAGCTTGATGCTAATAGAACACAGTTCAATCTGCTCCAGCTGCTGTAGAACTGTTTCTGATATGTGTGTGTAAAACCCAGCGAGACACCGTTCACCACATTAAAAAACCTCTAAGGTAGCAAATGTACGACAGTGAGCCTCAGTGGGAAAATAACAGAACTACGACATGAACGATTCCCGAGCTGCAGGTCGCTGCTTTGTCGATTTTAATTTTGTCACACTCAGGGTGGCAGGAAATGTGGAATAATATCATTTCACCGCGCTCTGATTGACAGGAAACTCCGATGATGAAATCTGGAAACTAGTCCGGCCGTATCTGAAGGAAAACCAACATAATTTACCCTTAGACAACAACTATGGCAAATGAAAGGAGCTTTGTTCTCGGCTCGTCGATGTGTGTGTGAAAGTTTGTATGACGTTTTATTTGCAGGCAAAAACACATCTCATTAAAAATTGTCCACACTGACGAATGAAGATTCTAAATTGATGTAAATTGATTGAAACTCATTAGCAGAGATAATGGAGAGTTTAGGTGAGCTGACTGTTTACAGAAAAGACTAAAGTAACTGTGTCTTTAATCTGTTATGGTTGTCAGCTATGTGTATGTGTTTATTCTGCATGCATGTGTGTGTGTGTGTGTTCTATCCCGCGTGTCTCTGTGTGTCTGTAACTGTGTTCAATTATCCCAGAAAGATTTGTCTTGTTTTTGCCTCCATTAATGAGCTTTGTTCGAACATATAGAACGACAGATCGCCTGCAGTGATGTAGAGGCTTCCTATATGTACGTGTGTGTGTGTGTGTGTGTGTGTGTGTGTGTGTGTGTGAGACTGGGACCAGTACAGGCGCTTGAAGCATGTCAACACTGCTAGTCAAATATTCATGTGAGTCAGTGCCCACAGCTTTGTCACATACATTCTTATATCAGCCTGCAGTGCTGCGCGAGCTGCTGCTGTTTACCTCCCTGCAATTACTGTGACAGTATTATAGGACAGCTCACTATAGGGGATCAAACACACTTCAATAGGCACTGACACTTTACAGACTAAGTGCGTGTGTGTGTGTGTGTGTGTGTTGTGTGTGTGTGTGTGTGCGTGCGTGCGAGGAGGACATCTGCTGTGTCCTCTGAATGTGTGTGTACTTTTGCAGTTTTATGCAACTAATAAACCCTCATATGGGACTTGGATCTTGTTATGCACCAGCTAAGCAGTCAAAAATACACTCTCCTGAAGCGCAAGTCTTTATTGTATGATTCAAACTTGGCTGATGCCTCATACGGATGAACTGCATCTCAAGTAAGAACCCTCGATCACGTTTCATTATTCAAATATCTGCACTTCGAATTGGTAGAATGTGAATCACGCTTGTGCAGACAATGTCCCGTTGGTTCTTTGCCTCTTTTCTTTAAGGCACTTGTGTGTCTTTGCAGCACCGTAACTACAGCTTCCACCTCGCTTGATTCATCCACCGAGAAGAGTCAATTCCTGTTTTGTCAGTCAGTTGTGCACTTTGGTTTTTCAGCTGTATTGTTATACAGAGCAATGCAGGAGCAACAGCACGGCCGGCAGTAAACTCACTTTCATTAGCTTTTTAATGATAGCTGAACTTTCAGCGGAGGTCTCCTCCTGCCTGAAACAAATGGACCAGGTGATTAAAACCAGCAAAAACAATCAATAAAGCAGTTTCCTTTAGAAATCTGTTCTTGATTTTGGGTCACAGACTGAGCTGCTGCTTACTTTAACTTTCCTCTGATCACTTTAACTGCAGACCTCCAGTTAAACAGTTTAGATAAAAGATCAGTGCGGTAAAAGTCCAACAAAATCAACACCAAACTGCACAATGACATTTTTGTGTACCCAAAGTCTGATACACAACTGAAGCTTCATCCTCTGTGCCATTTAAATCCATTGTTGTCCATAAACTAGCAACTAGTTAACTGGTTAGCATGTTCTTCCATTATAGTCGGTGTCTTTTCATTCATCCAAGCAGCGTTATCGTTGAACTTTGTCCCTGAGCTGCTCTTCAGAGATGGAAACTGTAGTCGTCGCATCTGTTAGTGCCTCATTAGACTTTGCCTGAGCTAGCAGAAACCTACGCACAATTTCACAGAGAAATAAATACCAAATTTGCACCGCTGCACCACTCGCACCACCTCAGTGGGATTCATCTCCTCCTTTCCCTCTCTCATTTTCTTCTCCTGTGAATCTCCTCTTTCAGAGCGCCTGCAAAGAACAGCTCTGGAGAGATGCTCTATAAATCTGCTCATTTGTCCTTCAAGGCAAGCCTGCACACTGCAGATGAAAACAAGTCTTTTGCTGTTTTAGAGTCTCTCTGAGCCTGATTGTGTTGCTGTTTTGTGTGTCTGCAGGAGGTGAGTGAAAGTGGTTAAAGGTTGATGCCCACCGAGCGCATTTGTATTCATGAAAACAACAGAAATCTGCTGATGAGTATTTTCGAGAGCGGGAAAGTGTTGAGATATCGTTTTACTGTTTGTGTTTAGTTGTGAAAGCACACCACCTCTCATTAATGGATAATACAGAGGAATGGTGCAGGAGCTGATTGTGTGTGCATGTGCACACACATGTCCTGGAGTGTTCTGTATGCTAGGGTAGAATAATTTAATAGGAAGGTTGCGGTCTGTGCACCCAAACTGTGGCAATTACTGGATGTATGTATTCCTCTCTCTTTGTCTTCTGTGTTTGTATCACTAATGGGAGATAAAGTATTCAAATCCTTCACTGAAAGAATAAAGCTATAGTTTCCCAAATACCTGGATTGTGGTCTTCTGTTAGTTCTTCTGGCTGTTTTGTTCAATTAGACGTTTGGGGGATCTGACCGCCATCGATGCTTCGGTTGTTTTTCCTTTTCGTTTTTTGCTCCATTCTCGACCACTTTACGTTCGTGCTGTCTTTAAAGGGCAGGTAGCCCTTGATTCCCATTTCTCGACACTGTCCCATTGGTTATTGTTTTGGTATCCAGTGTAAGTCAGGAGATGTAGAACAAAGAGCACGAAAGTCCAATTTGGGTGGCTGTCGATGGTTCAAACATACCAACAGGACTTTCATCCAGCAGAGCAGGCTTCAGGCCCCGTGACAAACAAATAAATAAAGGCTGATATTTTTTGTATTCGTGTCGGTTTCTCCTTTTATGGCTGACTTTGGTAGAAACAAATAATTTCCGCAGTGACACACACTCACATACGCACTCACACTGTGCCCTGTCTTTCACTCTCACCCTGGGCTCGGCCTCTTGGCTCTCGCTCTGGTTGGCTGCGGCACTTTGTTCTAATATGTTCTCGCAGTTGTTGGCCAATAAAAAGAGAGAGGCATGATGGGAGTTTACCAAATAGGATGAGTTCAGCCAAAGGCAAAAGGCCTCAAGCAACAATAACCTGAATTCTACGCCAAAGGCTGGAGGTGGGTTGGGTCCTTCACAGGCTGGAACACATTTCCAGAAACACTTTGACTTTGTTCTGTGTGCAGTTTGAAATGTCGCACAGAGAAACTGTGGACAGCTGCCGCATGCATACATTTATGTGAATAGTCATGAGTGAAGTGTGACAAACACATCATGCATGCGCAAACCCTCAGAGACAGTCAGAGGTCAGTGCGGCAGGCAGCTTCATGCTTAATGCAGCAGGATTCAAGTCACAGTGTTTTATCTTTTCTTTGTCCTGTTGTCTTCTTCTGTTCTGTTGTCATTTCCTCTGATGTGTTTGTGGGGACCATTACAGCAAGACATGTTTTTAAAGTCAGAAACTTTTTGTAAAGTGAGGACATGTTTGTAAATAAAAGGATATGTACAGAAAGTAAGGCCATCATGGTAAAGGGGGGACATTTTTGTAAAGTGAGGATCGTTTTGTAAAATGACGACATTTTTGTAAAGTGAGGACATTATTGTAAAGTAACGGCATTTTTGTAAAGTGAGGTTTTTTTAGGTCAGGACATTATTGTATAATGAAGATGGCCTGTTGATTAAGCTAACACAGGCTACTGCAGCCTAATTTTAGTTTCAGCTAAAGTTTAGATTAAGATTCATTCTGACACAACAGAGACGTTAGATTTAGTTCTTCATCTCCTCCATCTTTCAAACTATAGTAGTTGATACTTTTGTATATACTATATACAGTGGGGCAAAAAAGTATTTAGTCAGCCACCAATTGTGCAAGTTCTCCCACTTAAAAAGATGAGAGATGCCTGTAATTTTCATCATAGATTTCATCAAAGAATCCAGGAAATCACATTGTAGGATTTTTAATGAATTAATTGGTAAATTCCTCGGTAAAATAAGTATTTGGTCACCTACAAACAAGCAAGATTTCTGGCTCTCACAGACCTGTAACTTCTTCTTTAAGAGGCTCCTCTGTCCTCCACTCGTTACCTGTATTAATGGCACCTGTTTGAACTCGTTATCAGTATAAAAGACACCTGTCCACAACCTCAAACAGTCACACTCCAAACTCCACTATGGCCAAGACCAAAGAGCTGTCAAAGGACACCAGAAACAAAATTGTAGACCTGCACCAGGCTGGGAAGACTGAATCTGCAATAGGTAAGCAGCTTGGTGTGAAGAAATCAACTGTGGGAGCAATTATTAGAAAATGGAAGACATACAAGACCACTGATAATCTCCCTCAATCTGGGGCTCCACGCAAGATCTCACCCCGTGGGGTCAAAATGATCACAAGAACGGTGAACAAAAATCCCAGAACCACACGGGGGGACCTAGTGAATGACCTGCAGAGAGCTGGGACCAAAGTAACAAAGGCTACCATCAGTAACGCACTACGCCGCCAGGGACTCAAATCCTTCAGTGCCAGACGTGTCCCCCTGCTTAAGCCAGTACATGTCCAGGCCCGTCTGAAGTTTGCTAGAGAGCATTTGGATGATCCAGAAGAGGATTGGGAGAATGTCATGTGGTCAGATGAAAACCAAAATAGAACTTTTTGGTAAAAACTCAACTCGTCGTGTTTGGAGGAGAAAGAATGCCGAGTTGCATCCAAAGAACACCATACCTACTGTGAAGCATGGGGGTGGAAACATCATGCTTTGGGGCTGTTTTTCTGCAAGGGGACCAGGACGACTGATCCGTGTAAAGGACAGAATGAATGGGGCCATGTATCGTGAGATTTTGAGTGAAAACCTCCTTCTATCAGCAAGGGCATTGAAGATGAAACGTGGCTGGGTCTTTCAGCATGACAATGATCCCAAACACACCGCCCCGGCAACGAAGGAGTGGCTTCGTAAGAAGCATTTCAAGGTCTTGGAGTGGCCTAGCCAGTCTCCAGATCTCAACCCCATAGAAAATCTTGAAAGTCTGTGTTGCCCAGCGACAGGCCCAAAACATCACTGCTCTAGAGGAGATCTGCATGGACGAATGGGCCAAAATACCAGCAACAGTGCGTGAAAACCTTGTGAAGACTTACAGAAAACGTTTGACCTCTGTCATTGCCAACAAAGGGTATATAACAAAGTATTGAGATGAACTTTTGTTATTGACCAAATACTTATTTTCCACCATAATTTGCAAATAAATTCTTTAAAAATCAGACAATGTGATTTTCTGGATTTTTTTTTCTCATTTTGTCTCTCATAGTTGAGGTATACCTATGATGAAAATTACAGGCCTCTCTCATCTTTTTAAGTGGGAGAACTTGCACAATTGGTGGCTGACTAAATACTTTTTTGCCCCACTGTATATAACAGACAAAGTATATGCTATGAGTAAGCAGTCTGTTTCCAGCAGCATCAGGCATCTGCTTCATCCAACCAGCCGCTGAATTCTCCAGAACCAAAGTTAGTTTGGTGTGAGATAGGTCTATTAGATGATGAATGTGAACGTGTGGCATTTCCTCACATGTATCATTAATAATGCACTTGAGACCCTGCGGAGCTGAATGCCAGGTTGTTTGGTAACATGATGCCAATTTGATGAGGAGTAGCAGGAGGTGGGTGATCTGTCAGAGGTGATAAATGAGAGGACAGAGAGAGAGAGAGAGAATAAGCGGTAAAGGAGGAGTCCTGTTACAGAGAGAGTCAGACTAGATAGGATGTTTAACTAGACTGAACCAACTACTGGCAGAAGTAGTTTATTACGCTCTCCACTAGTAACAATCCAGATTATATAATGGAAGAAGTAACAGTATGACTCTTACTGGCAATATGATGCAAGGACTTTCAGTTACTTTCTAGTTGTGTAAGTAGTTTTAATAAAGTGAATATTAGAAGAAAGAAGTAAATTCAAAGGTCGTAAAAACAGAATGTGGTTTGCAGACGTCTCACAGATGTCAGAAATCAAAATGTCCTTGAAACACGCTGGGAAAGAGTTTTTAATTCAATCTGTGCTTCCAGCTGCATTTTTCACCCAGCAACCACTTTGACCAAAACAAACAAATGTGACAAATATGTTCTCAGTGATGGATTACTTTTCTGTGCGCATTAATTTTCATAGCGTCCTGAAGTGATCTGAGCCCAGTGCCTGCTGGGAAAGAAATTCATTTTAAATCTTTCAGCATGATTTGGAAAATTGTCGGCAGTAATTTAAATCACACCCGGGTGATTCACACAGAATCACTGAGTCACACTGCAGCTGAGCGTCCCTCTGTGGCGTCACACCTGCACCACATAACCCAAAGCCTGATTAAAAACACCTGCGTTAATGTAACAGACCCTGGTGTGGTCAGAGGTGCAGCTCCTTACAGTAGGAAACTGTTTGCAATATAGATCCCTTATAGGAGAGCAGTACACGTTTAACCTGACAGCTAAACCCTGAGATATTTAACAACTGGCTTTATGTTGATAAAAGAAGACAATGAAAACTACATGTGTCCAATATTCAACACGTACGTTTACAAGGAACTCCTCATGATAGCTTCCAGTTTGTATGGAATAATAATACAGCTTGACATCCCTGCAGAGATGAGCAATAGAACCATTTGATCAATAAAAATTTATGGTTTAGGATGTTTAGAAATGCAAATCGATCTAAGGTAAAATGTCACCATAGTTTCATGGGCTATCGCTTTTAGAGGTGAGTTGTTCCCAAATATGGCTCCTCAGTCTAAGAGGAGGTTTTGCAGCGTCTGATCATAAGCAAATGCCTGCCCGCTGCATAGTTTGTCTTAAGTCTACGAGAACTAAAGATGCAGCAAGGCTTATATATTCCAGCTTCTCAAAAAGACACACAAAAGCTAAGAGCGAGAAGTTGCATCAAAACATTTCAAATCATAAAAAGTGTAAATATATAGATTTTATTTTCAGCCCCCTGCGCAGTTTTTCTGTTCCTGTTTTGTAACCTGACGGTGTTATGAAGCTGTTGCAAATGCACATGCATGTGCACATAACACAATCAGTCGATGGTTTCACATTATTTGAGTGATCTACAGGTGGCGCTAGCACACCAAAAAATGCTCCAATGCACAAACAAAGCTGTAAAAGAAGAAGACCACAGACTGAAGAAGCTAGCAAACATGGATGCTAATAATGCTGATTCTAAAAACTTTGAGAAATCCGCTTTGCAATGTTTTTAAGAGGAAGTTTTTCTAACCTTGAGGATAGAGACGTGTTGGTGAGTTACGTTGAATGTTAATATAACTTTTTGTGACAAAAATGTGTTTATATTTTGTATCTTCTCGTGTCATTTTTCCTTCCTGTTGTGTCGTATTCATCACCTCCTTTGATTTATTGATAGCATGAGTATCTGCATTTGTCTGACATCCTTAACATTTAATGTTTCTATGTGTCAAAGAAAGCATGAAGTCATTCCTCAAAGTCACTGCGATGCAAACTGAAATAATGCATCAACATATTTTGTGCACAAATGGAACCTCATTAAAGTGGAAATGGTGCCTGGAAGATGGATATAATGTGCATTTACGATGTGTATTGAGTACGGGTACGCTAACAGCAGTATATGTGGTCACAAAGCAAGACAAATGACCTGCATTTGTTTGTGTGAGAGACACCATCCATAGCATTTAGCTTGTGTCTGCCTGTTTGTGTTTCATGAATGTAAATCAGTGTTTCCACCATCAGAGACTTTTAGATCGAAAGTTGAATTTCCAGACAAAGCCATGTCCATGTTTGCATGCATGTATATGTATGCATGTATGCTAATGTATGCGTATGTGTGTTTCGATGTCTGTGTGCATACAGTAAGCCTGTGTGCGTGCGTGCGTGCTGGCCTCGTGGCCCCGCTTGTCTGTCAGGGTCCCTGGGGAGCAGAGAGGCGGGGTTTCATCCAAGCTGGAGGCTGTCATGGGAGATTGGTCAGGAGGAGATGGAGGATCAAGGTTTCACTGGGCTTTTTACGGAGGCTTAGCTGCTAATATCACCTCTGCAGAGGGTCTTTCCCCGTGCTCTTTAAGATTCAACACATATGAGGGAGAAATATTAGGCTGTTTGCACAAACTAGGATGAAAAGGCAGAGTGGAAGTGGTTATAGAAGTGAACGATTGAAAGTTTCAGATGTGGTTAAAGTCTGTTTGGCATACAATTGAGGTTAGGCAGGAAAATATGTTGCTTTCTGTGAACGGACCAACAAAGAAACTTTGATTCCACTTGTTGATTTCCAGACATCAAATTGTGGACCTGTTGTGGCTCTACTTTGATAGTTGTGCATGAGCCAAAGCATACAAATAACAGCTGAAAACAAAGAAACAAAGAGCAACAGAAGTGTAGGAGAGAGGGAAACCAGAGCCTCTGGCAGCCAGAGGAGCAGGATGAACAGGAGCAGGATGAAGAGGAGCAGGATGAAGAGGAGGAGGAGGAGGAGGAGGAGGAGGAGGAGGAGGAGGAGGAGGAAAAGAATTATATGAGCAGCAGTAGAGAAGAGATTGTCATTTCAAGCCTTCACATTGGTAACAGGATATGGCCGTCACGCTCCAGCAGCCTGCAGGTCACCCCAGCCCTCCACCTCATCTCTCTCTCTCTATTTTTTTCCTCCTAATACCTGTCTATCTGTGTCATATCCAGACCGAGCGTTCATTTTAAGGCTGTGGCAGAACAGGTGGAAGGTCTGGCTGCAGAGAGGGAAAAAATAGAACCATCAAATCCCGGGAGAGTTGGTGTTTTAGCAGCAAATCACAACACAGGGCGAGTGCAGAAGCAGAGGAGAGATGTGCATCTCTCTGGGACTCTATGAACTCATGTTTGGTTGTGACTTTGCAGCCACATGGGACAGACGGGGACAGCAGGTCAGGAAACCAGGGACAAGCTGAGGCAAGACCCGGGGAAAAGTGTGAGGCTAAATCTTCCCCGAGTAAATAGAACATGAATTTAAGACCGTGCAGTTTCAGTCTTTTTTTTGTCTTCCTGAAACAACAAGTGCGCCTCTCACTCACTCTCCCTCTGCATCAGCGTCCAGATAAAAGGCCACAGGACTGTCCAGTGAGGGCTGGAGTCAGCTGCCCCCTGCTGTCACTGCATGTTACTGCACTCTGCCTGCCGCCGCTCTCCTGTCTGATGGAGGAAAAGGAGAAAGATCAGAGACTTTGAATCTCTGCAGAGAGACCCTGTATAAAGATCAAACTTACTTATAATCTCCTGTGAACATCAAAAATGGATGAATTTCCCCCCTCGTGCTCAGTGTTTAAGCATTTGACCTAAAATGTGATGCATTATACATCAAGAGAATCTCCTAATATAGGACGTATCTGCTGCAGCCCCATCGGCACCATACGTCTCTGCATGTGTAATATAGCATCTCAATCCATAACTCCGCTCTCTTATCTTGATGCTCATATTTCTGCGCAAGTCTGTGTGTGTGTGTGTGTGTGTGTGTGTGTGTGTGTGTGTGTGTGTGTGTGTGTGTGTGTGTGTGTGTGTGTGTGTGTGTGTGTGTGTGTGTGTGTGTGTGTGTGAGTGAGTGTGTATTATCAGTGTAAATTGAAAAGAACAGCGGTTCAGGGTCTACTTCATAATGCCAACACTGATCAATAAATCATTTTCAAACATTGCTGATCGGAGACCACAGCTGTCTGTGGGGAGCACACAGATGTTTGTGCGTGTGTGTGTGTGTGCATGTGTGTGTGTGTTTATGTGAGTTTCTGTCCCTTTGTGTTCATGCAGCAGGATGGGAGTGTGTGTGTGTAAGTGTGTGTGTGTGTGTGTGTGTGTGTATGTGTGTAGCGGTGCAGTATAGGGTCTGTACAGTATAGTGCAATGGAGCATGTTTTAATGACAGAACACCTCGCTGACCGAGGAGAGGGGGGGGGGAATACTGACACACACACACACACACACACACACACACACAGAGTTGCACACACTCAGTGCATGTCCTTCTTTGTCTCTCACTGTCACAGCTGTGTGTTCAGTATTTACTGTATGTTTATGAGTGTGTGTCTGCCTGTTTATCTGGTTTGCACAGCGGTTGTGTGTGTCAGTGTGTGTGTGTGTGTGTGTGTGTGTTGGTGTGTTAACGTGTTGGTGCCTTTGTGTGCAGCTCCATACGTCCTCTATAGGAGCGGGTAGGAGGCTGATCTGCTGCAGAGCTTCATTGTTCCCCGTGTGCTGCTCCGCTCTCCTCCTCTCTCCTCCTCTGTCCTCCTCTGTCCTCCTCTGTCCTCCTCTCTTCTCCTCACTCCTCCTCACTCCTCCTCTCTCCTCCTCTGTCCTCTCCTCTTCTCTGTTGTCTTCTTATCTTCTTTCTTTGTTCCTGTCTTCTTTTGTCCTCTTGGCTCTTTTCCTCTCTACTTCCTGATCTTTCCAGTCTCCTCTTTTGTCCTCTTCCGTTTCCCTTTCTTTTCCTTGTCCTCCTCTTTTCTTTTTCTTGTCTTTTTTTGTCTCCCTTTTCCTCTTCTCTTCATCTGTTTTCTTTTCCGCACTCTTTTGTCCTCCTTTCTCTTCTTCTTTGTGTGCTCTCCTGTTCTGTCCTCTTCTTGTCTTCTGTTTTGCCGTCTCTACTTTCCTCCCTTTTCTCTCCCTTGTCCTCTTCTCTTCTGCACTCTTTTGTTCTCTCCTCTCTTTGTCCTCATCTGTTTTTTTGTCCTCTTCACCGTAACCTTCACCTTTTCTCTTCTCTCCTCTGTGCTGCTCTCTTCCTCTCTTATTTCTTGTCTTCCATTGTCGTCTTTATCTTTCCCTTCCGTCTCTTCTTCTCTTCCTTTTACTCTTTCCATTTTCTCTCTTGTTCTCTTCCATCTCTTCTCGTTTCCTTGTCTTCCTCCTCTCACTTGGATCCTCTTTAGCTTCTCTGTTTATTGTCCTTCTCTTTTGTCCCCTTCCTCCTCGTCTTTTCCTCTCCTTTACCCATTTCTCTTCATCTTCTTTTTCCTCTTCTGAAATCTTTTGTCCTTCTTCTTTGTCCACTTCCATTTTTACCACAACTTTTCTCTGGTCTTCTCTTCACGTCTTTTCTCTCCCCTTTTTGTCTTCCTCTCTTTCTTCAGGTCTTCTTTTGTCCTCTACGCCTTCTTTGGCCCTACTTTCTGTCTCATAATCTCTCTCTCTATAATCTTCCTCTGTCCTCTGGTCTTCTCATCTCTTTGTCTCTTCACTCTTTGTTCTTGTCTTCTTTTGTCCACTTTAATGATCTTTTCTCGTGTTATTTCCTTTTCTCCTTTTCTGGTCATTCGTCCTCTTCTTGTCTGTCTTCGTGTGTTGTCTTCTCCTCGTCCTCTCCTCTTTTTGTTGTCCATCTTTTTGTCCCCTTCGCCCTGTCTCTCTTCTTGTCTTCCTTCGTCCCCTCTTCTTCCTCATTCTTTTGTTTTGACGTCTTTTTCTTTTCTTCCCTCATCCTGTCTTTCTATTGATTGGTTTCCACTTTGCTTCTTCTCTTCTCCATGTTTTTTCTTCCCTTTGTCTTCCTTTTTCATCGTCTCTCCTTCTCTAGTCTTCTATGATCTTCTTTTTCTCCTTTACTTTGTCTCCTTTTCTCCTTTTCTCTTCCTTTTCTGCTCTCCACTCCTTTGTCCTCCTGTCCTTATCTCTCTCTTTGTCGTTCTTCTTCTGCTCTATCCACTCTTCTCTTGCTCTCGCCCTTCTTTATTTCCCTTCCTTTCTCTTCTCCTCTCCTCTGCTCTCCTCTCCTCCCTAGCCTCTCTCCTTTCCTCTCTCCTCTCCGTTCTCTCCTCTGGGTGAGATATTGCCTCTGTGATACGTTGTGACAGTGACGTTAATGGAAGCACTGTACATTTAACGACCTATATCTCCGGAAATTCCTCTGCCGCTTCTCGTTTCATACACACACACACACACACACACACACACACACACACACACACACACCTCTGAAACAATACAAACCACAATCAGAGCTGCAGATACAGGTCGGTACACCTGTAAACACAGCAGATGTGTGTTGTTGTTGTTTCCTCGACAAAGGATTAACTCGATTATTGGCTCGTGTGTTTATGCGAAAGTGTGTGTGAGCATCAAAGAGTCATTTTTAACTCAGCGTGACTGTCACTCGCCCGCGTGTGTGTGTGTTGTGATATGACACCACTGTCGACGGCACAACAAAAGAGCGAGGGAAAAGCGGAGCCGGGAATCGAGCGTGAGAAAGAGTAACTGAGCAGAAGAGAGGGAGCAGGGGTGAAAATGATGAGCGGAAAAAAAGACGAATAAGAGGATGAAGGGAAGAAGGAGATGAGAAGGGATTGTGGAGGAAACGAGGGAGGGAAACGGAGAGCGAGGCAGAGCAGAGGAAGAGTTAGAACAAAGCAGACACACATCAACACGTTATTTATGCTACACTCGGAGCTGTTTGAGCCGTGATCTGGCTTTACGTTACAATGAGGGAGGAAGGTGGAGAGTCGCCATCATTTTACTTTTTATTTTTACGTTTTCAAACCTTAGTATTTCTTTAAGCGCGTAGCATCAGCTCACAAACCACGACAATTTCTTAAAAGAAACAAGCTTTAAGGAATTAAACCAAAAGTGGCCGTTAAAATGTAATCACATGTGAGTCTCGGTTTTAACCGTGTGAGGTGTAACGAAGCTAAAACAATGCATCAAACAAATCGTTCCCACGGTAAACCAACAATATTCAGTCAGGTAGCTTAGGTAGCTTCTGATGTGATCAGATTTTAAATAAACAGCATGATTATTTTATCAAAACTCCCCTCGTGTGCCTTTTGGTGCATTTGTTTCCATGATTTTGGTAACTGCATTTATTTTATTGAAAAACGTATCTGATATCGAATATATTTGAATGACGTCTGGCAAAACAGATTATTGGCAAATAAGTTGCATGCGAACAAAAGGGCAAGTTGGGAATCGTACTGAGTTTGGGAAATCTAGGCAGTAACAAATTGTCGCATCGTCTGGTCTGGAAATCTGCACATGTATTCCCTCTGCGTTAGAGGTGCGGTAAAATATTAACTCAGTCCCTATCGGCCAATTTCCAAACTGTCCTGTCTTTCACAGATAAACATGAGACTATAACTGCTGTTACTTTGGTTGTTAATTGTATCTGCTGTCGACAAAGGTAAATAATGTCTTTGTTGATTTAACAAATACATTTCACACTTTGACACAATAATGGTTTTGTATTTTACCACCAAAGTGGGTTCCACAAGGTTCAGCATTGGGCCCTGTCTTGTTAACAAATAATAATTAGTGTATTTATTCCCAATTGGCTGTTATTTGAATACCAACATTTATTTCAATTGTATGATTCAGTAAGTCTGTACAAAGCAGAATTCTGCAGATTCGTCCGTATGCAGACGATGTACCGTTTTATGACACGTGTGCCTGTGAAGCACTGTGACATAAAACCTCCCCAAAAAATGCTCATTCATACTTTTATTTAAATGTTTAATAGTTGCATTAGTTACATGTATGTTTTGCCTTATGTAGTGTATATGTGTGGTTCCTTTACGTCAGGTTGTGTTGGCCTTTTAAGCTGAATGGCTCACTGATGTGGTATTCTTGTGAGGGTGACGTGTGTGTTTGAGGGTGACTCATGCTGACGTTTTTACTAAAGTTTGTGTCAAGAAAGTCCGGTTTTGTTTTTCTCATCCCTACATTTTACTGAGTGCAGAAGACTCTGAATTATTGCCAGTTTTAAGGAGCGAAAAGGTTGATTTGTTTAATTCAATCGGCATGAATGTTTCAACAATTTAAACCGTTTCTTTGCCAGCTGATTTTTATTTAATTTTCTATAAGCGACTGCGGCAGAAGATCTGGTTTCGTTCATACCTCCACCGCCCCTCTCCACCTCCTCTGTCCTCCGGCATCACAATACAGCTCCCACTTGCCGAGCAGTTTGCATAGTGACCCTTAATTGGGGAAATCTTCTCGTTCTTCTGTCTAATTGATTCCCAATAGTGGATGTTATGACAGCTGCTGCTGCAGCTTGTGGGCTATAATCACATCCCACATGTTGCTTAACCTTTTCACATCCACTCCCGATGATTAGCTGCTGTCAGGCCGCTCGTGCACCATATTCAAATTTTAGCAGATATCCGATTAATTTCATAGTTTGGCCTTTGCAGACACCAGTGCAGTGACCGTACATGACGTGCATGTATTTTCCATCCGCTTACCTGCAGCTCCAGTGCTTTGTGTTTGTCAGTTCTGCCCTGATCAACTTTAATAAACTATCTTTAATATGTGAAACAAACTTTATTATGTGAAACTGTGCCACAAATATGATTAATTTACAGTATTAGTTGTGACTTGTGTCAGGGGGTGGAAGGTAGAGAAGGGGAGACAGAAGGAAAAATGAGGAGGACAAAAGAAGACACGAACAAAGACAACAGCAATTTTCAAATTGGTCTGATACCAATAAAATGAGCAATATATTGTGCATTATACGTGCAAACACAGAAATTAAACTTCTGTTCCTGTTTATTTGTAGTAAATTAGCTTCTCTAAACCCTGAAAAACTAAAATAAATGCACATTAACTACCTGCTTCAGTTAATTGACCAACTTGGTGAAAAATCTATATTGAACATGTTTCTTCTTTTACTCAAACATTGTAAATCTTCTTTCAAAGGATGAAGAATAAGCTGCAGATGAGGCTGTGTGCGTGTGTGCGTGTGTGTGTGTGTGTGTGTGTGTGTTTGTGTGTTTGTGTGTGTGTGTGTGTGTGTCTGTGTACTTGTATGTCATGCCATCAGCCTATGGCATGTGAAGTTTTGACCTGAGCTTGAACTCAACGCTGACATTTGCAAGGTCTTTACCCTGCTGTGTATGTGCTGGTTATTCAAGCAGCAGCACACACTCCCTGGAGGGCAGACATACACACACACACACACACACACACACACCGATCACACACACACATACTTGTGTTAATCTGGATGGATTGCATTGCTAGGAAAATGCGCTTGTTGGTCTAATAAGAGGTCGAGAAAGTATCTGAGCTATACTTAGAAACTATGCATGAAGGCGTTTAACAGCTTCGTTTTCTACACGTGTTCACGAGCACGACTTCAGGGTGATGAAAACACAAATTAAGGCAAACATTGGAAATTGTAATAAACAAAAATTATACTCTCATGCTGTCAGATGATTTTTAGAAACAGTTCCTACTTCAAACGAATAAAATTGAAAGTCATATTTCACAGAATGATCCCGATCATCTGATGTCTCATGTCAGTGTGCTTAGTGCAGAAAAAGGTCCAATGAGTTAAAGTTTCTTTGTGAAAAATATGAATGCAAAGCTTAGAAGGCAGGCACATTAAAAGTTAATGCTGGAGTTTATTGTTCTTCGTTAATAAATAAAAAATGTCGTAGAACGAAAATCATAAAGGGAGCCATGTTGTTTTTGTAATGTAAATTATTCAGAAATAAAGCTCTCTCTCTCTCTCTCTCTCTCTCTTTCAGGTGTGGAGGCGGAGCCTCTGCCTGAAGCGGCCCCGGTGGTTGTTTGGAGACTCATCGAGGCGATCGAGAAGCACGGTGAGAAAATACAAACATACTGCAGACGATTTAAAGAGGAACTACATTAAACGTCCACGTCCATGGGAACAACACTTCTGTGTGTGTTGCTCCAACAGCTGTCAATGTCATCTTTGTAAAGAAAGGACTTCAGGTCAGAACATGATTAGCCTAGCTTAGCATAACGACTAGAAGCAAAGGGGAGGAGCCAGCTCTGCTCTATCCAAAGAGGAAAAATGTACCATCACTTCTAACATGTAACAGTTAACATGTTTGTTTCACCCTGACGACCCTGAAGAGAAATCGTGTCTGCATCAGTATTTTTAGATCTATTTTTTTTACATCCCTGGAATCTGTACAGCCGGTTGGAGGATGTGTTTTTTTCACTTTGAATAAAGGCAAGCTAGTTTCCCCCTGATCCCAGTCTTTATGCTAAGCTAGGCTAACAGCATGCTGACTGCAGCTCTGTATAATAGACAGACATACGATAGGTATCCATCTCCTCATTTCACTGTTAGGAAAACCTTCAACAGAATTTCATATTAGAAGTGGCTTATTAAAAAAGCTTAACCAGCAGAGGAGTAATAAATACATGTCCTATATTTGCCTCCTCCGAGGGCAACAGGTGAAGCTTTTTATAATTCAGACAGACTGAATGAAAAATGTAATTTAACTCATCAGTAACCTGGAGCCCCAGCAGCTCACTGTACATCCTCTGTAAAGCATAATATATATGTATATATATATCATCTGTCATTTCAGGACGACACACAGACATTTTCTCTGCTGACTTCCTCTCTCTTCTTCTTCTACTTCTGTTTCTCCTGCAGGTTTGAACAGTGAGTCTCTGTATCGAGCTCCTCCAGCATCCAGCGGACCTCCAGAGCTGCGGCAGGCTCTGGACTCAGGTATGTACTCTACTAATGTGATCTAACGAGAGGATGTGCCTGCTGCTTCTGTTAAAACTGATTATAAATTGAATATGGCGAATGTGCTTCGGTCTGGTTTAACTTATGTAACTCAGCAGGTTTGATGATTAGTTAGTGGACAAGTGCAGGTAAAGGAAGGCCCCTAATAGGAGACCTAAGGTTGCATTCACAGCTGACCGCTTTGGTCCAGACTTTCAGACTTTACTGAGAACAGGCATTCGCCCTGTGGTGCGGACCAAACCACCAGACCATGGTCCACCAGAAAGACTGGACTCGATCCGTTTCCAAATGAACCACGGTCCAGTTCGATTCAGGTGACAACATAACGGGTGCTGACACTTGCAGAGACAGACACGCAGCCTGGCAGCAAGATGAGTAGAGGACAGACGAGGGGGAGCGACGAGGTGAGGGCTCTGATAGAAATATGGACTGACCAAACAATGTCATGAGTGCTTGTGGAAATGTGGAGGTGTTCAAACTGTTCAGTGAAAAACTAAAGGAGACGGAACTGATGGAGCTGTGGAACAATGTCGGTTAAAAGTAAAAAACAAAACATTAAAGTCTGTGAATCTCTCTCTCTCTTCTTGCTCTCTCTCTGTTTACTTCACAGAGTTTTCCCATGTGAGAATTCTGACCAATCAGAGAGCAGTTTCCTCTCCCATCAAAGCTGGTCCGCTGGTAAAAGCTGCCGTTTGAACACAAACCAAACTCGAGGCAAAATGTAACTTTGTAACAGTTTGGTCTTTGATTGGGATCAAACAAACAGGCTTTAGGCGTGAAAGCAGCCGTAGAGAGGAAGCAAAAGGATCGAAAGAGTGAAACTCACCGGTAACTGAAGGTGTCGGGAGTTTTAAATGCTCATCATGTGAGAATCGATGCATGAGTTACCTTTGAGTAAAGGTCGTGATGCATTCTTAGAAGGATGGACCGAGTAACATTTCTCTAACACGTGCAACAACTTTAAACTGAATGCGATTACAAATGACAGCAGAACATAGTTATTTAAAAGATGTGAGGGCGGTTTAAATGCTTTAATTAGGTGTTAAATTAACTGGTCAAGATTCATTCAAGTCTTTATTGTCATTGTGCAAAACGAAACAGCGAAGCTTCTCCCTGAGCTGTGTGGTGCAGAATAAGATAAAATTAGAATTAAAGATGAAAAAATCGAATAAAACAAGAAAAAATAGATATAAGAATAAACATAAATAATAAACATGTCTGAATGACACAAAATTAATCGGATAAAGCCGGCAGTGTTTCTGATCCTGTGTCAGAAAAGTGTGCAAGTTAAACAAACATGTTTCTAAAGATGTAATGATGTGACATATTCTTGATTATCAGCAGGTGCACGGCTACAAACAAGTATTTTTTACTATTTGTTCACTTGCAGTAAAAGCAGCAACACTTTGAGTAGATGAAGTCTTAGTTGATGGGTTTCTGCACAGTCATGTTCTGTAGAAGCAACAAGTGTCTCCTCACACACAGCTGGAGCCCCTACGTCTCCCTCCTGCTCTCCTCCTTGTATTCAAACCAATAAAAACTCCCGGCTGAGACCGGACCGGCTCGTATCACACCGCCGAGGCTGACGGGAGCCGAAGTCTCTCACACAAAAAAAGTTGGCCAAGTTTGAGTTGCTGAAGTTCAGGTTTGGCACCACCAGGGAGAGCTCTGACTCCGTACTTTATTTTGGGAGACGGTCACAAAATCAGACTCCTGACTCTGCTGAGAGGAGGAGAGAGAGGATGGGAGGGAGGAGGGGAGGGAGAGGACGGATGAAAACACAGTACGATGCAAAGGGATTAGGAAGAGGTTGTTCAGTGACATATTTCATCAGTTCTTACCTGCATGATGTGACGTGTCGATGAAAACGGATCGAGTGTCGTATGTCGTACTCTTTGAAGGTGCAACTGGACTTTATGTCATAATTATGTCAACAACTAAGCCAACAGGAAATGGGCCAAGATTGTTCCTCTCAGGTGTTTTCAGTCTGGTTGTTTTGTTTGCATTCAAGTTAACCCTTTGAACTCTGCAACAGAATTAAGTCCACCAGTGCATACGCTGATATTCTTGCATATTTTGAGGTCGTTTCTTGGAGTTTCTTTCTTCTTCTTTTGTTCACATGTTCCTGTCAAAGTGTCACAGTGAGGCGCATGTTGGATAGTTAAAAAGGAAGCAGGATACATCACATGCATGTACAGGACGGAATCAGAAGAGAGATAAGACCGATTGCTTCGTCCACAGGGGCCACCAGATTGGACTGGAAACCCAGTTCCTCACAGCAGCCTGACGTTTGTCAGCGAGGTAAAAGAGCAGGTTTGCTTTGGGAGAATTAAAGTGGATATTCAGCAGGATTTATTGAGCCGTCTGCAGCCGTGCTGTTGTAGATGTTCGGAGATCGATTCCTCAGTCAGTGGAAACAAAGTGGTGCACAAAGTACACAACTTCATTACTTGAGTCAAAGTGTAGATCCTCCTGGTCAAATATTAATCAAGTGAAAGTTCCTCAGTTGCAGTATAAAGTATTATTACAGACTGGGTGTCTGTGGCGACATTGCGGATAAAAATCACAAGCGGCGCCCAGTTAGTGACGCGTTTTCCTTCAGCCAGCAGTGGTTGGTCTGCCAGAGAGGGTAGGCGGAGCTAAGCGGCTGCTTTTCCGCTCTCTGCAAGTGTTGCGAGTAAACAGTAATCTACTATGGCTGAACAGACAAAGAAAAGATGGATGACTACAGATACAACTTCAACAAGAAGTGAAAATCCAAATAAAAGAAACAAACTCGACGCTCAGATGAAGCAAACAGTCTGAAAAGGAAAGTGACCGTCAGCCAGGAAAATCAAGAGTTACAACCGGAGCCAACCGTGGACGTCTGGTTGAATTGGGAAGCGTCCTGCAATTACCGTATATCGCCATTAGGAGGCGCCCAAGAGAACGAAACTGAAGTACACATGAGTGTAAAGTCTGCTACCTTATGTTTATTTAGAAACACAGAGTTCCAGATCTGCAGCCAAAAATAATCAGAACAATAATAGGATGACACATTTTTGCAGGCCGTGATGAAGTTTGTGCACCGTAAACTGAGCGAACATTTAAAACGATACGAATCATTCTTCATTTCCAAAACCTCAAACATGAGCTGAAGATGTGGCCACGGGTGCTCAGCTGGAGAATCGTCCCCCTTCTCTGCCGTAGCCGTCATTACCACCACTAAATGATCGGCCTGATCTGAGTGACACCACTTAGACAAACCACACGCAGAACTACACGAGCACAGTTTATTGTCTTTGGGATTTTAGAAAAGAAAAGAAAATGAATTGACTGACTTCAGAGCAAAAGGAGCGCGTAACGAGAACATTCATAGAAATGTAGTCCAGTCAAAAGTACCATTTTTGTCTTTCAAATGTAGTCGAGTAAAAGTTAAAAGTGCCCCCCAAAAATAACACTCAAAACATGTACTTAAGTACAGTAAATTTACTTTGTTATACTGTCCACCCCTGCAAAGTAGTTAATACAAGTTAGCAGGATAGCTGCTGTACCTGCTAGCAGGTAAAAGAGCTACAAACACTTAGCAACAACCCTGTCAGTCTGTGCTCGCTTCAAAGGTTCCAGAGGGACGAGCTCAGGAAGGTCATCCACATTTTAAACTGGAAAATCTGGATTTAATGACTTCACCAACATCTTAAAGGCTCTCCTGCAGGTTTCACACCAGTATGTTTTTCCAGTGTTGTCGGGAACTCCCCTTTAAATGTTCATCCAGAGGATTCTTTTAATTCAACAATGAGGATCATAAGATCAGAAACAGGGATAACTGACCTGTTATGATGGAGGTGTTTCTCAGTGCAAATCCAATTTCTGCTTCAAATATCATCAACTGTGCAAATCTCATACAGTGTATCGAGCATTAAGAGTAGATTTAGACGCAGACACATGCACACGCACACATGCACGCACACACCTGGCCTCCTTGGGCAGTGTTGGGAGGTCAGCATGGGGCCAAAGACATGCACATACTCAAAGAAATTGACTGAAAGAGGCTGACATGTAGGCACTCAGAGGAATTTAGCATGCAGGCTTGACACGCACATCCACATATATGTTGAGACAGAAAGGGGGCTGCATGAGAGAAATCCTGCGCACGTTATGGTGGAAAATGCGGAGAAATGCAGCTGCTGACATCCCACAGTCACAGCGGCTTTGTGTACAGAAAGTGGTCTAATAGACACGGACAGATCCTATGGAATATATATGAAAAGAGGGACCCTGTGTGCAGATTTGTGCTGACATGTGACTGCGAGGTTACGTGAACACACACAAAGGAAAAGTTTGGATGTTGGAGGGCAGAGAGCGACGGCGTGACAGCTGTGATGTGAGAGAGAAACCTGAGGGAGGTCAGAGGGGGGGCGCAGAGGAAGGAAGAAAGACGTGTCTCCTTCTCTTTGATTTGTTGGTACATAAAGACATATCTGTCTGTCTCTCCTCTTTGTCAGAGTCGTCTTTGAGTTTTGCAGGAAGGTTGAAAATACATAAACATTTTATTTAACCTCATGCAGCGGTTACTTTGATGTCTTACAAAAAGCGACGCACAACATGAAGAATCTTACTAAAGTCCCACGCTTTTCCCTCCCTGATCGACGCTTTGCCACACACAGGGAAGCACAGATAAAGATGAAGCACTTATTCAACTTCTTTACTAAAGTTATATTTAACAGACACAGGCTCTGAAACGTCCTCACGTAAAGTAAACTGTCCCTCTGAAGGACGTTTCTACCGGCTGTTTCAGTGCTAAGCTAACTGAAGCTAACCTCATTTGTGAGACAATCGAACTTAAATCCTTCTGACTTGTAAATAAAAAACAATACAGGGAAGATGATGAAATGTACGTGTAAATGTTTCCTCCTTTTACGTTGGTCATGTAAATGCCCAAATCTTGACCTGAAGTCGGTGCCTCTGCTGGAGGCAAAATGTAAATCAAATTGCATTTGTGATTTCGGTGTCGTGCTGTACAGCGACTGTGTTCTGGATGTCTGACTTGTGTTGTTGCTCTGCGGTGCAGACGCACGTCTCATGCATATTGTTTGCATGAAATATAGATATTGTTTCATGCTCAGCATCGCTCGCCCTAATCCTGAAATACCTCCAAACATCGGATGACGAGCCGTTTCAGGGGGACCGGTGTTTCAGTTTAAACTGAGTGACTCGCTCTCTTCCTGTTTCAGCGTAACAACAAGACGTAAGACAGAAGTATAGCTCATAATGTAAAAACAACAAAGAGACATTCAAAAGGACAGCTGCATGTTCTCTTCCTGTTTTCAACAGCTGCCGTTACCACGACAACCACAGACACATTCGGCTGAAAGTCGGCAGTTAACACGGTCACTCGTTGAACCGAAACACTGTCTCTGTTGTTTACTCTTCCACTCTAAACTGCCGCTGCAAGGTCGGCGCTCATACCGTGACATGCCAGCTCCCCCAGAAGTGAAGCCCAAACCTCTCCATCGCCCCCTGGGGGAGGGGCTGTTAGTTTAGGGAGCGCTTGATTTGATACGCCGCAGAGTTTCTACAGGCGGAGCATTTTAAACGTCAACATCACCGTCAGTCACTTATGTAATTATGGGAAGGCAAAATCGTGATCAGGATCAATATTCGATCGACTGTGCAGCCGCACTGCTCGGCTCTCTCAAGCGATTCCAAAACTTTGTTTTCATGCTTTTCATACTCATCAGTGATGAGTCTCTTCACTGCAATCTCTGTGACCTCAAAGGGTTCAGGAGTGTGTTTGCCTTCAACCACAGAGGTTTAATCCGGGGAAGTGAAGTATCCTTTCTAATCAGGAGTGTAATGTGAGGTATGGTAGTTATTATAGAGGTGGTCCGGTGTGTTTCATGGATCATTATTAGAGCATGATGTAACATCAGTCAGCGCGCAGGAGGAGGATGAGGCTGCTGCAGAGCCTCTTTGTTGTGTTTTTGCTGCATGAGTTCTGGAATAATGTTATGTAACAGGGAGTTGTTGCATTCTGCAGGAACTCTCCGGCTATTCCACTGCCTCAGATCCCACTAATTGATCTGTGTGTGTGTGTGTGTGTGTGTGTGTTATATTCCTGTATTTTATAGGTTTGTTTTATATGTACAGTATTTTCCTATCAAATTGAGTGTGTGTGTGTGTGTGCGCGTGCACGTGTGCGAGGGTGTGACAGGCGCGGAAAGCTCTCTAAAACATTACCTCATCTAGTTGACCTCCGATTGGTACACGGCCCGGACGTTGCCATGGTGATAGCTAGCCTTTTTTAGCCAGTTGGTTCTGCCGTGCCCACACATCGCTCACTGTGTTGGCCCAGTAACTCTGAGTGTGTGTGTGTCTGTGTGTGAGTGTGTGTGTGTGTGTGTCTGTGTGTGTGTGTGTGTGTGTGTGTGTGTGTGTGTGTGTGTGTGTGTGTGTGTCTGTGTGTGTGTGTGTGTGTGTGTGTGTGAGTGTACTTCTATCTTTGAGAGGACCAGACTGAGTTTTACACCTCGAGGTGACGACATTTGCGGAAAGTGAAAACATTTTGGATCGAGAGGACGTTCATAGACAGCAAGTGTGGACATTTAGGTAACACAAGGACAATAAGGGAAGTCATAATCACCCCCTGACTTTTGGGGGGGTTATTCTTTAAGCATTTAGTCTGCATTGATCCCATAGGGAGAGCTAAAGGAGGACAGGGAATGTGGGGAAGAGAAAGAGGGGCTGACATGCAGCAAAGGGCCTGGGTTTGAATCGAACCTGTCTGCTGCAGAAAGGACTCAGCCTGGAAACATGTGGTGCATGTTCTACCAGGAAAGAAACCAGAGCGCCCCCTGTGGAGACATTTTTGGTGAAAGGCTTGACATTTTGGTAAATGTGGACAATTAAGACGGTGAGCATTTGGCAAAGTGACAACAGCTTTGGAGGAGTGAGGTTATTCTCTGTGCAGTGGGGTCTCGACGCTTCTTTGAACACGTTTTTGATTCTCTGTTCAAACTCGACCCACGAAAGTAATTCACTATAATTTTTAGGGCTGCACGATGTTTGAAAAAACTTTTTGTTCTGCGATATTTATTGTGATATAAAAGAAAATGCAGGAAATGTTACCAGATAAACGCAGTGTGTTTTAATGTCATCTACCGTTTCCAACAGTGTCCAAATGTATGTTTAATCAGCCCTGTGATGGGAAAGCTCACAGTATCCTACTTCCTGTTCCTGGCACGCACAACCTCACACCGTGTGCGCTGCAGGTGTAGCCGCTAAAAGTAAACATGTCCGCTCCACTAACGCTTCGTTTATGTAGCCACAGCGTTAACAAGCACCAGAACGAGGTGCAGCTGATCACAGGAATACTCTCACTTATAAGTCACCTCACGTAACGGAGCGTCTGCCTCGATCATCCCGCCGACATGATGTGTGAAGGCAGCATGCTTGTTTACTGTTTACAGGCAGGTAACACACCGACTCTGCAGCACAGCGGCTGTGTGCTCGGGTGAAGAGCTGCACTAATGTGATAATAGACAGACAAACCAGGAAATGGCGAGTACTCCTTTTGCACTAAGCAACAATAAAGAAGCAGCTCGACATGTTTCAGTTAATTTGCATCACAATCGCACGTCCTGCGATGTGACCACTGCACATGCGCACATCACAGCTGCGATTGTGAAACCAAACATTGTGCAGGCCTAATAATGTGTATAAAAAAAACCTTAATCGTGAGTCAGTTTGGACCCATCTGCTCAGTATTAGATGCTCAATGCATCTGCTCTGGCGGTCCAGCATGGGAGGAGGTGATGTAATGTTCAGGGGCGAAAGATGAGTCAAACAATGCAGACGCCTTAAAAGATGAAAGAAGGCATCAGTGAGTTATTATTATTATTATTATTGTAACCCACATTATGATGTGTTTCCTAATTTCACCATGTCATTTTATTTGTGTCTATACTTCATTAAAAGCGTTGCTAACTTTATGTCAGATATCACACCAGCCGCTGTGTTATGATGCGCTGCTTTAGCGCGCTGCTAACGGGTTAGCTTTAGGTGTTTAGATGAAGGCTGAGCGTTAGTGGATTAGGTAACAGATTTTGTCAGTGTCCTCACAATTATAGCACAAACATGCGCGTGTGTGTGTTTGTGTGTGTGTGTGTGTTTGTGTGTGAATAAGTGGGCATATGGGCATTTTCATCACTGCTGGGTTTGTGTGTATTTGTGTCAGCGTCTTGTGTGTCTGTTTGTTCACTTTGACCCAGTTAGAATTTGGATGATGATTACATGGATGTACTAATGAGCACATAAACACACACGGGCGCGCGCACACACACACACACACACACACACACTGTGCCAGCAGAGTGGGCAGTGTCTGTTTTGGAAACGATGACTCATGTTGGCTTGGACTGCAGCAGAATACACTCCGACACACACACACACACACACACACACACACACAGACACACACACGTACATGCAAACATATAGCGATATACTGCAGCAGCGATCGTTTCTCAAACTTTAACAGAAATAATGACGTCTTCCTCCTCCCTCTCTTTTCGTCCACAGATAGATGGAGTCGCTCTCCCATCCAATCTGTTAACTGCTCCCCGCTAACAACCGATCAACCAATTTGCAGCCGTGGAACCATTAAATAATCTTTTATTTCACTGCACCTCCTTTATGTACTCCTCCATCTCCCCCTCCTCTCTTCCCTCCTCATCTTCCATCTCTTTCCCTCCCTTTTTTTATTCCCCCATTCATCACCGTCCCTTTTCTCCCCCTCCCTACCTCGGTGACAGGAGCCGCTGAGATCAGCAAAACACAAATTAAAAGAGCTCCTCCGCTCCATCTCTCCATCCTCTTTCCTCTGCCTCCATCCCTCCATCCCTCCATCCTCCTGGTCTGTTCTTCCTCATCGTCTGTCGGTCCCGGCCCTGCTATTGGTTGGAGGTGATGTCATCATCTTCCTCTGGCGCCCGTCAATAACCTATTAGAAGCCGGCGTTTTTACAGTCAGCTGGGGAGCGAAGAAGTGCAACCACACACACACACACACACACACGCGCGCGCGCTCACACACACTTGAGCACAATTTACGTGAGGTGAACAGACAAAAGCTCCAGGCTGCAGAGTGTCAGTGTGTGTTCATGGAGGTATTTTGTAAACTAATGACTGTTTCTCTGTCACTAAATGCGGCGAGGTCGAAGTTGTCTGCGTGAAGAAAAGCAAAGTAAAGCGTCTTTTGTCCTCTCAGCAGCAGCTCCTCTTTCTCTGTGTGGGAGCAGTGTGCTTCTTTCACCCAGCAGAGAACACAAGAAGAGGTTTACATCTGTGTATCCGTGCAGATGTAGATGTGTGTGTCTCTGTGTGCATTAGTTAAGAAAATATGAAAGGTGTGGGTGTGTTAGAGACCTGCTAGTGGCATCCATGCAGAGCAAACATGAAAGACATTTTCCTCCGCATATCCGGGGTCGGGTCGCGGTGGCAGCAGGCTAAGCAAGTTAGCCCAGACGTCCCTCTCTGTAGCAATGTTTTCCAGCCCATCCTGGGGGATCCCGAGGCGTTCCCAGGCCAGACGAGACATCTAATCCCTCCAGCGAGCTCTGGGTCTGCCCCGGGGTCTCCTCCCAGTCGGACGTGCCCGGAGAACCTCCACAGGGAGGCGACCTGGACGCGTCATAATCAGATGCCCGAACCACCTCAACTGGCTCCTTTCGATGCGAGAGTAGCGGCTCTACTCAGACTTCCCTCCGGATGTCTCTAAGGCTGAGCACAGACACCCTGCAGAGGACACTCATTTCCGCCACTTGTACCCGTGACCTCATTCTTTCGGTCACTACCCTAAGCTCATGACCACAGGTGAGAGTTGGATAGACTGGTAAATCGAGAGCTTCACCTTCTGTGTCAGCTCCTTCTTCACCACGACGGTCCGATACAACGCCCGCATGACTACTGACCCGTCTGTCAATCTCATGATCCATTTTACCCTCGCGAAGAAGACGCCGAGATACTTGAACTCTTCCGCTTGGGGCAGCACCTCTCTCCCCACCTGAAGGGAGCAATCCAGCGTTTTCAGGCAGAGAACCACGGCCTCAAACTCGGAGGTGCTGAGTCTCATTCCAACTGCTTCGCACTCCACTGCAACCCGGAAGCCATACGATGAAAACTGCTACAGTCTCAGTAAAGTTGTTCGGAATGTGAAGTTCTGATTTGTGCTTGACAAAAAACGACTTGTTTATGTTTAGAAAAAGATGGTTTGGGATAAAATGAACATACACGACTCTGCCTGCGCTCGCCTGGGTTAAAGTCTCATGTTTGTGTGACTCATCCATCTCCGTCAATCGTCCCCCTAACAGACCGTTGCTCTTTAAACTACATCACCAGACATTCAAGAGGATTCACGTCTCAGCCACTTGAAAAGGTGCTTATTGTCACGTGTTCTTTCAGCACATTACGTACCGCCGTCCAGTAATGCGGTGTTAAGAGGTCATTTCACACGTTTCTGCGACCACACTGCTGGTGTAAGATGTTGACTGAATCCAGAAATGTACATCACACCCACAGAAAACATCTCCAGCACTCTCCACCTCCTCCTCTTCGTCCTCCCTCAACACTGAAGCTCGCAGCATCCCATCCGATGATGTCATCGCTCACACAGCGCCGGTGTGTCTCTGACAGTGTTTGGATTTATTTACTGTCTGTAGCAGCCTTGATAACCCGCATATATAGCTGCAGTGGATAGGTGTCTTTCCCTCTCTTCTCGTCTCTTCCTCTCTGTATGCTCACTTCCTGTCTCAGATTCTCATCTCTGCCATATGTTGCGCTGTAACATGAACGACTGAAGCGATACCTGTGGCTTCACCGTCTGCTGGAGACGCTCGCTCTTCAGCTTCTCACATCTTTTGTTCTCTTCTCCTCTCGCTCTGCAGCTGCAAGCTTACATTTTATTCAGCAACATTTTACTCTTAGTTCTAACACACGACCACACAGAGCTTCGGCGACAAGTAACGGTGCATCTGTTTCTCAGCAGGTGGGTCTTCAGACTCCGGGGTTGGGCTGCTGATGGTGCGGTCACACGGAAATCTCCAGTCTAGCCTCTTTTTCCTTGTTTACCACTGAGTGGAGTCAGTTCCATTTTTTGCATTCATTCATGATGAAGATATTTTACTATTAACTCAAAAGACATAACCCCTGTCTTTACTAATAGGCTTGAGAAATCAGAGGGAGATGAGTGCCTACTGTGACAGTAACAATGATGGAAAGGTTCGGACTTCGTTCAGGAATTAAAACTGCATTCCTGTTTGTGCTTTAAGTATGTTATGCATAATTAATCCACCCTTTAGGCTCAGATGATAAATTATAACCTATGATTTGATCAGGTTACATCACACACATCAAAACAATCTTCACAGATATCCATCCATCCATTATGTATACCACTTAACCTCAGGATCGTGGGGGGAACGGGAAGGGAAGCCCACACTTCCCTTTCCCAGCGATCATTGTCAGTCAATCACAGGGCTGACGCATGCAGACAGACTACCAGTCATGCCTACGGCAATTTAGAGTCACCAAGTAACCTAACAAACAAGAGAACCATTCACGGGGAGAACAGGCAAACTACAGGAGGACTTCAGGCCTTTATGACAGAAGTAAATGTGGAGATGGTTGTGGATTTAAGGAAGAACGCAGCCAGGCCCGCCCCCATCACCCTCCACGGACTCCTCTGTTTCCTCTGTGGAGTCTTTCCGCTTCTTGGAGAATATCATCAGCCAGGACCTCAAGTGGGAGCTGAACATCGGCTCCCTCATCACAAAGGGACGGCAGAGGATGTACTTCCTGCGGCAGCTGAAGAAGTTCAACCAGCCAAAGACAATGATGGTGCACTTCTACACCGCCATCATCGAGTCCGTCCTCACCTGCATCATCACAGTCAGCGTATCATCCGCTCTGCAGAGAGGATGATTGGCTGCAATCTGCCATCTCTCCACGACCTGTACGCCTCCTGGAGGCCTGGTGGTGTGCAGGTACGATTGTGGCCGACCCCTCCCACCCTGGACATAGTCTCTTTGAGACCCTCCTTCTGGCAAGAGGCTGCGCTCCATCAGGACCAAAACGGCATGACACATGAACAGCTTCTTTCCCTCTGCTGTCAGCCTCATCAACAAGACAACACATTTTCCATTGTCTTACAGCTGCTGATCATCTGGGGAAGCGCTGAAACGATTGACGACTATACTATATGTGAGCTTCATACGCTGAGGGTGACGTCAGGAAAATGGCAGCCGCGTGAACATGGCAAATCAGATAATCTGGGCCTAACATTGGCGCTGACCAAGGTTGCCTAGGTTCTCCCCTGCTTGCTGTGAGGGGTGAATTTACTCAGCCTGAAACTCTGGCTTCTTTCTCTGTTTTCTGCATTTCTAAGTAGCAGATTGTGGATGATTCAAACCAACATAAGTGCAAGACCAATCACAAGTTCGCAGATTGATTTAAATGACATTATAATCCACATTGCAGTGTTTGAGGTAACACCAGCTCCGTCAGTTTTTAAAAACCTTCCATCCTGACTCAGCAGCTGTAGATCTGAACTCTGACCGAACTTTCACACCCTGCGTCAACTCTGAAATGAAAAGGCTTCTCTCCGGTGGGATTAGCCTCTCTCAGATGTGATGTACGGATTTAAAATGAAAAATGAAACATAAGGTATTTGGATGAATGCAGCACAGTGAGTCTGTCAGACTCAAAGCAAAGCCAGATCTGTGTTAGTTTTTCAGAGGAGCTGATTTATCCTTTAATGCCAATTCTCTCTCAACTATTATTAAATGTTGGCCTTTGGATGAACTTCTCTCTGCAGTCGGCTCCTCTTTGTTCTGTCTGTCAGTTTGAGAATTTCTGCACCTCCCTTTCCTTTTCTCTCTTTTATTTTTTAATTTCGTCGTCCTGTTGCGTTTCTGTGAGTGTTGTTGTGATAGCAGTGTGTGTGTGTGTGTGTGTGTGTGTGTGTGTGTGTGTGTGTGAGCAGAATGCCAAGGAGGGTGGGTAGGCGGAGAGGTGAGCGAGTTCACACATACAAATATGCACACACAAACACATTCATTTCCATACATACACACCCACACCAGCAAACTCCTGCACCGCAGCAGCGATAGGAAGTATTTGACTGTATTTAGTGCAGAAGGAGAAGAGACGGGGATGATCACCCCGGGGACCCGACACACACCCTGAGCCCTACACTTCGCTCTGTGGTCAGTGAGGAATGAATGTTTATGTCGCTATTTTCTTCTCATTCCTGTCTTTTTTTGCCGTCACTAAATCCATCTCTGTCGTGTTCGGTTCTCTGTCTCGCTTGCCAAAGAGCTGACCAGAGCACGAGTGGGTGATATTTAAAGCTGGCCCCCTCCAACCTTAAAAACGTCCCTGAATGCCCCGAAAAGACACAAAGGAAAGTTCATATAGGAACAGACTTGTTGACATAGTTACTCATTGGTCTCTTGCTGACCCCAGTGGCCCCCACAACTATCAGGCCTGCAACAAGCTAGCAGATAAAACATGTCTGTCGCATTGAGTCCTGCCTCGTGACTGACTGCACAGCATGTGGCGCGTCTTCTACACTCTATTAGCTTGGACATAGCCTACTTTCACATCCGCAGCGCTCTGAGGGCTTGTGGTGCCGCTTTGGCCTGGCATCCAGGAAACAAAAGGCAAAACAAAAGACTATTTATGTTGCTAACCATTTGCCACACCCGGGTTGCTGCCCTGCTACGTGTTGGCTAGCTTGTTGTGTATGCTTGTCTTTCATAGTTGATATGATTTAAAAGTTCACCAAAGCTCTCCAGGGAAGTTTGACTTTGTGCTATCTTGAGCATGTGCAGAAGGCGTGCTGGCTATATGTAATGTCTGTTAGCCGTGCAGTATGAGGAGACATTAGCGCAGCAGAAGTAGCGCAATGCTACTTGAAACACAAACATGACAGCCTGCTAAGGGTTTAGGCACACAGAATTGTAAGTAGATGCTTCACGCGACATACCCCAGAAGTCCTTATTTTATGATTTAGCCACCGTCTCAAATTAGCTTCAAAGCCCGGCCCAGAGGGCTTAATGCAAACCCCTAGTGAGCTCACAAAGGACCTCTACCTTGACCTCTATGTTGACATGTCTTCTGCACAGATACATGTTAAGACAATTACGTCACACACACCACAAAGGGGCCACTTGTAGAAATAGGGATGTTGCAAGTATGATGGAGGCTGAGCAAAGTAAAGCCATGTGAAATTGGATGGTGAACCACAGCTTACATGATGTGGTTTGTTTTGTGTTCTTTGGCTTTTTGCTCCATCAGAAATCAAGACTGTCTGCAACAGCAAGTTAATAAACGTTGAACTGTATGGGAGAGCTTGATGTTGATTGACTTAACCTGTGTGAGCCACTGATGTGATTCTACTGAAATCGCTACACTACACTCCCTCAATCTAGGACGCCCGCCTCCGATGTTGTGTCTCGTTCAAAATCGTCAGGTTTGAAATGTCGACTGCAGACATGAAGATTCTTTAGACGATCCACCGGTATATTCTCGTCGTAAAAAACGGTCGTATTTCACTCCAGCGTCTGTCACCGGGCTGTTCCTTTCAGAGTAAGGGGCGCAATGCACGCTGGGTGTTGTAGGAATGTAGAATGTGCGAAACCTCGAGCTGTTTGTACGACTTTCTCCACAGCTTTGGCGCCAATTTCAAATATTATTGCTTCTATGGATTAAACACCAGCTTTGTCTGACAGCGACTTTTTCCAGGGTCGAACTGCTCCTTTTAATTTCACTGGCGTGAATGTCTTATGTGACCAGGCCCCTTAACTGAGATGATACAAAGGTCTTTTCATTGTCAGGTCATCGAGGGAGCTGTCAGGCATATCATGAAATCCTCTTATTCTCCAGACGCACGTCTACAGTGTGGTTAGCCAAGCTTAGCACGAAGGCTAGACTGGAAACAGAAGGAAGACTTTAAGCTTCAATCAAAGCGGGGCGCTACACTTTTACTCCAAAGAAAAGATGGAATAAGACAAAGATAAGAAGTCCCTATAAAGTGCATATTAAAACTGGTTATAAGAGGCAAAAGCAATCAAACATGCAACACATACACAAAGGGATCTGCAGGTCCATTAAAAGGTGTAATAAGCAGGAATATTTCATCACAAACAGTTACCGTGTTTTCTTTAACTCTGAAATGTTTGCAGACCTTAACTTCTGTAATCTGTTTTAGTGGAGAGATACCTCCTCAATACAAACACTGCCTGGTCAGAGTCACCCTGCTGCTTAACTATGCATGCTCTCCTTCACTTTAAACTACTAACAGGCAGCACTCTGAAATAATAAAGCATCAAAAGGAAGCTTGAATTTGGTATATGTGGATTTCATCTTGTCTAAAAAAGCCTTTAATTATATCTCTGATGGAATAAAATCATCTCACATCACTTTAACTTTTCACATCTCTCCCTCACATCTCGATAACAGACTCCTCTGAGAGTGAGTCAAGTCTTTGTGACTCTGAAACCAGTGAAGAAGAAAGTCTGATCCAACTTTAAATGAGGTTCAGCAGAAGTTCATCCCCACAGGCGGTTCTCTGCCTCTCTGCGTAACACTGTGAGGACCAGGTTTAACCCTGTTTAATCCTCTTGCCTTTAAATACCACAGTGCACTCAGACCTCAACTTTTCTGCTTGTGATATGAAGCGATAACTCAGCTCTGGTCAGCACTCGTCTGTTCATGTTCTTTTTATGGTATGTTAACGTGCACAACTTAAGTAGACGTACAGATAGACGTCCAGGAAAAGTCTCCCGTCCTGTTAAACTTCTTTACTGAAGTCAAAGTGAAAAAGTTCAGACCCCGAGATGTGCTCGAGGTTTCAAAGTAAAAAGTGGTCCTCTGCTCTGATGCAATCACTGCTTCTCTTTCATCCTAACCCCGAGATGCCTCCAGTTTCCCTCTGCTGTCTGTTCATCTTCAAACCTTGTTTTCGTCATGTTTGATACGCGCCGATGTGTTAATGTCCTGTCCATTCAGAAATCTGTCTTGATGTTGGGAAAACGGCACAATGATGCAAAATGAAGTGATAATTCCTCTTAAATTCAAAACCCTGTTGCTCGCTTACCTGAACGCCCTCATCCAGGTCTACACTCCGTCCCGCCCACTGCGCTCTGCTAATGAAAGGCGCCTGGTACTCCCGTCACAACAGGGCCCTAAGTTTCTAACTAGACTCTTCTGTGTCCTGTCGAAGTTGAAGCTGTTTGTTGGCGCTTCCTGTGTTCATCGTTGCTTGTGTTGTATTAACTCTCAGATGTACGTCGCTTTGGACAAAAGCGTCTGCTACAAAGCCCTCGATGCCTTCACTCTCTGGATACTGTCCACCACGGAGCATTGAGGTTCATCACTCACTCATCATCGCTCACTGTGTGCTCGAGTTGGTCGGCCTGCATTGTCCGACCGTTGACTAAATCACTGGCCTTATTTATAAGGCAATTCTTAACCTGCTTCCCTGCTGGAAGCTCCAGTCTTCGCTCTCTGACCCACTCGCAACGCTTAGTTTTCCTTTCTGTCCCCAAAGTGCGTCCTGAAATGGGGAGAAGGTGTTTCAGGTACGCTGCTCCAGCTGCTTGGAATCTGCTGCAGGAGGGTCTGAAGGAGCTGATCTCTTTAAATCTTTTTAAAGGTAGATTGAAGGCGTTGGAGGAAGATGCATCAGGTTGTAGATGCTTTGATTAATGGCACTTTGTGACCCAGAATATGTAGACTTGATTTTGTAATTGTTGTGTTGTACGTCCCTGCTATAGCGGGGAGCGCAGCGGCAAAGACCCCCCGAACAGAACAGCATGAATGACAATGATTAATTCCGGACACAGCATGATAGGAGGAGCTGGGGTGGAGGTGTGTTGCAAATCGGCCAGCAGAGGAAGCAGCAAAGGAAGCTGGGCGAGAGCTGTTTCAATGGAGCGCTCTGAATGTGATTTTCCAATAGAAAGCATCGGGGAAGTCAGCTGACGGCTGGATTGGCTTGGCTCGCCGCTGACAGCTAACATAGAGCTTGACGTCGTGGCCCGCCTGAGCTAACACTATGCTGGATTTTGTCAAACTGGAGATGTTCAATCTGAACTTTTCACGGATGAGACGTCCTTAAAGATTGAGCTCGTCTTTGCTGCACCAGAACAGTTTGCTGGCTTATTATTGAGTCGTGTGATTGAAGAGGTTTATCCATGATGCTTTTTAAAGTTTGTGTGTGTGTGTTTCTCGCGCTCGGCTGATTATAACTCGCTTGCTTCAGATTCATGGTGATAACTTGCAAACAGAAAAGTTCATCACCACGAGGATCCTCTGCGGTCTGTCACCTCCAGTGTTCATCACCGGCATCAGACTGTCGATTAGCGTGTTAGCATGGCTCTGCTGCAGAGTCTGTCACATCTGATATATATCACAGTGTGTTTGTGTGTCTGTATGTGCGTATGACAAATGGAAGAATACAATGCTGAACTTATAATAAATTGTTGTCATATGACCCAAAAAAGAAACCAAAAAAACAACTTTTCTCCTCTTTAACTTGAACATTTCTTGACCTCACTCACGCTCACGCACACAGATTGTATCAGCTGTATCTGACCCTCTCCTCATATCTGTGAGCAATGTATGAACCTTCCGGTCTTTCTTCATGAACCAGCAAACCCATGACCCCTGTGTGTGTGTGTGTGTGTGTGTGTGTGTGTGTGTGTGTGTGTGTGTGTGTGTGTGTGTGTGTGTATGTATGTGTGTTCATGTCGGATGTTTGATCTGTTTGTTCATGAGGACGTAGAATGGGAGCTTCAGGAGGAGATGGTTATCTGTCTGTGTCTGTGTGGGAGATGGGAGATGAAGATTAGTAAATTGAATAAGAGGACACAGTGTGGTTTTGTTGTTGATGCAAATAAGAAACAGCAGCTGCACTGTTTCTCTTCACTTTGATAATTTCTGCAGAGTCGGTTTAAACTTGATCACCTCTAACGGGTCCGAAGAAAACATGCAGTGACAAAACACTCCTATCCTAATTCCTATCATATGTCTCTTTTTAGTCCTGGACGTCAGTTTGTATTGTGCAAAAAAGGAAGAATTTTTATCAGGTGTTTATGACAAAAAGGTGCAAAAAAGCTTGAAATTGCTCCAGTAGATTGCTTCAGCCAGCAGCCATGCAACAGGCCTGCAGAGATTTCGACATACGTATGTCCTCTAAAAGTTCTTGTTGTTTCCACTGACAGGCTCAGATTGTTCTTCTAAGTGTGTGACAACATGACAGAAATGATCCCTACAGAGATAGACCTTTTTGTTACAGAGGAAGATGTTTTATTTAACCACACACAGACGTTACATCGCTCTCTGCAAACACACCAGACTCCATTCACAAAAACAGCAATTTTACCTCACAGAGCACACAATGACTGGTATGAGCTGCTTTGTTCAGTTAGTGTGTTTGTGTTATTGTGTGATGTGTTATGTAAAGGTTTGTTCAGATCCAACACAACATTTGTTTAACAGTAACACAAAGAAACTAACTGATCGAGGCTGCGTTCAACCAGACACTCCTGTGTCCTGTGAGGTAAAATGACTGTTTTTGTCAATGGAGTCTGGTGGCTTTAAAGAGAGTGTTTTTATTAAATAAACAATCTTTTATAAAGTTATATAATTGTTGGGATACTTTCATAATGGTGTGATAAAAAGCATTTTACAGACAAACTTTTATCAGGCACATTTAAGGACAAAAGGAGGTAAATTGCTGTCATGCCAACACTTGTATTTTATCGTATGCACTGTAGATCCTGATATGCTGCACGCTAAAGCATAAAATTATCTTTGTTTTTCCTACTGCATCAATCAACACAGCTGTAGTGAAAGATTTTTTTAAGATGTGTTCACAGTGTCGCTGTTTTATAGATACGATGCTTCTAAACCTGAGCTCCTGGGAACTTCTGCTGCGACCTTTTTTAGTGCCTAATCTTATGAAAGTTAATTCATTTGTTGAAAGTATCTGGAGACAGTTGGGACTATGAAACACTACATTTGATCACATAAAACTAAATGAATTAATTCACTGTGGAGCCTCTCATGTCTCTGCTTTATGCAAACTGGACTTTAATATGAGGTGACAAGACGAGCAGATAAAACAGCGTTACGTCAGATTATCTCTACATTTGATCCCGTAAAACTCATGTTTATTGGAGAGTTGGCACATTCTAACATTTGGTCATGAAGTGAATTAAATTCAGAAATGTGGATTTCTGAAGAACCCCTCTGTTGTGTATTCCCTCTGAAGTTTCAGCTCTCATCGCAAACAGCATTGATTTAAAAGAGAATCTCTGTGTTTGACAGCTAATTCCTCCTCTATCAGTCTCTAACTCCCTCTGCTTTAGTTTAATCACTGCTATTGGATTAGCCGGGACCAACTTTTCCACGAATCCGCAGGATTGCGTGGCACTTTCCCGTCTGAATATTGCTTGTTCGACTGAACGGAGCGCTGTAATGCTGGCGAGAGCAGATGATCACACAGCTTTTGTACTGTAATGAGATTCTTATTGGAATGCTGCTGCACACACAAAACACACACACACACACACTTCACAAACAGGCAAACACACACAATACACAGAGATGAACACAGGGGCTCTGTGTTGCATTGAAGTGCAGCTTTATCTGATTAAACCATACTACCGTCATTGTGTATGAACAGGGGATTGATTTTGTCCTTCAAATTTCCTGTGGCTCAAGTTCAAGTTCAGCCAGAGTGCGTCTTTCTTCTGTGTCGGGGTGTTACGGCCTTGGACGGCGCTCAGGACGAGACGGCCTCTAGTTACAAAGAGACAGGGTCCTTTGGCGGGTCATTGAGCCTCTTTTACGTCTACAATACGACCTCTATATATCTACTGTACCTGTACATTCTGTGTACAGATAACAGAGACACTCCGAGGTAGAGCTTCTCTCTGCTGTGACCTTAATAATCTGAAAGAAACAGGCCTTGCATGTCTTCTTGTCCCTGGAAAGCTCTCCAACTTCAACTGAAACTTCTTGAAATGATTGTTGTTGGTGTTGTGACCTTCAGTGTCGCCTGCATCTCTGTGAGGAGAGTGATGTTGAAATACAAGCAGGATTGCCTTTGATAAAAAGCTCGCCCTGCTTATAGTCAAGATGTGATGATTTGATGCTGCTTAGATTGCTCGTCATTGCTAAAGCTGTGTTGATGCTGCCTTCATGAGGGATGGCAGACTGTTTGAGGGTTATTATAGTTTGTACTGTTGTTTCATAACTAATTCCATAAAACGTGTAGTTAATTTCATGTAACAACCCTCTTCATATTTCTCTCTGTGATACCTTTTCGACTAGCTTAGCATAATTTACAGTTACAAAAAAACTCTGTGCAGGCCCTAAGACAGCATCTGCTTGAAACAACTCAGTCAGTTCTGTCCCTTTAAGAAACCCAGCCGCTACAAGCCCACTTTCTTGTGATTGGCCGCTCTCTGAAGCCTGCTGTGGCTACACAAAGCCCAAACACTCAGAGTGTATTATTAAAAACATTTATTAAAAACATTATTTATTATAGAATCGGAAGCAGCTACGGATATTTAGAGGAGCAGTCATCACAAGTTTTAGCCTCACCTGGAAGCTAAACAACAGCTAGCTTCAAACTACAAGCTAAGTGTCATCTGTAGCTGCAAAGCTTTGAAGAGGACTAATCACAGCTAATGACGTCAGTTTTGCTGTAACATGTGTTTACATCAGGCTATGACATCATCATGTTACAGCGTACTTGTAGTGTGGATTTTATTAGGCAGTATAAATTAGACTTAAACTGCTGAAATGTTTCAGTACATTTACTGCCAGATGTTCACCACAACTAAAATTAAATAGTTGTTTTTAATGCTAGCATAGACATTCAACACCTGTCCAAGTCATTGTTACCTAACCCGGAGTAAAAGACTGTCGATCTGTCTGTAAAAGTGTCGGTTAGCTATCGTGCCAAAAAGAAAGTAAGTCTTTCATGCAGAGCTCCAGAAAGCTTACTCGTTCTTCTAAGTCCCCTGCAGGGAGACCTCTGCCTTCATGGTGCTAAATAGCTTAGGAAACCTAAGGATGGAGGACAGCTATTTAGCATAATGGTGCAGGCATTAATGTGCGCTGAACCTGTGGGTCCAACTTTGGGGAATGTCCCAACTCAGGGGCTGCATCCTTCACTGGACGTATTTCAAGGTCGATTGCGTCACAGCGGCGCATTGAAGGCGCCTTCAGATGCAGCCGACAAATTAGTCCTCCTTTCCCCGACCACAAAGGATCCATGGGGTGCACCCTTCATGGCCTGAGATTCATTGCACGCCAGTTCAAACCAGCCGAAGAACACACTTGGGGCCTTGATACTTTACATTATCTTTAAAAGTTACATGATGTTAGCCAGCTAGCTACCTGTTGCTAGGTGACAGGAGTGGCACTTTATGACACAAGGTTAGGGTTAGGACCAGCTGGTGACGCAAACAGGAAATCCTCCGTAGACCAGAGCGTCTCATTTCAGTTTGGCTACAAATGAGGCGTCCATCGTAGCGTGTGTCTGTCTTTCAAAGGATGCAGCCCCTGATTTGAGACAGCTGCCCTAGCTAGCTAACATGCTAATATGAGGGGTCATTTTGAAGGAGGTCAACCCTTATTGTTGTATTGTTTATTCCTTCTGATTACTTACAAATACTCAAATTGAAGGTGGTCGGATCATGCACCCTGAGTAGATGTGACTTCACTTGACCTTCAAACAGGAAGTAGAATCTATTATCCAGCCACATCTAACACTGCCCACAGCCTCATCAGAGCCAATCAACCATCCCCGCCAAATGGATCCTGTGCAAGATGCAGCGATCCAATAACTGGACTCTGCTCGTGACTATTGACCCAGCTTCACTCCATTTATTCATTCATCCATCCTTTCATTCATCTGTCCATCTGTCAGCCGATCCATCGCCAGTGTCAGACCAGACCTTGATTAGCTGACTGACACATCCAGTGTGGAGAGAAAACCGGCCATGTGATTGCGTGTTTGAGGCTCATGATGTGATGCAAAACAAAGGAAAGGGGTGAAAAATGGAAGAGAAAGAAGATGAGAGACGAAGAAGAGAGAAATCACGATTGGAAAGAAAGACAGACGAGACGGATCGAAGGTGAAGTGACCTGTTGAACTTGTTCCTTTGGGAGGACGATCAGAAAAATCAGCCTGAACCTGTCGATGCATCACCGCCCCGACATGTACATGAAGTGATAATCAATAATGACCTATTCTGGTCTGAGTGAACACGAAGGCGTGTGTGTAGATTGGTGTGTTTCTCCACATTTGTCTTTAGGTCACATGGGTTAACGCTAAGCTAAACGAAGCAGAGGGATGAGACTCCTAAGCTTTCAGTCTTCCTACTGTGTGTTCAAATGATCCAAACATCCTGGTGAATTTGGATCCCCAAGTTCTGAAAGAAACAACTTGATAAGATGGATTTTTTCAGGGAACAGGGCAGGTAAAATGAGATGCTTCCTGCAAAGTCAGAAGGTGAGAATGAGACGGAGTTAAACTTTGGATAGAGAGACAGAGAAAGAAAAAGAGGTGAGTGAGGATTGTATTGATTTGGGGATCTCTCTGGTTCCTCAGTGAGCAGTGCAATGACTCAGCTGTGGCTCCAGAGATCGAGTCTGTTTCATTAAAGCTGCCCTGCTGACTGAGACGCCTCACCTTACCTCTCTGACACCCCAGCAGAGCCCGGCCTCTGCTACCTGATGTTACCGCCCGTGACCCACATTCTCATCCAACATCAGGGTCAGGCAACGTTACATGAACGTGTTGCCTCATCATCTAACTCGTGTGTGTAACTGGATTATTATCCCTGTACATTGCACCGCTCCTTTGTTACACGTTGAAAACAGAACTATTGTACAGATTTCAAATAATAATCTTTGACATTTTGATTGTTTATTCAATTTCATTTATGTTATTTTTGGCCTCGATTGCTCGGTCAAGTCGATTTTCCCTGTACAACATCCAGAGGATCAGAACCTACCTGAGCATGCAACACGCCTGCTGGTACAGGCTCTCGTGATATCATGCATCGATTACTGCAACTCTCTGCTGGCAGGTCTTCCTGCATGCACATTCAAACCTCTGCAGACGATCCAGAACGCAGCAGCGCGTCTTCTATCAACCCAAAACTGCACATGTAACTCCACTGCTCATATCCCTCCACTGGCTCCAAGTCGCCACTCGCATCAAATTCAAACCCTGTTGCTCGCTTACAAAACAGCAACAAACACGGCTCCTGCCGACCTGAACGCCCTCATCCAGGTCTACACTCCGTCCCGCCAACTACGCTCTGCCAATGAAAGGCGCCTGGTACTCCCATCACAACAGGGCTCTAAGTCTCTAACTAGACTCTTCTCCTCAGTAGCCCCCCGGTGGTGGAACGAGCTACCAAACTCCACTCGGTCCGCAGAGTCCCTTTCACCTTTAAGAAGAAGCTAAAGACCCAGCTCTTTATGACCTCTGACCTTAATGATGTTGACGCTATTGATGATGATGACATCGAGGATGTAGTTTATGCTGACTAGGATTTTCATGATGATGATGATGACTATACTGATCTTGTTGATGTTGCTGATGAAGATTATTATTGTTTAATATAACATTATACACTTCCTCAGCACCAGTGTCCGATCGCACTAGAAGCTGTTTGTTGGCTCTCACTGACCTCGTTCCCTCCTGTCTCGATCGTTGCTTGTGTTGTGTTAGCTCTCAGATGTACATCGCTTTGGATAAAAGTGTCTGCTACATGAAACTGTAACATTATTTGACCGAGGAGTGCTGCTGATGACTTGCTCTCTATAAACCCTTTTTACACTGCGATTCCGCCTCAGCGCCATAACGAAGCTCCGTCGTCATGCAGGCAACGTAATGCCCCCCCGCTGTGTGTTTTACATTAGGTTCCGGTGTTGCTGAAGCAAAACGCTCACGAGGTGTAAACAGCAGTGCCAGCTCCACATGCACGCACAGATGCCGTTCACCTCTGTTACGACCCTGTTTCTACCTCCGATGCCGGCTCAGAGGCGGAACGACTTCGCCCCACCATCCTGCCTCCGTGCGTTTTACACAGAAGACGAAATGTAACGGAGGCGCAATAATCCCGCCTTGAACTGGCAGTGTAAAAGGGGTTTATATTTTATTCTGTTTTATACTATTTCTTTGCACTGGCCCACAGGGAGTACGTTGCAGCCCTCGCCCGTTTCCTGGCTGCCAGTTGAAGCAATCTACTCGAGCAATTCCGAAACTGCTTCTGCTTTTTACTAATTTAGACCCAGAAGTATCTAAAATATAAAGCCCAGGATTCTTTTAAAGTTCACTCAGACAGTGTTAACTTTTATCCCCAGGCTGCTTGGCTTCCTCCTTTGTTAGCAGCCTTATGGCACAGTCACAGCGTGTGTAAGCACGGCATGCCACATATTGTTAAGGCCAACACGCACAGTCGTGACATGTGTCATCAAGTGTCGACCTTTCAGCAGCAAAACAACAGTTTCAACACATTTAGAGTCGTCCTCGGATCAGCACATCCTGTATCCTGATTCTCCTCTTTAAACAGCACGTCAGGTGTGGCAGGTGTGTGCTACGGGCATCAACTGACAGAAAGGCCGGCATATTTATTTATTGTTATATTTTCAGGTTGAACAATGCAGGACTGACTCTGTACAAGGAGCTCTGTGTAAACACTTATTTAGGTCATCATTTTCAATAAAGCAGATACTGTATGCGTGAGTCCAGACGATGTGTTGGCTGGTCATGAGTTGGTTCTGACTTCAAAGAGTGGACGGAGGCAGCTGTGACAAAACCTGCTTGTTGGACACATTCTGCTGAGACGTGTCCGTCGGGGTTTCCCACGCTGACGGCTAAATGGGACGATTGTTGTGGAGGAATGCACATGATTTCTTTGCAGCCACTGGGTTCATTATCAGACAACATAATCTGGACACTAATAAAAAAATTTCAGGGAAGTTTCAGCATGGGCCTATTTAACAGACTATTTTTAATTCAGGCTGTAAAAACACAGTTTCGTGCAAAGCAACAGCAGCTGTTTGTTCGTATCAGACAGCGTGAAGTTCATGTCTGATTCCAGAAACCACCAGATCCACGGCGGTCTGTGGAACTCAGATCTGTCTGCTTCTTGTGACTGACTTTAATTAACGGCTCTTCAGTTTGCTGAAATAACAACATCATGATGCAGATTAGGAACAACATGAAGCTTTGTCAGGTCTGTCCTCAGGAGGAGAAGAACACTACTTTAACATGAGGCATTCAGGGAAGTCGGGAAATCTAAATGCTGAATGGCTGTCACTTTTGCGCGCGGCATCAAGCGAATTTCTCTCAAGTTGAAATGTTTGATCGAGAGCAGATTGTTAGCTGAACGTGCTGCAGATGTTTATAAAGATCAATAAGAAGCTAAATTGTCGTCGATGGATGTCATTACAGCGAGTTGCCTTGCGTACTGTTTTTCCTGCGTACGCTGAAGCCTGCTGACACGTGATTGGTCAGTACGACTCGGACTCCAAACATGCTTCAAACGGAAACCAGAACAACTCTAATACAAAGTTTGGTCCTGCATCCACAGATCAACATTGTTATGTACAATCTGTAGATTAAGATTTGTTGAAGAGAAGCAATGGTCTGCAGACAACTGCTGCTTGTTACCAGCTGTGCAAAATATATCATTAAAAGCAAAATGTTTTTAAAACAGAAAATGTTAAGTCATTTCTCCCTTTGTACTCAAGTTTAACGCTGCACTAATCCAGAGTTTCAAAGACGAATGGCCCTGAAACTAACTGAGAAACTACCTACAATCAGTGTTTGGTTTGTCTCTTCTGGGCTCCTGTAGCCTGGCAGAGTGTGTAAAAGCAGACCTACGTCCTCTGTAGACATAAAGAGCTCATTCTAAGGGGACAAAAACACAACGTGGTGATTAAACATCGATGAACATGTACTTGTGTTATAATATTCTATTTCTGCAAACACACTGCTCTCTTGTGTAGCTTGTGTGGGGAATTATCTCAACTACAGTTAGTTTCAACTCTGTGGATCTTCTTACAGTTATTGTCAAAGGAGTTTGGTAGCTTTGAAGAGAGAGGTTACACCTCGTCTTACCTGAACTAAAAGGTCCGTCTCTGTGGGGATCATTCCCATAACAATGTCAGACACTTCTAATAACCACCTTGCAGCCATTACAGACCGTTTTCCACTTCTTGCTGAAGCAATTCCCAAACTTTTACCCCAAAAAATCCCTTTAAGAGAGATTCTGAAACGTCACAATGAGAACTGGGGAAGAGAGAAGCTTTGTTGTGTTTTATTTCCCCGGTGAAAATGGCAGCCGGCACCATAATTAGCCCGTATGAAAGTAAACAGATATAGCACCATCACCATCGTCGTTATCATCACTAACACAAATCCCAACCTAATAAAGAAATAGCTCCCTCACATTAACAAATTACAACCTGCTCTTCAGGAATCAAATTGTTTTATGCTCCAATACATCTCCACCCACACACACACACACACACACACACACACGCACAAGAAAAAGTGTATTAATATCTTTTCATGAGCGGGGGTCCCATGGCAACACCAAATTTGCTCCGTCTGGGCGTTGGGATGATCGAATCCCCCAGACAAATCACCGTGCGATAACACAGGCCTCAGCAGGGCCGTGTGAAGAGGCCATCCATTGATATTAATGGCCTGGTGGTTTACTAGCCTGTGGTGATTGGGTAAGTTTATTCAGGCATTAGTTAGAGGGGCAAATCAATGAGAGTTAACAGCCGTTTTGACTCCATAGGGCCAGAGGGCCGGTGCATATGCTGTGGAGGATGAGGAAGATGGAGGGTGAAGGGGAAAAGAGAAGGAAGAGGAATAAGAGCAAGAGAAAGATTCAAGATAAACGTGAAACAGGAGAAAGATCAAGGAGGACGTGAAGCTGGAGGGAGGAAGGTTAAGAGCAGAAGTGGGGAAGGACAAGTGGAGGTGAAAGATGGAGGAGAGCATAAAGGTCCTGCAGCGCCGTGTGGCTCGTCCTTCTGTAATCTGCTGGAGCTCTCACGCAGGCGTCTCAGCATCCGTGTTATCTGTGGCTGAGCGACAGTGCTGCTCTTTTCCTACAAACAACTGACCATTCAGGGAAATCCCATCCCGATGACCCCATCTGCACTCATTCTTCTGATGTGGAGCTCTGGTCAGAAAAAATAAAAATCATGACTACACACATTACTAACGGATCTCTTGTCTCTCGTCCTCTCAGATCCAGTCTCCGTAGACCTGGACCAGTACGATGCGGTCTCTCTGACCGATGCTCTCAGAGGTTTCCTGCAGGGCCTTCCGGCCCCCATCATCCCTGCAACGGTCTACAGCGAGCTGGTCTACACCGCTCAAGGTACAGTTTGGTGCACTGCAACACAAATACACACAGACACAATTAAACGACTTAAATCACATTGTGACATGTTTTCCTGTCGGTGTATTTAGGCACACGCAGAGTTTTGGTGGTAGTTATTAACGTCCTGACATTTTGCCCTCCATGCTTTAGGAGAAGTAAACATGGATGGAGTGTATGTGTTGGAGAACGCTGCATACTTTAGCTCATACAGTATAAAGTGTGTTTAAGCAACATATGTATGTTTATGTTCCCCCTTAGTGCACAAAGTATCCTTCTGTGTCTGTTTAAACCCTTCAGCGCAGGTTTAAAGGTCCCCTGCAGCGCATGGTTGAAGGTATCTTTGAGCACATGTTTCAAAGTACGCTTTAGTGTCTGTTTTCTTCTTTTATAACATATTTTTACCACCCAGCGGTCTGTTTGCTTCCTTTATGGAGCAGATTTAGCCCCCACTTTGGGAAATATATGGTGAGGTTTAAAATGTCCACACAGATATTTGCGTGTTTAAGTACCAGCAGTGAACGGGAACAGGCTGATCAAAGGGTTTATTGATTTAAATCAAGTTCAGAAGTATGTATCGAAGGCAAAACCTGCCAAGTGTAATTTCAATCAGGAGAGACAATTATTTATTTAGTTTGCAAAGAAGAGAAATGTCTTTGGCGATTAGACTCCATCGTGATGTCTTCATGTACTCGAAGGGGTAGTGAGGGCGAGAGCAGGATGGGGCACCCCCCTGATGGAGCCTAGACACTGGTGGTGGTGGTGGTGAAGGAAGGATGCAGGATGAGCTGAGGAGCTGCACTTGGACTCTGATGAGATGGATTGGAGGGGAACGGGTGGAGGAGGGTCGCAATGATCGAGCTTAAACGACAGAGAACAGCTTTAAAATATGACAGCAGCAGGATGATTGGTCGGCAGAAATCGAGGCTGACTCTGGTTGGTTAAGCTCTTCTGCGTGGTGTCTTTATGTGACTGAACAGACCAGTACTAAAACATGGGTAGTGATTGTGCTTAAAATCCAAACAAGGTGAGGCCTGAGTTGAAGTTTAGAGAAACAGAAAACTACCATCACATCCATGACCCACATAAAACGTAAGGTTTGGAGTCGTCCTGCAGCTATAAGCAGCATTCTCATGGTGGTGACTGGTGTGAGCTCAGCCCTCCAGCTGCCTCAGCAGTCATGTGCTCTCCACTCTCACGCACTGCAGGTTTCAACTCTGCAGCTCAATCTGAGCTCAGGAGGAGGTTTTTAACTCTGTCACTGGGCATGAGCGCCGACACTCGTCACACCTGACAGATTTCTGCCATATCTGGATGCAAAGAGGACGAGGCTGTAGCCTCTCGTCAGCATCAAATATCTTCTAATCTCCTGACAGCTTCGGGATTCTATAAAAACAGACTGGGATCTGAAACGTGGCTCGCAGCCAGCTTCTCTGTCTTTTCTCATTTTCTGTGCAGTTGACCTGCCTGTTCACCCCTTCACCTGCCGCCCACCTTGCCCAGCAGGCACTCCTCTCTCCGGCTTTTAGGGACTCTCACAGTCTCATCCATTTTTAAAAAGCTCTACCTGTCCATTTTGTGTTTCGTGCTTTGTGTGGGTGGAGTGTGTGCCAGCGTGTGGAAATACAGACAGTGAAAGACAGACAGACACACGGGCAGACGGGATGTGCACGTTAGCGTGAATTTGTCGAGCCTGAGATAATGTCTGCAGGAAGTTCCCTGCAGCTTCCTCCCAAAATATTACTTGACTAAGCTCCTCGACATGATCTCCGAGTGAAAACCCCCTCAATTATGTAAGGGCTTTTCTCTCTCTCGGTTCTCGTCCCGTTAAGTGACAGCCCTTTTTTTACTTTACTTATTCATGGAAACATTTTAAGTCACGATAAACCACTTTAAAAGGATTCATCAAGTATTTCCTGCAGGTCATCAGAGGTCAAACCCAATGAAATTGAACTTCAGGGAGGTTACTTGAAGAGCGTAGAGGGATTCCTTCTATGAAATCAGAGGGTATTAGACAGCAGGACGAGTTATGCAATAATATAAAGAGATCCTTGATAAATATTCGGCCCCCACCCCCCAAAAAAAAGACAGCTAAAGATAGCTAAAATAAATCTATCTGATCGTACCATCATAAGAAAACCGCAGCATCATCTGCAAATAAATAATTAGGTCTGATTGGCAATTACATGTCTAAGTCTATAATTATCAGTCTGCACAGCCTGTTCTCTTTATAATTGATTTAAAATAATTTGTTTTCTCATATGAATCATTAAAGGTCGCCTCGTGTCTCTCCGTCCTGTTTCAGTCTGATCCCTGAGACTCGTTGATGTAACAGTAAAACTCCCTCTCGTAATTCTCCTCCTGCTGTCCGGCTCTCTTGGTCATTCTCTCATCTGTTTGATGTTTGTGGCCATTCTTCCAGTCAGTGGCTCATCTTTGGAAATCCCCTTAAAGTGTTGGAAATAAGAGATTTTGAAATACCTTTTTAAACCTGCTGACGAAACGACAGTCAGTTGGAAGTTCCAGCCTGAAACCTTCTGTATCTTTATTGTCCTCTTTATGTCTCTTCTTCCATCTCCTCGTCCGTCTGTCTTTGAGTCTTCAGAATTTAATCTGAGACCTTCTTCACCTCCTCCCCTCCCCCGTGCCTATTTTTCTTCCTCTGTCTGTCTTTTCTCATTCATTAGTTTTGCGAGAGTTAGTTAACCTTAATGGTCTCAGCGAGGTCATCGTCTGTGAGGATGAAGGCCAGCTGGCTGAGTCTGGCTGACCACTGTCCATCTGGACCTTCAGAGGAGAGAGGCAGATGCAGACCCAGCTCATGCTCAAATACTCAGCAGTATTAAACTTGTTTACAGGCTGGTGCAGAAAACAGTTGTGGTCTCTTTAGCTTGTTTTCCCATTCATGACAACTGTAACGCTTAAAGTTAGGACTTTTTAAGGTCATGGCACCTTTGAGATGTCTGCTCGGTGTCACCTCTGCTAATTCAGTCACTGAACCTTGTTGGTTTCCACCTTCTTCATCAAAGTTTATTCACTTCTGCTTCCACAAAAACCAAGATGGTGACGGCCAAATGCCGAAAACATGAAGCTTCCAAAAGATGCTCCGCACATCACTGGGTGACGTCTCTGTGGCTACAGGCTGATGTCCACTCCTTAGTCTGTGATGCAGGCCGGGGCTGTGTTGACTCCTTCAGGATGGACAAATGTATTTAATGGGTCCATAAGGTTCTGATCAACACCGCATTTTTAACTCCACTCAGACTTTTGGTTTAACTACGTGGCCAAGAGTTACGGTGACGGCACAATGTTGTTAGCATGCTAAGTACAGCTGGGGTAAATGTCTAGCTGCTGGTGGCTTTACAGGAAGAAGAAGAAAACAAAGGTCATAATACTTTATCATCTGGGAAACATTACTGAAACATTACTGTACAAACTCTGCCTACAATTAAAATCTAAAGTGGCGTAGATAAAATGGTATTAGGATGCTGGGCCCAGTGACAACCAGCAGACCCACTCTGCTGTTTGTAGCTGCAAACCTGCACATATCATATTTAGTTTAGCATGTTTCATACTGACGTACAGTTTCTTTCCCGTCATTGTTCAAATTGTATTTATAGATTGTTTAGCAATCAGAAAGCATCCAATGTGAAGGGTTGATGATCACCTCTGCTCTCTGAGGGCCCAGCACTTCTGACTGTTCCTCACTTTCACAATGCAATGAGTCATCGGTATGAGTGCGTCCTCAACCTTCACGTCATCGCTCATGTTTTGTATCAAAAATCATATGAAGCTTTCCTAATTCACTGTTATTCTTCTTGTTTCCTAACTATAATCAGGACTTTGGGGTGAATCAGACTAAAATCCATCTCCATAATAGCCGTTATGTAAAACTCCAGTTTGCCCCAATTCTTCCTAACACCCTCCTCCACCTCGTCTCGACCCCCCCAACTGTCCAGTTGTCCGGTCTCCCAGAGTCCCGGCGGGGCCAGATGGATGGGCCAAGTTCCCTCTCCAGCCTTGACCTCTATTGACCAGCGGGGTCAACCCCAATCCATAATAACAGAGGGAGGAGGACAGTGTGTGTGTGTGTGTGTGTGTGTGTGTGTGTGTGTGTGTGTGTGTGTGTGTGTGTGTGTGGTGGTCGTCTATGATCAGTTGTGGTCAGACCGAGAGAGGTGACTTAAATGACCCCCATCAGGCTGCAGCAGATTGTCAGCCATCCATCACCGCCCACCTGCCCACCCGAAAACACACACACACACACACACACACACACACACACACACACACACAGACACGTCTCAAGTGTCCATGAACTTCCTCCCTGCGAGCACTAAAACTGATCCTGTAAATATTTAAAATGTTAACATTCATACACTTTAAATAAGAGCAGCTTTGATCTCAACTGACAGAAAATGAATCCAAATATTTTGATGATCGATTGATCGTTTCCTAAATGTCAGGATTTACTTCTTTTAAACATTTATTGACAATTTAAAGAATATGGAACATGAAAATAATTGGCCAAATGATCAGTAATGAAAGCAATCATAAGTTACAGCCCTGTTTTACATTTATAATACTACACTTTATCTAATGTTTGTATATTTCTTTATAATCTAAACCCCGCTGTTACTCTGTATGCCTCGCTGCTCGAGGTATTTATATTGTGTTACCTCTCTAACTCCCCTCTGTACCTCTCGAGTCCAGCAGCCCGCGTCGCCCTTAAACTACACACCTGCTCTCTTTATTCTTCGTCTAACCCGACATGATGAGTCCTCAGAACCCAAATGTCGGCTGCACTTTAAACAGATACATCCACTGCTCCTCAGCTTTGCATTTCTGATTACGAAGCTCAAATCTTGTTCCAAAATAATCTGGATTTAAAGATCAGAATATGACGTAAAGTTATAGAGATACATAACACTTCTCTGACATTTGGTTGAGTATATATATTAAAAAAGAATGGAGCTAAACTTACATAATAACAGCTTTTCATTTGTCGGTGAGGCTTCAAGGTGTTCAGGTTTGAAAACTTGCAGTTATAGATCCTGAGAGAGTCGCTGCTCGAGGCATGTTGGGGAAATACAAGTGTGATTCCCAGCAGAACTCTGAGACCTAGATCACTTTGTTATTACACAGATTCAAATCAGAAGAATTCAGGACTAAACTTTTAAAACATCTTTGTTCAGGACACACTTCCTGTCCCCTGAAAAGCAAAATGTTACTCGTAAAATTTTGCCTTGACTCTGTCTGTTTGTAGGAGGTCTGAATAATGTAAAACACATAAAACAGGTCACTTATAATTGTACCTGAATGCACCATACAGGAGGGACATGCAGACTTGATTTACAGTACACCACACACACACACACACACACACACACGCACACACACACGGAAATACACACTAATGGTTATTAAACAAAGCCACTTGACTCCTCCCTCTTCACCTCTTCACCTCTCCTCTCTGTCTGTCTGACCTTTGACCTCTGGACACCAGCCCCCCACATAGGCACACACAGGAAGGCAGATAAACTGATTTATGTTTAAAGCTCATTCTTCAAACACAACGCGTGCACACGACGTCTCAAAATCTGGTGAAAATACGCGGAGATGTTTCGTTAGTTGCTGTCACAGTGTTGTGTAACGTGATGTTGTCTGGCTGCATGTTTGGACATTTGTGTTGTGCATGTCGGTGTGATTTCTTTTCCCTTTCACAGCTCCTTCTCTCTTCCTCTGCTCCCTCCTCCATCTGTCCAATCAGTCATCTGTCAGATCTACAGTCAGTGGTTCTGTCAGCTCCTCGGCTCTCTGTTGGCACTCTGTGTTATTGGGATCGATTTGAACACTTTAGTTCCCGCACAGGCGGCCAAATACACCGATAGCTCACGTGGTCAATCAATACATATCAGCATTCTAACACCTGGATACATGCGGCATGTACACATGTAGAGCTCTGCATCACACAAATCACTGTTCATGTGTGTGTGTGTGTGTGTGTGTGTGTGTGTGTGTGTGTTTGTGTGTGTCAGGCCGAGCTCTTTCCATAAACACTGCTCGTAGTGTGCAGACGGCAGGGCATGCTGCAACCAGGGTCCACTCCTGTTTTTACTAAATCCTTTTTGTAAGTTTTAACCTTTCATGACCTTTGCATTACACAAGCCCTACTCTTCACTGTGTTTAATATGAATGGGACAGGCGAGGTTAGGAGGGAACAGAAATGTGGAGTTATGTGTGTCACACATGACATTTAAGCGTCACTACTCACTGCATGCTTTGGCATTGATAAAATAAAACACATATTCTCGTGGTTATTCTTCATGTCCTGGTATTTTTTATTCAAAGAAGACGCCAAAAACATCATAAAAGTCTCAATGAAACTAAAGAAAATTAAGAAAGAGGGGCATGACCAAACCAAAGTTGACTTTTTTACTCCTTTCCCACCGAAATTAGCGTGTTGACGCAGGTTTTTCAGACACGGGCTTTGGTTAGAAAACTTTTCCACTTAGTCTCAGTTAGTTATCCTCTCAATCACAACCCTGATCATAGCCTCAGACGAGAGCTGTAAGAATGCAGGATGAATCAGAACCTTTGAGAGAGCAGATTCAGACGGAGATGAATGGACTTGATAAGTCTGCGGTCCAGCTCTGCACTCTCCCACTGAGTCCCCCCCCCGTCTCATAAAGGCAGCACACAGCGGGCTCAGGCACAGATGTTTTCTTGTTTGCAGCCTGTTTGCGGTGGTAAAAGGCCTGTGGTGAGCGCGCTCGTCAATACGTCTGCACCTCTTCAAACACGGCCCATTGTCTGAACCTCGGCTAATACAAGAAAAGAACTCGTATTATCCCCTGTGCCGCCTCCCGCTGTGTCGTTTTTACAACAGCCGTATATGAAGCCCCTGTGATTTTCCCCACAGCGTCTGTCAGGCTAGCTTGCTAGCAGCTGGCTGCTCGACTGGCTCTGAATTCAAATCACTGATGTCCTGCCAAGGCCGTACATCTCCTCAAAGCCGGCCTGCAGTTTGGCTACATGCTCGGATGGATACTGATGGAGGTGCTGCACATCGGGCGGCACAGCAGGAACGTCTGCTCTGTGCTCAGTGTGTCTGAGAGAAATGGTGAAATGTTCTTTAATGTGATACATGTTTATGCATGCAGCGTCCAGGGTGTCTGATCAGCGTTACAGCACGCTCTCAGACACACAGATGCATGTACTTTCATCCTCCTTTGTCTGTTTACTGGTGACACAATGATAAGCAAGGTTGTTCTGATTTCTGCTGAACTACTGCCTGACAGCAGAGCCCTGCGCCTGCAAAGCTGGCACTGGGGGGGACACTTTGATCGTCATATTTTGAAGCATAGGGCCACTGACCACACTGCTGTATTTCAAGATTGGGGAGTGAGATTGTGTTGCATTTGAGCTGTGCAGTGGAAACAGAAATGGTTACACAAAGGTTGACGCTTTGGTGAAACAATACTCACCTGGTTCTCTCTCTTTGTTTCTGTCCTGCAGAGAGTCAGAGTGTGGAGGAGTGCGGCGAGAGGCTGAAGAGGATCCTGGAGTCTCCCAGCATCCCTCAGGCTAACCACCAGCTCCTGGTGCACCTCAGCAGACACCTGGCCCGGGTCAGCCAGCACAGCCAGGCCGGGCCCCGGCTGCTGGGACAGGCCTTCTCCGAGGTCGTCTTCCAGCACTCTGCTCTCAGGTACGCAGCCTTCACCCTGACTTGTTCACTCTCTGATTGGCGGGAAGGTGTTGTTGATTTCAGCAGCTGCCTGAGTGGTGAGACTATGAGCTACACTGACAGCTTTAGCTTTGGTATAGGAGACATAACTGATCTCCAGATGTCAATTAAATAAAATCCACAACGAAGCAGCAGTTTACCTCGCAGCATTCTTTACCTCCACTCCATACATCACTTCTTCCATCAGGACTTTATGATGTGTATCACTGCGTCCTTAATGGCTCCTTTATTTGCTTCTTCATGTATTTAAATTCCAGTCGGGTTTATATGTTTGTAATTAGTCACAGTCTCTGTCTCTGAGGGGCAGGAAGGCACTGGCGCTTCTCTCAAACGGGACAAATGGATCAAAGCCTGAGAAGCAGTCGAGGAAACCTCCTTTATCCTCACACTGTAAATTTCCATATGAGTCACAGAAACACAGGAGGCTCCGACATATTGTCCTGATGAGACGGGTTTATGTTAGCGCCGCCAGTTTAATCAACTTCACTGTTGTTTTTGCAGCTCAATCATCACAATCAGGAAGAAGTCAGCACAAAATAGTCGCTGTGTTGATCCAAACTGATCCAGAATATGAGACAGATCTTATTCAACATGTTTAATCAGATTACTATAAATAGTAATGGTAATCATCTGGAGAACATGACTTATTGATTCTGCTACTTTCCCTTTGCGCTCTAACAGCTCCAGTTTGTGCTCAGATCTGCTCTTCTGCTCGAGATGTTCGCTTGTACTTGAATACGTTGTTGCTCCCGCGCTCCAGCTTCAACCCTCAGACCACTTCTGTCCGCTTCTGAAACACCCGCTCTCTCTCTTCTCCGCTCTAGGATTTTTTTGATGCACCAACCCTGTAAATTCCCCAACCAATAGAAAACCAGGAACAGGTTGACCAATGACGTTCTCTCTACCCCGTTGTCGGTGTGTCAGCTTTACGTTATAGCACATCCATTAAGGGCGGTCCACTCCGGCCCACCACAGCTTTACCTTAAATGTAAAACTTGCTTTCTCTACGACTTTCAGATCAAAGGTTCAATTATTTTGTATGGTACATTTTTAGCTCAAAGTGATAAGGTTGAATAAATGTCTGTTAAGTCACTATCTATCGCCCAATGAGGTAACACAATGATGACTGAGCCCACTGATGAAAGCCTTGGACTGGGTTCGTGGAAAAAATCACAAGCGGCGCCCAGTTAGTGACAAGCAGTGGTTGGTCTGCCAGAGAGGGTAGGCGGCTGCTGTTGCGAGTAAACAGTAATCTACTATGGCTGAACAAACAAAGAAAAGATGGATGACTACAGATACAACTTCAACAAGAAGTGAAAATCCAAAGAAACAGAAACAAACAGCCAGGAAAATCAAGAGTTACAACCGGAGCCAACCGTGGACGTCACACATGCAGCACTGTCTGGATATCTGGGAAGTGTGCTCCTGCAGTTACCTTTTATCGCCATAGGTGCCGCCAAAGAGAACGAAACAGAGATCGTTGAGATGATAACTTTAATAGCTACACATTAGCCTTGTAGCACACCGGACTCTCATCGGCGTGTCGGAGGAGAAAACGACTTCCCCAGTGAGCACCAACTGGGATACCAACAACATCAACGTCATTTTTAAAACTTGTTCATTTGAGGGTTGAAAGGGTCTATAATCATTCTGCAACGGTATGTGAAATGTGGCCTAGGGAAACCATAATTACAACCCATTTAATTAGGATTAGGATTTGTGTGGTCATTTTGTTTCACATGTCGGTCTGTGCATGTTTCATGACCTGTGAAGTTCAAATCACAACATGAAAATCTTTAATGATTAAACTACGGTTCTTCCCTCATGGCTGTGAAATCAAAGTCATCTATCCTCTAAAGTATGACATGTTCCGTCTTTGGCATAAAAACGTTATATTTCTCTCCCTTCTCTTGTAAACGTGCCGCAGTATTCTGGTGGAGAGGGTATTCCCGTCTCATTCGTCATTCATGAATCAGCCAGACAGAAACTAAACAAACGCATGATGTTGGGCACTAAATGTGGCACTCAACTCAACCACTCATAACCAAGACAAAACTCAGATCAATCGAGCAGGATCGTCCCGTTTGATCAGAAGAACCTGCTATTTTTATAAGAACGGATCTGTCCTTGTAAAATCCGAGCCTGACACTTGGCTCGGCTCTAACATCAACATCCTGCAGTTTAAGAGCTGTGTGTTTGAACACGGAGAGAATGGCATTAACAAGGCTCATGGTCATGTTTTGTTTCTCTGCACCCTGCACAAGCTCGCCTGCGTCTGTTTTTCCAGAAATTACCGAGGAATTTCTCCTTGTGGCGTTGTGTGCGGTGGAGATGTGGGGAGGCAGTCAGTGAGTCAGAAACTGTGATTGTTTGCACAGCCCGGTCCGGCCGTTCACCTCTGACGTGCACACAGAGAGCGGGCTGCGTATCATAGCATGCCATGCTGTTTCAACCACATCCAGTGTTGGCTCATGTTGTCTGTGTGGAAATGTTGATTAATTCGAGATGGTTCTGGGGTATACGCTGCAGTCTGCAAACATTTAAACAGTCACACTTATTCTATGTGTTTGAGCTTCTTATTGTCAACAGATCTCGTGAAAAGAGCAGTTTCAATAAAAACAATGAGAGCTGATCCTGCTGACAAGACTCGTGTGTGCAAAGCCTGATGGTTTACACATTGTTCAACAATGTCCTTTTATATTTAAAGCGTCAACGCCCGCACGATTACTGCGTCCACTAAACATATTGAAAGACAGTGTTTCACTCTCGCTGTGATCTTTGTAGAAATGTAGAAACAGGCTGACAAGCGGAGTGATGCCAGGATGAAAAACACGATTATACACGATTGGCCATAACATTACGACCACTGATCGGTCGAGTGAATAACATTGATTATCTCGTTACAATGGCACCCGTCTGTTGGTGGGATACGTGAGGCAGCAGGAGAACTTTCTGTCGGAGTTGATGTGTTGGAAGCAGCAAAAATGGGCGAGTGTGAGGATGTGAGCGACTTTGACAAGGACCAAACTATGATGGCTAGACGACTGGGTCAGAGCATGTCCAAGGACCTACCTAAAGGGGTACAAGGAAGGAAAACCAGTGAACTGGCTTTGGGGAATGTTCTGCTGGGAAACCTTGGGTCCTGCCATTCATGTCGATGTTACTTTGACACGTACCACCGCATATACATATAGAAAAAAGTGTATACTTAATGCTTTGAAATGTTTTATCTTATTGAATTATAGAAATTATATCCACATCTTCAAAAACTGTAAAGTGAGGTACCAGAGAGGGAAAAAAACATGAATTTTTTGACAGATTGTGTCCATACACTTCCATAAAAAGGTAAAAAAAAATGTGTTCAACATGAAGCATTTACTCTTTTATACAGATGTGTTTCCAGTTGATGAAAAATATCCCTTTTTGTACGACGTAAACTTGTTACGTTTCATTTATTTTAGAGATGTTTGAGCTCATACTCTTGATCCAGAACTCTTGGTGCGAGAGTGTGGGGAGTAAATATGTTCCTCTTTGGAGAAAGAGATGAATTAAGTAGCTTCCTCTTTCTGGAGAGATTAATATGCTCCATATCAGTGTGGGAAACAATATCAATGTGTCAGTGAGTGAGCCAATAGGAGATTGCTTCTGCATCTGGGTCCAGGTGCAGCTCATTTGTTCTGCTATCCTAATGTTTATAGCAGTTCTACTGGAGCAGGTGATGTGCATGCCATGTGAAGAATGAATGGGAACTTTGATTTCACCACAACTCCCCGTCATGTTTGTGATTTTGCCAACAGTGCGGATGTGAACCCGGAGCACCACGTCAGGATCTTGGAGGCTCTTATCACAACAGGAGGTCTCATGGAGATGCAGGCTGCACCAGGTAGGTCAACATCTATACTCAGCTCCCTTCGTGTTTGCTTGTAGGTTTGTAACGGTATGTGGTGGCATGATGTTGTGCAATATGGTTTAGCTTGGATCTCACCAAGCTTATCTGCTCTGTCTCTGAACGCTTTTCTCCCCTCAAGAGTCTGAAGTTTGTTTCTCAAACTGTGTCACCACACATATCTCACACTGGAAACATGACTCCCTGCCTCCTCCTCGCCGTACCACAAGCTGCAACGGAAAACACACGTTTGGTTTCTGAAATATGTGGACAACACAAACATTTTGCCCAGGCTGCAGTGATAAATTGAGCATGAAGCATGAAATAACAGCTTTGACTTTGCTCGTTGTTAGTTTAGTTTACTGTCTGGATGTAGACAGTTTAGGGTAACAAAATATGGCGGTTTCATGATGTTTTCTCTTTTGCATTCCTGCTTTGCTGGACCGTCGAGAGTATGAATGAGAGCGTGGCAGATCTGGTTTAGTTTTGATGGACTGTGCAGTATACAATTATCAGACCTCAGTATCATTTCTGCGAAAGCATAAAAACAACATCCAGCCTTTGACTGAAATGTTTTGGCCCAGGCGAGTTGGACTCTAGGAAAGCTGTTTTTAGCCACGTTAAAAAGACTCTAACAACATATCTGTTTGAGTCTGGTGTGTGTGTCTGCAGCAAGACTGTATAACAAATGGACGGATCCAACGTGATGTTATCCATTGGTTTGTGAACCCCCCTTTTGAAGGCTGGAGTCGCCATCTTGTTTTTTGGAACCAGAAGTGTTCATAATTGGACGACAGGGTGGATAAACTTTGTTACGTCTCTTTGCTGGTTTGAGGCTGCTGTGGTAGCGACTTTAGCCTTGCCTGAAGCATAATCCTCTTATTCATTTTACTCTAACTGGGACCATAATTTAAAGTGGCAGCTTTACGGTACTTCCGCATGGCTTTACTTTTGAAACCAAAGGCTATATTCACCTCTGATATACAGTCTATACTCTGCAGACATAAAATGTTGTGGAGAGATAAATCCGGCTCTTTGAGGACGAAAGAAAGGTCAGACAGCAGGTGTGTGGCTGATTGCAACGGCAAAGCCAGTCTGCTGAGGTCACTGCCTGTGGGTCAGCGCTTGTGTGTGTGTGTATAAATGTCAGTAGGTCAGTGTGTGTGTGTGTGTGTGTCGTTGTACTGGTCTGTTTAGGGCCATGGTGTTAAGGCCAGGGTGGACATATTGGTGGTCGCAGTGATTATAGCGGCTGCTCAGGGGTCATGTTCCCTTTATATGGAGCACTGGTTCATTCAGAGGTGATGTTTGTGAGGTCCTGGAGTAAGAAGAAGATGAGAGTCTGATTTATGGTTCAAGTTTGACGAGGCAAACGTAATCTTCTCTAACACACTTTGAATACACGTTGTCGTTATATGATTTTTATTATGTCAAAGCCCCGGCTTGGTTCATTTGTATTGCCTCTTCACCGATGATAGCCGTGGCTGGAGGCATTCTGTCTGTCCATCAGTACACATCCATCGGTTCCATTTCTGTGAACAGAATATCTTAGGAATGCTGAGAGAGAAATTTATCACATCTGTGTTTTCTTTTTATCCATTTCAGTTTATTTGTTAAATTTCTTATCTGGTTTCTCCTGTGGCGTCCCGCAAGGCAGCAACTTAGGTCCTCTTCTTTTCTTTCCATTCATGCTACTTTTGAAGGAAAGTGGTGAACAATAAAAACAATATTTTTCTTCCCTTGTATGCTGATGATACTCTCTTTATCCTCTCCTAGTTTGGCCTCCTTATCTATCATCACCTTTATTAAAACCTGTAAGAGTAAACGCTGCTTATTGTCATTTGTTTTGCCAAATTCTTGGGGTAATTATTAACTGTTATTGGAGCTTAATTTGGTCGTTCTATCCAATTTCCTATTTCAGAAAATGGCAAAATTCATTATTGAATCTTCCTCCTACAACATACGAGACATCCTAGAGGAACTTGCGGTCCCAAAATTGAGAGGTTAAACCAAAACAGTCACTTAAAGAGACACTTTGGATATTTAAAATCTTTTACGGAGTCAGGGATTTATTGGGAAAGCAACTACTCACCCTTTGTTCTCCTCTGTCTGAAGGCTCTTTTGCATTGGCTTCAAGTTCGGTGGTGAAAACTTGAGTCACTTCAAAGTAGTACTTTAGACTAACACATCAAACACACACACACACCTTGTAGAGCCACAAATCAGACCCAGCCAGAGGTGGGACTCCAGTGTCATTTGTTCGATTTTCATTTTTTGTCGGTGACTCACAAAAGGCCAGGATGATGTCCGGAGGACGATCAATAATTCATGGAGTAAACCTCCGTCCTGCAGGGTGGGGAGGTAGAATGGATACATCGGGGGTCGGGGCTGCGCTGCCACGGGAGATTTGTGATATTTGTGATATCTTTAAAATGCTAATGTTTGAATGTAGCCTGATGGAGAGCACACCAAAGGACATTCAACATTTTCAGGTTGATTTACAATTTGTAAACACAGTCGACATTTCACAGGGCTTCTCCTCCGGCCGTCCTGGTTCCCTTGTGCTTCCTCATTTGTCTGTTTCATCATGTTGGAATTTTTTCTGTTTGTTTTTTGGTTCTTTTGGTTTTGATGAAAGCATGCTGTTTGAACATTCAGAAAGTTATGAGTCAAATCAAGTCAGAAAGCAGCAGAGAAATACAGAGTGTGTGCATACATCTGTGTGATTATTCTGTGTCTCTCCTAGGTGTGTGTGTGTGTGTGTGTGTGTGTGTGTGTGTGTGTGTGTGCGTATTTGTGTTGGCAGAGAAGCTTACATCACAGCAACAAAAGGACCAGAGGGAGCTGTTTTTACCATCTTTGAAGTGTGTCTTTTGTAACATCTCTTACACAACCCTCCCTCTCTCTCTCTCTCTCTCTCTCTCTCTCTCTCTCTCTCTCTGCTGGGTGTCTGAATAAAGCTTCAGAACCCTCTTGTTGCTTTTTAATCAGGGGAATGATGTGGGAAATTGCACTGATGTAACACACTTCTCTCACGGCTCTCCATCTTTGTTTAATCTCTCAGGATCTCTGTCTGTGTCTTATTTACATGTTGGCATATCGTTAGACTGGAGTGTTCTGGTTTGTGCACAGACGAGTTGAAGAAGGTAGCCAACACACAATCACACTTAGAGGTGACCGCGCTTTCTCAGTGGAGGCCCCTCTACTGTGGAATAGCCCTCCATCCTCGGTCTGTCGAGTCTTTCAAGGCTATATGCTAGCATTTGAGCCCCCACGTCTTCAACAGGCCACCTGTTGTGTTTTGTTTCTGTCTCATTGCTCTGGTTTCTATGCATTGCTTCTTGTATGCACTGTACAGCACTTTGGTCAGCTGCTGCTGTTTTTAAATGTGCTTTGTAAATAAATTGACTTGCAAGACACGACAACAGTCAGTGAACTTTGAACTCAACTTGTGCTTTATTGGATCATTTTGGTAGCTAGTAGCAAGTGAGCTAAAGTGAGCTATTATCTGGATTGCACGGCCTGAAGGACATTGAAGAGAAACTGCAGTATTTTAACAGATTTTCTTTAAATGTTTGTTGTTTTGAAAAGACGAAGTCCTTTGCAGATAATTTTGGCTTCCTGTAAAACCTTGTAAACACTGAACATTGAAGGAGCGGGGCGGCTGTGGCTCAGTGGTAGAGTCGGTTGCCTCTCAATCAGAAGGCTGGTGGTTCAATCCCTGACTGCTACAGTCACATGTCGAAGTGTCCTTGGGCAAGACACTGAACCCTAAATCGCTCCCAGTGGCGTAGGTATGAATGCAAAAATCACTAACTCTCAGATGTACGTCGCTTTGGACAAAAGCGTCTGCTAAAGGAAATTGTAACATTGAAGGAATCCAACTGTAAACACAAGTTTTGCAGCTCATCTTGCAGCCTCTGCAGACGTCCCGTGTCTGCAAAAGAGTGTGGTAGAAACACCAATGTCTTATGTGAAACTGCCTTATTCAGTCTTTAAATCACTGAAGAGTCGATGTCGAAAGCATATCAATAGAGTCTGGTGGTTTGAAAAGAGAGCGATGTAACGTCTGTTTCTGGTTTGGTTCTCTGTAGGGATCCTTTCTTTAATGTTGTCAGACACTTAGAATGATGATCTGAACCTGTCGGTGGGAAAAGCAAGAACTTTGAGTGGACTTCAGTTGGGTGCATTCGCTGGAAGGAGTTACGCCATTACACCGTGTTGAGGCCGTCGGCTCAGGTAATCCCATTTAGGAGCGAAAATATTGGATCCAAGTTTAAAAATATCACACATAACCTCTGATGAGATTGATCAGTTGTTCTTGTAGCTGAAATAACTCTGATCACAGGTCTCTGTGTGATCTCTCTATTTTCAGCACCTGGTAACGCTGTACAGCTGTACGATTGAGCTGCTCTACGTGTGTGTGTTGTGTTCATGTAGCTGTTTCAGTGGCCGGCTGCGTCTGACTGCGCCTCCCTTTGTTTGATGAATGCAGACGGAGACAGAGAGAGAGAGGGCGACAGGGAGAGGGAGGCCTAAAACAGGGAGGTCAGGTTCACGTGTGAGCATTTTTCTCACCCATTACCTCCCCTGCCACCCCTCCAGACAGCATTAGTGGAGGTCAAGGGTCACCGCAGTGCCTGTTGGCGGTATGTTAACCCCTTAACAGAGGTTTGTGACTGTGTGTGTGTGTGTGTGTGTGTGTGTGTGTGTGTGTGTGCGTGCTGATGCCCGTTGACCTCTCAGGAGAGCTGCCCTCCAAGCCATGTTCTCCAAATGGACTCTGAATATACGACCGCTGCTGCTCCAGCTGAGTGCTCCGGCTTAGCATCTCTGCACAATGTGACTGTGTGTGTGTGTGTGTGTGTGTGTGTGTGTGGGTGTGTGTGTGTGTGTGTGTGTGTGTGTGTGTGTGTGTGTGAAGCCTCAGTCTGGTCAAGCCAATCTGTCCTCCATCACGCTAGAATCTGTAAGAAAAAATAACGAGGGATTGTAAACTCCCAAACACGCCCGTTCTCATTCTGGCCCTCTCTCTCTCTCCCTCTCTCTGTCTCTCTCTCTCTCTCTCTCTCTCTCTCTGTCTCTCTCTCTCTCTCTCTCTCTCTCTCTCTCTCTCTGCTTTTGTTATGAGCTGTTTTCCTTCCCAGGCACGCAAACTGTGCCCGCAGCTTGGCAAGGATCTAACATACACACTTCCACACACACACACACTGACTTTTACTCTGCATATGCTGGCTCTCTCTCCGCTCTCTCAAGGTCCTTTATTAAGCCAGGAAAGGTTTGGTGGTAAAATCTACTGCTCAGACTTCATCAGAAAGCTGGCTGCTGACGGGAAACATCCACCTGGTGTTGTTAGACCAGCCCAAGTTACTAACTGCCAGAAACTGGTGTGAAAGTGTTGAACTAGTACACATGAAATACAACACAGAACATAAGTTTAAAGGCTTGAGAGATGAAATGTTAAGTAAACAGGCTGCGAGCACACAAAGACTGTAATCAGACAACAAGACACCTGAAACAGATTTTCACTATCCATCATTTTGCTGATCAGTCATGAAGCTGTGAAGTGATCATGATTTGTCAGACTCTGCACCAGGCTGGCTCTTTGATGCTGCCCTCCCCGCCTAAGGCGTTCGCGTACACACCGTCTGCGTCATGAACATAAGTGTTCACATACTCGTCTCTGCACTACGCGTGTTACTGGAGGATACCTCTAGAGGGCGCACCAGAGAGCTCAGGCTGAATGCAGCTACCGTCTGAGCGGGATGTAAACAACAGACATGGGGACACTCATGGAGGTTACTGTGATGTTCACTCTGAGATCCCGGCAGAGACAGTGACAGCTTTCAGTGGACAGAACACACCATCAGCTCCGTCCCCGCTCCGTCTCTCCAACATGTTCCTACGTGCACGGACGTTGTAACGCTCCCGGACTTTTGCAGGTTTGCACTTCGACTTCTAAAACAGAACTTATCTGTCTGCAGCTGTTTGACAGGCATGTTTGTCTCTGTGCAGTGACAGTGACACAGATGTGGATCATTGTGGACTTGGTCTATCAGCTTGTTCGGCCATTGTTGTCCCTGCTGCTGCATCCCTCTGCCTCTACACTGCCCCTACTGTTCATGTGCACACTGCATCTTGTGTACGTGTAGTGTTAATTTTTGAGGACGTGCACAGCCGATGCTCCAAACAGACGCAGGGAACGCAGGGCAGCCATCATGCACAGGCGAACATGTAGTTAAAAGCATGAATATCTCCGGCCTTAGGCTTTACATGTGTGATCAGAGAAGGGCAGGAAGGTCACAGAACAGAGTCAAACTTCCTGCAATGACACTGAAAGTTTTCTTTGTGCCGCTGACTGAATTGTGCCCAATTTTCTCATACAGTCGAAGAGAGAGATTGGTATTTTGGTTGATAATATAGTGATATAGTAAATATAATCCCTTCTTGCCGCCGTTTCGATGCATACTTCCAATAGAGCCGTGCTAGCTTTTATCACCTTTCTAAGCTACGCTAACTACATCCTGATGCCAGCTCTGTGCTTAACCTACAGACCTCACATACAAAAACAAATGAGCGGATTGAGAAATGTAAAGCTGCTGAGCTGCGGATGTGTGACTGACCTGGACCTTCTCCACACACTCGTACTCCAGCAAGGTCAGAGCGGGGAGCGGCCCGAGCGTGTGAGGGCATGTTTGTGTGTGTGGGATTAGAATGAGAGTGTGAATGCATGTCAGTCAGATACATAAATATTACATGTGTGTATGGGTGCATATATACATAAACTGTGTGTGTGGTGTGTGTGTGTGAGTGTGCGTGAAGGGTTCACTGTTAAGTCATGTCCTGACTCTATCCCAGTGGGAGGAAAGTGCCAGCTTAACGTCCGGTGTAATCCTACAGGGTCAGCAGCAGGGCACACACACACACACACACACACACACACACACATCTGTGTATGTGAATATGTGCAGGGCATCATGGTTGTATAATGTGATTAAGGTCAAACGAGTGCTCAGCTTTTAGGGTGTATATTTATTAGTGTTTGGCATGTTTGTGGGTCTCTGTCCGGCTCCTGCTCCTTCAGCTGCACACAATTACATGGATCAATGTACCAGCTCATAACACACACACACGTGCACATGCACACACACACACACACACACACATGCACACTCACCACCAGCTCTCCATTCCTGCCCTTTCACAAAATCCTCATGAAACAGTCGTTTCGTTACATGGAGAGAGGTTCCTTTATATAAGAGCTTACACAACTTTTTTATTGCTCTCTTTTTATACGGACATTATGACTTTTATTTTGAAAATAAAGGCCTTTCCAGTGTCCTCATAGAAACTCTTAACATTTGTGTTTGTGTGGTTTTACAGAAAAACATGAAGTGAGCACAGCTTCTGAACACCCATGAAGGTGGTGGGGGCATGACACGTGTTGAAATAACGTCAGAAACACAGAAAACAAAGCTCATGGAAAAGAGAAAACTTCTTGGACACAAGAATCCTCCAGAAAGTCACGAGACCGGAGCGAGAGTCGCATGACCAAAACACGCTGTGTTCCGTCGCGTACATTACAGGAAGTTACTTAATAACATAACGCACGCAGCTTTCTTGATTCAAGTTTCTATTTTAACCCAAACCACCAACTTTTTCTGAACCTACTCATGTAGCTTTGGTGGCTAAACCTTCGAAAGCTGCGACAGTGTTCCCCATTTAAAACACCTGTTCCTAACATTCAGAAAGCGAGCAGCTGTAATGGACAGAGCGTGAAGAGGTTGTGTGAACCAGGGCATGCGTTTTATCTAAAGGAGGGACATTGCTTCCCCTCTTCTCTGCGCATGGAGCAGAATGATGCATCTTCATTGGAAAGAGTGGACACACTTCGATGTTCCTCGGCTCCGGGATTCGTATTGCTAGCAAAGAAAGGCTTGTTTCTTCTCCCATGTGAACTTTGCGCTGACGATGTTTCTCTGGTTTCTGCACGTAATTTCAGGTCGTGGTCAACAAAAGTGATGACTAAAGTTACAGCGCAGACAGACCATGTTTTCCCAAATCACATTGGCAACATAAAAGTGAAACCCTCAACATGAATGAGGGTGTTTTGAAGTGGGGTTGAGGTACTTATCGATTGTAAGGGTGCTTCCACACCTGACAGCTTTGGTCCGGACTTTCAGACGTTACTCTGAAAGTCCAGTTTGTTGACAGGCAATCGAACTCTGGTGCAGACCAAACAACCGGCCCATGGTCCGCTAAAAAAGACAACCGAACCACGGTCGGGTTCGATTCGGGTGTGAACATAAATGGACTTAAAGTAGGACCAAATACAGGACGCAAACCATTGTGGCTTGTTAACGGGTGCTGACACCGGCAGAGACACACAGCGAGATGAGTAGAGGACAGACGTGGAGGAGCAACGAGGAAATAGAAATATGGGCTGACCAAACTATTTCACAAACACACAAGAACACGAAAGTGTTCAAACTCATCTAACAGTGGAACGATGTCTTTTAAAGGTTAAAAAAACTCTGACAACAAAACATTAAAGTCTGCGATCGTGTGATTGAGGAGTGCGCTGTCTCTCTCTTTGTTTGCTTCAGGGAGTTTTCCCACGTGGAAATTCTGACCAATCAGAGAGCAGTTTCTTCTCAAAACTTTTGGTCCGCTGGTAAAAGCTGCTGTCAGAACACAAACCAAACTTTAGGAAAAATGCAACGTTGCAACAATTTGTTCTTTGATTCGGATCAAACAAACTTTAGGTGTGAAAGAGTCCTGAGTGTACTACGTACAGTAGATAACAGTCAGCACGGGGTCAGGAGTTCAGCATACGTTAGCCACTTCGAAGAGTCCTACACACAAACAAACATTTCAGTTTAGGTGTACGCTGTGTTTAGTTTTTCGTCACTGCTTCTCAGTCTGCACATCAGCCCTGTACACCTACACATGCAGCGCACGGATCAGAACAGCTGTTTAGGTCAGCGGTTTGGAAAAGAGACAACAAAAATAAGAAAACAATATTATGGAAACGATAAAATGGCCTATCACAGTCGGGACTAGAGGACATTACGACTGAGAAGTACCTAATACGGTTGTATGTATACTTCAAACAATCCGAACTATCCCTTTAAAATAAACGGTCATTTCTCCAGATGTTTTCTGATTCGTCTACAAGAAGGAATAAATAAAAAGTACCTCAAATCTAGGGTTTAACTGGAAACTGACTTTCAATCTTTGAAACCTCAGATCTTCCCTCTCTCACAATATCCTGGGGTCAAAGGTCACAGTACAGCGTTAGATGAATGTAATGGCCTTTGAAATGACTTTGTTAGCTGGATGCAGAGAAACATGTGGCCCGGTCAGTCCCGACAGGAGGTCGGGAGGTGAGGGTCATAACACATTCACTTACACACACACACACAGGCGCGCACACACACACACACACACAGAGTCAGGGCTGCTGCTGTCAATCAGAGGGGGTCATCAAACTGTGGAAGCCCTGATATGAACAGGTAGCTCCTGATAATGTTCCTGATGAGGTTAATGATGTCACCAATCTCTCCTGGTGCAACCTGACAGCGCACCTGTGCAGAGGGCAGCTCCATAACCACATGGTGTATAAGAATTGGACTGACTGAGATTATGATGTGTTTTGCAGCAGCACAGGAACATGCATTACAAAATAAGGGTTACGAAACACCAATATTAAGCTGAAAATCTTTATTTTCTTCAGCCTGGAACATTTAAAATGTCCCCGATACAGAGTTCTCCTCTAAACCTCTTTCAGTCTTTTATTAAATTCAGGCCAGGGTATTTAAGACGCTCCTCTGGGCACAGAAGTTCCACATTTTAAAGGTTAAAATCCAGCGGTGTAGCGCTCGTCCCTCGGCCCCGCACAGCCTTATCCCTCCGCTCAGTCTCTATTAGGAGATTATCTTATAACAGCCATCATCCAGCACGCTGCTCGCTGCTTCACTTGTTTTATGATGTATTCGGGGAAGAGGCTCTCCCTGGTTAATGTCCAAATTCTGCGTTAATGTGCTCATGTAAAGCTTGAATTAACATCAAACGGCCCCTGGCTGCCGTGTTTATCCCTTCGTATGTGATTTAAAGGGTCACAAGGTCACCGGAGCTACACTTCCTGTGACTGTCTCTCTCCACCCTTTCCTCACTACATCTCTCTTTTTCCACTTTGTCTCCAAACATTAGCTTTATCGTCCTCTAAAAGATTCACAGGGTTTTGTTCAGTTAAAGGTTCCCGTGGAGACGCCGTAATTATTCATACATAGAGATACATGTACATGTTCATGTTGGTTATATATCATCTCTGTTTAAACGTTTCAGGGACGACATTCCAACATGTGGTGACTTTTTACTGATGTAGGCTAATGTAAGTTAATTTGCTCAGACCTGGTTTCAACCTGGTTTATTTCTTTCCCTGTGTTTGGCTTTCTCAGACACCTGAGTAAAACAGAAGCATTGGTAAAGTTATTATTAACACCTGTGCCTTTCCTCCTGTTGGATGTAAACATGTCCGCTGTGAAGAAAGCCCATTGGACGACTCCAGAGAGCATAACCAAGTTTGTTCGAGCCACGATAGAGTCTTGTCCAGCGTGTGATGTTTACATGCACCACAGATAACCAGGACTCTCGTGCCCATGTGCACACGCTCATTGCTTTTAACTGACTCCAAGTTCCCGCTCACACTTTGTTCACTCTCATTTTTGACTAATCGTCCCCCCCCTTCACTCGTGTGTTAAATAAAGTGGACTCGAAGCTCACATTACATTTTCTGTTGGATCCTAAAATCTCCGACCTCGTCTTGGGATGCAGCCTCATTAAAACAGGAGTTCTGCTCAGATTGCATCATGTCTCACTAGTAAGACCCTTCTGACTTTTTAGTATCAGTATAAGGAGCTCTGAGGTCCAGTGAATGCACCACAGAGAGGAGGATCTGCTACAGTCAGAGAATGATAATAATATGCTAATGCTTCCAAGGAGAGAGCAGCAGCGATTTCACTGGCAATTTATGGCTAAATGATTTATTTTTCTCCATGCATGTCATCAATAATGCATTGAACTTATGACCCAAAGTTATAATGATGCACATAACTATGTGATAAAATGAAAATGAAACATCTGAATCTGCCATGTAGCAATTAAAAGAGCGTGTTTCTGCTGCAGCACGGCGGGGCCGCGTGTGAGCGGGCACGTGTGAGCGGGCGTGTGCGTGTGATCGACTGTCCGGCTCCCCTGCGAGCAGACGCGTTCTCTCCACCAGCTGTGTGCGAGACATTTGCTGCACTGAAGGGCAAATGTGATGTAAAGAATATGAGGCAGGGATGGATGGGTGAGCTGAAACCAGCCGTGAATACCAATGTGCTGCTTCCTGTCTCTGTCTGCCACCTTCTCTCTCTTCTTCTTCTTCTCTTTGTCCAGCACTCGTTCTCTTTCTCTGACATTACCTGGAGGTGTCAGAGGAAGTCAGAGCTGCACGTTACTCAAAAATATGTCTTACCTTTGCTTCAGAGGAGGAAATGACTTTAAATTCACCCTGCTACACCTGCCCTGCAAGTTCAACCACAAAAATACAGTACAGTATAGCACACGTTATACCCGACTCCTAGCCTCACTCTGCAAACTCTCATCAGGGCTCAACCCAAAGTAATGTTTAAACAAGTAAAACTGCTGAATCCTTAAGGGGGAAACACCATGCATGTACCTTACAACAGACAGTTATTTCAGGTAGGGCTTCTTCTACCTGTTCCTTGTCTCTCAGTTCAGCGGCACACTAAACTCCTATAAGCCTACTGAGTCTCATGTTTGACCTGTAAGACACACGAATCAGAGTAAGGTCTCAACATTTAAAGATTTCCATCCAACTACTTTCTTGTTTCAGGTCTCGACCCGTCTTTTTCTTTATTATTCAGCCACTTTAAGGACTTTAATCAGCTAGTGAGGCAGCCTCCAAAGCAGGAGACTCTGCTTTTTAAAGTGAAACCGCTTTCTTTCGGTGTTTTCACCTGTTTTAATTATCGGTTTGTTTTGGAGAGAGGCGACCTCTTCATCCAAGCATCCATTTTCCTCTGCTTACCCAGAGCTAGAAGCAGGCTAAGCAAGCTGACCCAGACGTCCCTCTCCCCAGCAACGTCTTCCTGGGGTATCCCGAGGCATTCCCTGGCTAGACAGGATATTTAATCCCTCCAGCAACTCTGGGTCTGCCCCAGGGTCTCCTCCCGGTTGGACGTGCCGGAAAACCTCCAGGAGGCATCCTGATCAGACGCTCGAACCAGCTCAACTGGCTCCTTTCGATGTGAAGGACCTTACCCAATCGCTAAGGATGAGCCCAGCCACCTTATTTCAGCTGCTTGTATCCGCAACTTCATTCTTTCAGGCACTACCCAAAGCTTGTGACCGCAGGTGAGGTTTGGAACATTTGCCTTCAGGCTCAGCTCTTTCTTCACCACGATGGACCGGTACAACGTCCGCATTACTGCTGATGCTGCACCGACCCTGAGGAACCCTCAACTTGGAATCCTCTGTTTGTAAAGTTTACAGGCGGACATGTTGTGTGTCTCCTATTGTATGAGAACGGAGCTGGAAAAACAGAAGTGCTTAGATAACACCAAGAAGATGCAAGTTGACTCAACCGAGGACTTTTAGGGGCCGCCCTGAATCCAGATATGGTCCAGACATTTTTTAAGATCTAGGTCAAGGTTGGTTTTATTGTCTCCTGAAGGAAGAAACACTGAGGATTGAATACATAAGTTAAACATCAAAGGTTCACTTTAAATGTTCTCTTTTGCTGCATGCAAACAAGCACACACTGATGCATGCATCACAGGAGATTGTGTGCAGAGTATTTCAGAGGGTTCGGCGTCCCGTGTTGGTTTGTGGTTTGTAAAAACGTGCTGTATTTGACACGCGGGGTCATCGTATCACTTTGCATCCATGTGTATGTTTCTCTTGTTTGTTTTTGCCTCACGACATCCTCTTACCTCTCTCCCTCCACGCTTCACTGGGGATCCGTTGTTTTCCAGCAGTAATAATTGTGTTTTTGAATCAGACCTACTGTTTCTCCTCCTGACTCAGCCCAATTTGAATTACTAATGAGTCGGTTTTCTATACCTCTGGGCAGCTCTGGGAACAGCTGGCCACTGAGTGGGCTGATCAGTATGCACGCAGCACTTCATCCTGCCTTTTGTTTTGTTGAATTTCACTTCTAAATTGGTCAGTTTGGAGCCGCTCCGGCCTTGGAAGGCTTTGTGGAATCAGCCTCGGGGGTTTCACGACTCAGGATGATGTGAATTAGGTCTCCCTAAGCTAACCTAGATGACGAATTGTTTATGCTAAGTTTAGGAATCAAGTGATGGAGGAGCATCTAGGGATACGTAGGAGTTTGGACTTTTTTAGTTTCCTTCTATATTTATCCTCGTGTTTCTACGGCCAGCTGAATTACAGAGAAAGAATTTCCACCCATTATTTCATAAATGTGTTTACATAATGTGTTTTTCTTCAGTCGCCTTACATCAGCTCAAAGCTGGGTTTATTATTTGACCATTTGTGGGACATTTCTGGGCACATTTATGTTCCAAGGCTCACGCGATAGCAGTTAGTGGACACAGAGCTACATGATCATGCTACTACAGGTGTGTTTGTGTCCACCTGATGAATGTAAGTACAGTGTTAACCTTCCTTTTAGCTCTGGATTGGTCTCCACCAACTCCAGAGAACAAATATGTTCTTCTTTAGCGACTCGATGTTTTACTTTCTCAGTCTGCAGTTTGGTGCTGGGCAGGCAGCCGACATGAATCTGTTTAAGCAGTCAAGCTTTATTTTGACTGTTAATTATAATACCAGGTTTGTTGGGTCTGTTCGTGTACCAGATACTTTGTAGTCCCCCAAAAATTCAAGTAGCCAATGTTTTGAAAAATAAGTGGACCCAGGAACAAATTTCTCTGGTCCATTTAGGTTTACTGTTACTTTATACCCAAGAAGACGTCCATTAATCCATTCATTATCTATACTGCTTATCATGTTCAGGGTCAAGGGGGCTGGAGCCTATCCCAGTGGTCATCGGGTGAGAGGCGAGGTTCACCTTGGACTGATCTCAAGTCAATCACAGGGCTGAGACATAGAGACAGACAACATTTCACGCTCATAGTCACACCTACGGGCAATTTAGAGTCACTAATGAAGCTAACGAGCATGTCTGTGGACTGTGGCAGGAAGCCGGAGGGAACCCACACATGCACGGGGAGAACATGCAGACTCCACACAGAAAGGCCCAGTACGTCTGAACCGGGATACGACAACGCTAAGAACACATCTACCACTAACTTCTCCTACCCATCCTATCTGAACAGGGCCGCTACTGTAGGTTACAGCGCTAGTTTAGTGTGAACCTTTTCTCACAGGTTGATTGTGAGAGCGACATGGCATGGGGCACATTAACATCATTTCCACAGGTCAATAATTGCTGTTGATCTCTGTTCTCAACACAAACTACTTCAAATGGCCCAATTAAATGGTTTTCCGTATTATTGCTACGCTGATGATACCCTGCTTTATCTCTCAGCACTGAAAATTGTACTGTATGTTCAAAGCCTGAAATATTCTTCATCCGTGCCATAGAGCTCAATTATTGTCCAACATCCAAAACATACAGATTAAAAAGACATCAGCGAGGCACACTGCTGCTCTTGGTCACATCTGTCTTCATTAACACAAAGAACCACGAACACTCACTAAAGCAACAGATGTCGCTGTTTCTGATTCTCTGAGTAACTATTGATTACAAAATCACATATCCATAAATTGACACATTAGCTGTGTCTCATTTCGGGGGCTGCATTCTTCGAAGGACGCGGTCTACGCAGGATGAGTCATTTGTAGACGCTAAGGCCGAACTGATTTGAGACCGTCTGATCTACGGAGTATTTCCTGTTTTCATCACCAGCTGTCCCCGCCCTTAGTGCCCCACAAAGTGCTGTCGCCTAGCAACAGGTCTCTAGCTGGCTAACATAACCAACGTCACGTAACAATCTCTTATGTTAAAGATAATACGTTTCAAGGCTCCTTTAACAACAGGAAGAAAAGTAGCATAAAAAGCTACCCTTTTAATCCTCACATTGAGCAGAAGACCAAATGACTTGTGTTTTCTTTTTTCTGGCGTGCTGACTTTGTAGCCGGCGGCACCTTCCCTGCTGCGTTTTATGAGTTTTACTGGCTCGACGAGTTATGGCAACACACTTTAACAGCTAATCTGTAGCGAGCTGCCCTGCAAGCCTGCACTGCTCTGCTTGCTCAACCACACGGAAAGTTATAGAGCCCCATTATGATGCTCTATCAAGCCCCTCGTATCGCTTGAAGGTCAAGGGCACTTTATATGAAAGATATGAAATCTGCCTGATATCATAAGGACTGAGGTGGATAAAAGAGAGAGGGAGAGAGTCATTTCCCTCCTTAGGTTCCTATAAAGAGACAATCTCACCTTTCCTCTCATGCTGGGAGGTTTATGGGCGGCCCGGGAGCTGTAATTGGTGTCTGACAGGCCGAGCTTTGAGGCAGCAGGACCACAGGTGACGGTAATCTGCTGGATCTCATGGCACACGAACATGTGGCAGCATATGTGCAGCAGTTATACACACACACACACAAAACCAGGCCACATGTTCTGATGTGTTTGTGGTGCCTTTGAGGGATCAGGAATAATGAGTTTTGTATTCTCAGTAGAATAATAAAAATATCTCCCCTTCTCTTTGTCTCAGCCAGAAAGACGTATTTATTGTAGTGTATTTAAGGCTGTGGAGAGTTTAATTTGCTAAATTAACATTTGCAAGCAGACTAGTTAATTTTTAACAAGCAGAAAAAAAAAATATTACACTTTAGAGTCTTCTGGTTTCTGATCAGCCTCCTGCCAACCTCCTTCTATATGTGACCTTGGAAGACGGTGATGTAATTCAGCTCGTCTTAAAGCCTCTGCAAATTTGGCTTGAAAAATCTTTTGAAATATGGCAACATGGACGTTTTAAATCTGAGTCCTGTCTGGGTTCACACCTGCATGCAGGACGGCTGTGGTTCTCTTGGAGTAAAAACCGGGTCGGACAAACGACAAATCTCACGCACGAGCAGGAAGGAAGGGCGAGAAATGGATCTCCTGCTGGAGCTTAAAGGGTTGATGGACAGCTTATATGTGGCGAGATGCATAAAATGCTTCATTAACAAGGGTCATAATGCCAGTGTGCTAGAGGGAGAGGGAGAGGGGAGTGAGTGTGTGACAGAAGGAGGGAGTGAGGTGATATCAGGCAGAGTGTGATGCTGTGCTATTTTCAGATATTGGTGTGAATCTGTCTGAAGAAAATCTGTGATATCAAAATACAGCCTAAACACTCTGTGCATTTACTGTTTACTGAGTTTTAAATGTTTGTCAGGGGGACGGATCAGCTGCATGATCAGAAACATTCTTTCTTCTGGTTCTTCGATGATTCCCGGGGACAGAAACCCTCCATGACAGTCAGTTTAAATCCATTTCACTTCAGATCGTTTCAGTGTTTTGTCAGTAAAATTGTCTAAACGCAGCAAACCGAGGAGTCCCACCTGTGTGTTTCCGCCTGGTGGTCAGTGATTGTGTCCAGCAGTCTGACCTCATCTCTGGCTCGGGCTCAGACCCTGCAGCTAACGGCAGATGTCCTTTCTGTCTCCTCTTTCTCCTTCTCTCTATCTACCACTCTGCTCGTTCTCTCCATTCACCCCTTTTGTGCTGCCTTTTCAAACGTACTAATGTAGTGAAAAATAGGGCTGCAAAATTAATCGACTATTAATCACGATCATGATTTTAGCTTCCCACGATTAAGTAAACATGATTGACGGTGATATTAAGATGCTCCACATGCTGCAGATCAAATCAAGCGCTCCCTAAACTAACAGCCGCTCCCCCAGGGGGCGATGGAGAGGTTTGGGCTTTACTTGTGGGGGAGCTGGCATGTCATGTGACGAGCACCTTGCAGCGGCAGTGTAGCGAGGAAGAGTGAACAGAGACCAGTGTTTCAGACCGTTAACCGGCGACTTTCAGGCAAATGCGTGTGGTTGTCGTGGTTACAGCAGCTGTTGAAATGGGACAATAAAACGTAGCTGTCCTCGTGAATGCCTCTTTCCTCTCTTAGACGTGTCATGAAGGCGACTAACAGTCGCGTTTTGAACGCTGCTTGTTGTTACGCTAAAACAGGAAGAGAACAAGTCGTTAAACCGAAACATCGGAACAACAATACTTGACATCCTCTCTGTATTTGTAGGGTTTTTTATCACGTGTTTCCGTGTGTTGTCTCGTGTATCGTAAGGCTCTGAAGGCTTCCTGGCAGTCCAAGACCAAAGAATCTGTCCAAGTTGGTTCCTGCTTTGACTCTTTCCAGATTTCAAGTTTGGGCACAAATATCAAACAAATACTTCTCAAACAATGTTGCAAGGAGTTGTGATGTGACCTGCAGTCTCATGGTCAAGGTTAAAAGCTTTGTGCGTCGTCTGTAAGAGGATTTGTGCCACAATAACAACGTCACACTGCTTCCTGATCTGCTGCTGTCGGCAAACAGTTATTATTTACAGTAAAGAGTTGACATGGATCAATAAGGCGTTCTGAAAACGACTCTGCAGGTGTCTCCTCATCGGGTAATGATAGTTAACATTAAGTTAACTGACAAAGTCTGCAGCGGAGCGACATGTGCTCCAATCAAAAGGTGTCCTGGTTTGGCCTTGGTTGATCGACCTCATTGTGCTGAGACTTGTTATCAGGCGGCTGAGAGCGGCTGATCCGTCCAGAGCTCAACGCTGCGTTCAAGGCCCTCTGATTAAATTAGCTTAGCCCAACGAGCTCAGTGTGCACACTTTAATTCCCGACTTTCTGACTAATCTCATTAGCTTCATTGTGGCTCGACCGCTTGTTCAACCTAAAGGGATTCCCCTCGACGTCCGCACACACAAATCACACAGAAAAACACTAATACTGACAAATACACACACACATATCGACAAACAGAGCGGCTAAATGACTTTAATTTCTATTAGTGAAAAAGTGGAGAGGCTACTGCTGCGGATCGAATCAAAGAAGTGGATTGTGTGTGAGAGAGAGTCAAAGAGTGCTTTCCTCTTCTACATATGAGATAATTCCTCTGACCTGTGACCTCAGGGCCGCTGAACGCACCGTGGTGGTTCTGGTGTCACTTCAGGCTACAGTTTACAGCAGCTCAGCTCAGCCTCAGTCTCAGCAAGTTCTTTTTCATTCTTCCGGAAGACTGTGAAGATTTTCTTTGCTCCAGAACTTTAATGCTGTGAACCAGATCATTCAGATGCTCGACAAGAACATTGAATTTACAAACTGATTCTCCAATGAGTCCAATTTTAGACTAAACGGATTATTAGTAAACTGCGGTAATCTGTGATCCGGAGTAAGTAATCTTATATTAGGTGTCCTGTTACTTTGCCAGCTGCCAAAGTAAACTGGCTTACATGGTTGACAGGTTGCTGTGTTGGCCACGTGTCAATCATAATGGGACCATACGTTAACACATGAACATCATGCTGTATCGAAGAAGACTAGAAACTAGAAATTGAGTCTTGAATAAAATGTTTACCGAGGTTCTAAATCAAGAAAGAATTACGGACGTTTCCTCATCTGGTTTCATACAATCACGCTAACCCTCAAATTCCACAGGATCCGTCTCCGGCGCGTTCCGTGTGAGCCGCGACCTCCGAGGTCGATCGCGCCCATTCAAGTCAATGCTCGTGATTCCCCAGCACGCGCTGCGGTCCGTCTCCGGTGCGTCCCAGAAGCGTCTCTCCGCTCTGCTCTGCTAAAGATACGCGCCGGGTCTATTTTTGACGGAGGCTGCTTCAAGTACGCGTCAAGCTGAACAGAGCAGACCGTTCCAAACAGGAAGTCGCACACGAAACCAGCATACAGCATCCAGTCATTTCAAAATCAAACACCATGTACAGACCTGTACAGACTCCCATTTTGTTTCGTTTTCACAACAACACACTGACATCTAGTACATGATTTTGCAATCTTGTGCACGATCTTGTGATCTTGCGAATCCAGCTGCTTGGGACAGCGCTCCGCTGCGCTGCGGCTCAGACACGCTTCCTGTGGGCGAGGGCCCGCGCCATCTGATGGACCAGAACCGCGGCGCAGACAGAACGCGCCGGACACAGATCCTGTGGGATCCAGGCATAATATTTTCAACCAGGGATTTCTCCCCCTGCTGGTCATTAGAAAGAACGCAGGATTAAGGCACAAACCAAGAGGCTACATCGACGCTTGGGTTAGGGTGTTAGGGTGTAACAGATCACTAAACTCACAGCTCAGATCGTATCACGGTTTTTGAGTCATGGATCAGATTCTTTGGATCAGTAAGAAACAAAAGTATATTTATTACTAACTTTTACACTCCTGTATGCGATTCTAGATGCAGCTTAGTGTAAAAAATCTGACCACAACAGTCTTAATTACTAAAAGCTGCATCTTTTTGATGTTAAAATCAGTGGGACCCATCTTTAGTGAACATCAGAAAACATGAATCCTTCTGTAGGCTAGCACATTACAAGTGTGCTATAATCTACAAGAACAACACAGCAGCAGTGGCTACATTCAACATGCTCAGCGTTCACAGCGGACGTGTGTGTATTTTTTTACTGGCTACACCTGCATTACACCTGCTGTTTAAGTCCCGGGTCATAAAACAAACTGAGCGTTATGAATCTAACTTTGTGTGAGAGCGCTGAGTTCATTTCCATGCAGTGCATCAGGTTGTGTGACGAAGTTATGCACCTCGAGCTCCCGATTGCTATCACAAGCAACCACCAGCTAGTTCCTTCAAAATTAATGCCAACGCGGTGAGAGAGAAAAGAGAAGAGCAGATGCCCCGCACCTCTCGTTAAAAATATCACACGTACGCACCACGAAATCGCCGTCCTCAAGCTAGGGTTAAGCTTGTTTAAGGTTGGATATTCGACTGACTTTGGTGAACGTCTGTTGAATATCCAACTTTAAACGTCAACGTTTTTTTACCACAAAACTGTTGTGATTAGGATCTGCCATGGCATCTATGCAGTATTGTTCATGTCTGCACGACACCTAAAAATTATAAACAAGAGCCAGAAGTCTCTTTTCACTTTCTCTGCATAAGGCTTTAGAGACACACATCCGATCCATGAGTTAGTTACTTGATGTACTCAAGTTTGTTGCATAACTAATGTACATAGGCTGGTAGTTAATCAACCTTAAATTAAGATCTTTTTCCAAAACCAACCTTATTAGCTCTAATCCAACCTGACTGCCATCATATTTCAGCGTACACCAGGTGTTAATTATCGGTGCAAAAACTAACCAAATCTGAAATGCTTACTGGAAGTTGCTGATTTACTTTGCAGCTGCTGTAGAAACAGGGGAGCTCTGCGTGTGCCAAACTTACGCTGAAGGGGTAAAGAGAGTCGTCTTTGACGCGGAGGACCACTTACCAAGCTGTCATGGAGAAGTGGAAAAGTTGGGAGTGTTGGAGCTTCAAGAAGTGAGACCAGAGTTTTTTCATCACTGCTTTGGAAATGAACAACTCCAAGAGTATCGAGACAACATTTGACAGTGTTCACATGTTCCTGTCGTTCCAGAACATCTCAGATTTGTGGTCCGAAGCTTCAGGAGAAAGAGTCTGTAAATGTCACAGCCATGTTTTGAATCCATGACTCGGATTGGGAGCACATACCAGATGCTGTGCCTGACAATAGAACATCTATTACGTCAGTCAGTCAAACCAGTTTGTCCAAATCTGTGAGAGTGTCACACTGTCTCTGTTCAGGTGATAATGCTGTTAAACGTGTCCCTGTTGATCCAGATCCCAGCAGGACGATCGCCAGAGGTCAGAACGGCGCGGGCAGCTTTAAGAGGAGAGGAGTTGGCAGGGAGCTGGAGCTTTTGGATGCCCATGGAAAGTTGTAGGTGTTTGCAGATTTAGCCAAGCAGCATCTCTTGGACGTCAATAAGAAGCTGGAGGTGACGGGGTCACCGTTCACAGGAAGCGCTCGCTTTCCAGTTTGTTTTTTTCACCTGTTCCAGACGAGCTGTATCCTTCGGCTGCCAGTGAAGATTCACATGGTCACTGTTTTAGTTTCAATCTGCAGACAGCATCAATGATTTATGTAAAGGGGAGCTGGCAGCCCACACTATTTCTGTATTTATTTATTATTCAGGAAGAGCAGTGGAGGAATAAAAAGAGGAGTGTGAAAATGAAGCACGGGCCCGTCTTCAGCCTGCGGGGCACGAGCACCGGGGCTCCTCCCTGTCCAAAAATGTTGTTTGGTTGTCTTACCGTGCACTTTGTTGCCTCCTGCAGTGTCAATAGTTCTTATTGACTCGCAGTTCAGTCAAAAGTTGAAGAACTTTTCCATCGATTGAGGCTGAGAATTGACCGAGCCGGCTGCCGCGGAGTCTCTCAGGTCGTCGGCTTTCATCTCAGAGATCCACAGCGAGGCTGTTTAATAAGTGATGAGGCAGCCGATGACTGTGGTCAGGCCTCCTTGTAGAGATAATCCATATCTGATATGATATTCACACACACACACACACACACACACACACACACACACACACACACACACACGGCACTAAGAGCTGCACGCTGCTGGATGGTAGATAATTGAGAAGTCAGCAGAGTGCACCACATCACCTCCCACGATTGAGTTTGCACATGTGAAATGTTGTGCACACACTCGTCGACATGAGCTATGCTAAAGCTTCAGGCTAAATTAATTGGATTTAGTGATAACCTGAGAATATGAAGTGAGTGGAAAATGATGTTGTGCATTCTGACCGTAATGGTTAAAGCAGCCAAATATCATGCATGAGTGGTTTATAGCACCACCATTCACCATCACTGACCAAGCCGCCATGTTAGACAAGTTGGAAGTGAGGATGGGCTGGCATGAGGCAGGACAGCTCGGTCTGCAACTTTACTTCGTCTTGGAAATGAAATCCCTCCATCAGCCCACCTTGAATTCTCTTTCCTCTGCCTCCCTTCACCTCTACTTTCTCTCCCTGTATCTGTCTTTCCACTTCAGCCCTGAGAAGATAAAGATAATAAAGCTGTTTCCCCTCCGTCCATCATGTCTTCTTCCCCGTCTCCTCCTCAGTCTCGGTCCTCTCGCGCTCATTACTTCCAACAACTGGAAACAATAATACGACTCAAAGAAAAGTGCTCGAGGGAGGGGGAGTCAGCAGATCCCACCAGTGTTACTCAGGCTGCTGTGAATGTGAACACATTCAGGAGCAGCAGTGTGGTATAGTAGATATTAGGTGCCACATTTACAGAGCTGTAGAACTGTGGGAAGTCCAGCACGCGTCCTGTCGTAAAACACATTAAGGCGTAACGCTCCGTTCATTTAGCTAAAACAGACGTTACCTTTTCCTTTGTTTCCCTTCTGTATGTGAAGGCTCACTTTTCTACAGATATGCACAATGTCACAGCCTCCTTTTCACTACATTACGTGACTGGATGGGTTTGCATCATTTTTTCATACAAGCTGGAAACCTTCAGGGATTTTGCACTGTTTTGTGTGGATGTCCAATTAGTGTTAATGATCAATTTAATCAATTAAACCAATAAACTCCTGACTGGACACAGATGTAGAAGAAGAATGGTTGCAGAGTTGGACACAGTTGCTTTCATTCCTCTAAAAACTGCTCAGTTGCACATGAACTCAAACGTTTTACTAAACTGCCGGCATCTTACAGATAGCTTCCGCATTTTGAGGTTCCTTTGACCCCGCCTCCCAACCCTGAAGGCTCTGATGCAGCTGTTAGTGAATTTAACAACTTAAAGACTTAATGATCCATTTTCTTCCGCTTATCCGGGGTTGGGTCCCGGAGGCAGCACGCTAAGCAAGTTAGCCTTGACATCCCTCTCCCTAGCAACATTTTCCAGCTCATCCTCGGGGAATCCGAGGCGTTCCCAGGTTAGCCGGGATTTATAATCCCTCCAGCGAGCTCTGGGTCTACCCCGGGGTCTCCTCCCAGTTGGACGTTCCAGGAAAACCTCCAAATGGAGGCGCCCAGGAGGCATCCTCAGATGCTCGATCCACCTCAACTGGCTCCTTTCGATCTGAAGTAGTAGCAGTCCTTCAGACGAGCACTTTACCCTGCGGAGAAAACTCGGCTCATTCTTTTGGTCACTACCCGAAGCCCATGACTACAGTTGAGAGTTGGAACAATGATCAGCTGGTAAATTGAGAGCATCACCTTATGGGTCAATGGTTCTTCAGCTGATGCTGCACCAACCCGTCTGTCAATCTCAAGATCCATTTAACCCTCACTGTGAAGAAGACCCTGAGATACTTGAACTCCTTCCCTTGGGGCAGTACCTCTCTCCCCACCTGAAGGGAAGTCTAAGAATGTTTGGCCACTTCCTTCTGACAGAGTTCTCCTGCTCGCTGCGCAGTGAAGAAGGTATCTACGTGTACCTGGATGCATTGCACTCAAGCGGCCTTAGTCATGGTCTCGATCTGCTGCATTTGTTCAGCCGTATGCTCTGGCTTAAATATACATACAGCTGAATACCAGAGTCAGGCATGACACTGTGAACATGCATCCATCCTCTGCAATCTTATATTAGGATGCCATGCAAAGACATAAGCTGTGTCCCAATCCAGGGGCTGCAGCCTTCGGAGGCCGTATTTGAAGGCCGTCACTGAAGCGTGTCGAAGGCTGTCCCGATTCGAAGGCTCCTTCAAATGCGGCTGACAAATGTGACAGATCCATCGGGTGCATCCTTCGCAGCCCACCGTATCCCAAAATGCATTGTGCGCCAATTCAAGCGAGATGGTGGACTTTTAAACGGCCGAAGAATACGCTTTAAAATGTAAACGTTTTTGGTTTCAACTCAATCGAATAGCGATTGTTACTCATGTTTAAGAAAACGAAAGTTAAATTATCTTTAAAATAATAGGTTAACTTACGTACATCAGTTATGCTAGCTAGTTAGCTCGCTAGCTAGCTGTTGCTAGGTGAATATATATAACTCAGATGGATAGAAATAGGCTTTAAGACTGGCGTAATTTCCCTTTAATGAGAAAACGAATTCAAAGCAAAAACAAGTTTCAACATCAGCGTCCCAGCGAGAGCCAGATAAGAAGTAATTCAATTCCAAACCACAGACCTCGCTCAGTAAAATGAATCGAATCAAAACACAGAAATATGTTTATAACTTCTGATATTTTTTTTTCAGCTATCGAGGTTTCTCATCTCATCCTTGGGTTTGATAATTAGCTGGTTGCTCTAAAATTATAATTAATTCTAAATTCCTGAAGAGCGTTTGCAGCCGCCGTCAGAGCAATAAAAAAGGGCCGCAGAGAAGCAGAGCTCCGTCCTCGGCTCTGTTTGATTATTAAAGATATGACATTTGTAAATGACATTTACAAAAATTAACATGCATTTAATTGACATTGAGGAAAAACAGGGACATAGACACCTAATAAGAGAAGTCCTGGTTTCTAACACACACAAACAGGGCACAGGCGGGTCGGGATAATTAACCCTCATAATCAGGACGGGGTCCTCGTGTTATCACTGAGTAATTGCAGACTTCTAATCCTCATTTAGAGTAATTAATCATTATGTGTGAACAGAGCAGCTGCCAATTATGACACATAATGAGAGCTCATTAAGCATTCACACAACACGGCCAATCATTTACACCGACTTCTTCATCATCAGCATTATTCTCCTCGTCCTCATCGACAACATCATCCTACGTTTCCTTTATTAGCATCAGTATCAGCGTCATCACGACGAAGTGTAGTTATTGTCATCATGATCGTCATTGTTAGCGTGTTCTTCGTCACCATCATCATTACATTCAGCACCAAAGGGTGCTGATTTACCGTCCCCTTCTTCAGCATTAAATCATCGCCAAACATGATCTTTAATATCATCTGTAGTTTTATTTTATGTTCAATTAAACTATGTGCGAATGATTCAACAGCTTCGACTTCAAGTAGACGTTCTGTAAAGTTGCACGAGTTGAGTGTAAGAATTATTTTTAGTATCTGTAAGCAGAGAAAAGCAAAGCACAAATATATCTGAAGTATCATGTGACAACAGTGAAAACAGAAGAGCGATGCTAACCGAGGATTGCTAACCGAGGTTTGTCAAAGCTAGCAAAACCAGTTTCCCCATCAGACATGTCGCTCATGTTTCTTTACATAAAGTTAAGATAAATAAAATAAATATGTCAGTTTCATTTTAAAAATCAGTGAGCTGAGCGCCTGCTAACGTTAGCTTAGCTTGTTTTTAGTTGCTAAGCTTACATTTAAGTGTATGTGTGTGTGTGTGTGTTTGTGGAATTGTCTATGTGTGTGTGTGTGTGTGTGTGTGTGTGTGTGTGTGTGTCCAGCGTCTCACCCAGCCCGGCCCTCTCTGCCAGGTTGGCCAGGCTGCTAATGATGTTGTCAAAGAGGAATGTGGAGCAAAAAGCTCTTTCTGCCTCTTTGCACGAACATGGACACACACACACACACACACACACACACACACACACACACATACACCCACAGGACAAAACACACACTAATTGATTTTCTACAGAAGTGAACGAGTCAGAAGAGAAAATTACACAGAGGTAAACAGTCACGTTGTTACAAACTGCACTGATGCTGTTTCTGAAGCAACTTTCTGCAGCTTTGTTTGTGTTTGGACCCATCAGACATTCATGATCACACAAACACAAAGAAACACACACGATGCAAACAGGGTTCTGTCTTCTTTACTTCACAAGTGTTCTTGGGATCTGATGAAGTTCCTCTGAACATGTAATCAGTTACACATTTCCCTGGACTTCCTTCTCCTCCTGGGCAGCAGCAGAGAGCAGACAGTCCTACTTCCCAAAAACATCTTTCCAAGGATTCAGTTATTACTGCAGAATTCTGTCATGTGATCAGTTCATTTCAGTGAATTTGCTGCAGTGATTTGATTCAATTGTGGGGGCAAAGTCAAGCTGAACAAAGCTTTTATATGGAGTTACGCTTTGGTGAATCTCACCACTGCTTGGTTTGGTCCGTTTTAAGTCCTGTTTTCCTCCTCTCTAAAGCTTGGGTTGGTGTGTTTTAAGGTACTCTTATCGTCTGTTTTAAGGCCTGTTTTCCTCCTCTCTAACACTTGGTTTGGTCCGTTTTAAGGTACCCTGAATTGCCTGTTTTGATGCCTGTTTTCACCTTTCTAATACGTGGTTTGGTGTGTTTAAAGGCCTGATTCCCTCCCCTCTAACATGGTCATTGTAAAAGTGCTGTTTGATTGGGTTTGACACAAAAGCTTCTTGGTTACATTTAGGAAACACATCTTTTCTCTTGGGTGAAAGTCTTCATTCTTTTACTCATCCATTAACCCAGAAATCCACTGCACCTGACTTCCTGCATGCAACAGCTCTGATCGTCTGATATTGCTGCACACAGGCTTACATACGAATACATGGCGAGCCTGATGCTTTTGTTTTTGTGTCTGGTTTATACAGATCACGCTGCATGGGTTTTGTTAGCATTTGTAAATGAGATAAGCCTGAGCACGCAGACTACAGAGAGCAAACATGCAACTACTTCCTATGGCTGGCTGGATGTCTGGTCTCATGAGCTCTTTAGGTTCCTTATAAACGCTGGTTTTAATTCAGGTTTCAGCTGTTGCTAAAACTGTGAAAATAAGAAGAAATAAGAAATTGTCCTTTAAACACTCGCAGCTCTCCGGCTACGCAGCCAAACCAAACACGCAGATATCCTCGGTCACATTCTCACACACACACTGACAGTCACACACTTTTCCAGCCCCCCTGAACCCTCTCTGCCTCTCTGCCCTCGTGTTCATGTTTTCACAGCAGCTGCTGACAAACTGACACGACCCTGGGAATTTTCCCCGCATGGAAACCTGCATTTTTTGTTTTATTTTGGAGCTCTCTGCAGGGCGAGGTCACTCTAGGAAAAAGGGAGAGCATGCTGTCCCTGTCAGCCTCTCATTCTTTGTGGCAGCAGCTTTTCCCAGGCACAGCCTAACTGACGTATTGGCAACATTTAACACACACACACGAGAAGTAACACATCAGCACAAACTATGTGTGTGTGAGAGGGAGCTCAGGCACATGGCTGCAGTGACGTTACTACAAACACTAACAGGATCTCTTCTTCACTTGAGAATATCTTTTCTAATCTTTGCTAATCTTCTAACTCGAGCGTCTTATCTGATATTCTCTCCCGTCCAGCTCTTCCTCTCTCTCTGGGTCTCTCTCGCCTGAACTTCTTGAGTTACAGTATTACCTGTTCATCCTCTTCCATCTCCCCTTAACGAGCTTTAAGAGCAGAAGGTTTAAGAGCAGACGTTATTGGGCTTCTGCTGGATCACTATGTTCAACAACCTGTCACACTAATACACCGGCCGACAACGTCACAGCCAGCGGACTTAATCTGATACCACATCACATTATAAACGCAGCAATGCAGGCTTAAAAGCTGCTGCGGAGTCAGTCTTTGTCAGCTGATACCATGATGTGCCACTGCCCTACATTCCAATGCCAACACTGGAGAAGAAGCTGTTAAATACATGCACCTCCTGATGCAGCTCCTGTACATTGACAACAAGTTGTCACTCTTGGCCAGTGGCCTTAAGCTAACAGCCGAGGTTCTCCTCTTGTGTCAGCTTTGCACAAGCAGGTCTGAAGGGTTAAGTCAGCAGAAAGCGAGCATGCAGTGTCCGCTTAGACAATGAAAATAAAGTGGTTAAGTTTGGGATAATGAATATCTAAGTTCCCTGTTGATCGTTAGGGGACGACCGAAGAATTACCGGGGAATCAAAGAAGAGAGGAAGAGGAAGTCTCAGTCTTGATTAAAGTCCTGAACCATCGCCACCAACCATCATCCGAAGAGGACTCCCGCCTTGTAAACAATGCGTCTTGACGTCCTGACTTTTAACTGCGCATAAACCAATACGCTCAGGAACAGCATCCAGAAATGATGCAGGAGGGTTACTGTTGTCTTTATATTTTCAGGTGTTAGACCACTGACGGTGCGGACCCATTGTGCACAACCAATTCGCCTTCACGTGCGTCCGCACAGCCTCGCTAGTTGCTGTGAAATGAGAAGTCCTTTCAATCCACACAGCTCCCCACACGGTTTTTTTATGTAGTGGTATAATACAGATTTCTTAAAATGGATGGTCGTGATATAATGAGGAAGAAAAGCTGTTAAAAAGCGACGGCGCCAGCCAGGCGCTAGTTGCTTGGTACCCCAGCACGAATCAGTCACAGTGGGCTGCATCAGCTCGCGTTCACTGGGCACGCAGCGTCACCAAGCTCCTGTGTTTGATGAAACAGGAGTTAGAATTCGCCGACATTGCGACTCTAAAACAGGATTATGCAAGCAGCAAAATTAACCTGAAGAACGAATCTATCCACGCACAACCAAACGTTTTCATCTGGTTTATTTTCCATGTCTTCATTTTGTCTTCTTTCCAAAGGATCTTCTACGAAAGCGATTACAATCTGAGCTGGAAGGGTTAAGGTGGAGGTGAAGGGGTTAGGGTGGAGGTGAAGGGGTTAAGGTGGAGAACTGGACGAAAGCCCAAGACTGGAAGCTTTGCCTTAATCGCACCGTATTTGTTCACACCAGCACCGAGCGAGCTGTGCTTCTGAATATCCTGAGCTGAAATGAGCAAACACCACCGGCCTGATCAAATTCCGACCCTGAGCTCTCTTCGCGCTCCGTGCTGTAGCTCACTCGGCTCCATCTGGAAATGTTCTGGCGCGCTCTCTGCGTGGACTCTGAGTGGATTTGTAGAAAGTTCGGAGCTTAATTTTCTCAGCTCTGCAGACGAGGAACTACCCTCGTACTCGTTGGAGTGTGTTCAGTTTGTGCACACGTGGTCCGCTGTGAGAGCGTTACCCTCCAGCATCAACCTTTTTGATCCGTTCTGAGCCGACCTCTGAGCTCTGAGCTACCTGTGTCAGTGTACGAGGGAGAGCTGCAGCTGTTTGATATGCAGCCGGCAGCAGTGTTCTCTGTGTGGCAGCTAAGACTTAGATTACTGCTAATTGCAACCAGAAGGGTCTGAATGGATTTACAGTCTGTATTTGTATGCAGGCCAGATCCAAATTTGTGAATTTGCGACGGATTGGATCCGTGCCACGGAGCTGAAGAAGTGTAGGATATAGTAACTACTCATTACTCACTCAAAGAGGAGGTATTCTGCTGTTTCACATTTCAACACATATATATAATTGTATGTATATTAATGTTGGATGTTCAGACTAAACGTGGGTGAAGTTTCAGATCTGTAAGTAAAAGTAAGTTTCAGTAATCCCCAGGCTGCTGCGAACGCCAGGTTTCACACTGTTTTTTCTACACGCTGCACTTTGTGACGTCACAGCAGGCTTCGTAGAGCTGGCCAATCAGAAGAATCCGGGCTTGTAGGGGCGGGGTTTCTTAAACGGACAGGGCGGACTGAGTCGTTTCAGGCAGAGAGCACCAGGGTGAGAAAAGTGAGTCTTTTAACTTTAAGTTATGCTAAGCTAGTCCACAGGTATCACAGGGTGAAATATGAAGTTTGAAATTATCATAGTGTTAAAGTAGGACGTATGCCGAGTCAGAATTCAGAGGTCTGAAACTCCTCCTGCAGCTTTTCAGACATTTGAGATGTCATTGAGGACGTGTTACAAACTTTAACCCGTTCAGTCCCGGGCCCCTGACCTTTCCAGGACGACAGCTGTAACACACAGATCAGGGCTCACACATTAATAACACAATACTAGAATTTAACTCACTGGAAAAACTGGAGCACAGACTTAATGGACGGTCTGTCAGTACGATGAACCGCTGATATTTGCATGAAAAAAGCCAAAAGGTCAAGAGGTCAAGTGACTGAATCAGCTGAGGTGACACCTAGCAGAGAGGTAGCAGCTTCCACCTGTCACTCAGAGCGACCGTGCCCTTAATTCTGCATCACTTTAATATAACGTAAACAGGTGAGTGATGTAAAGATTCTCCCCGAACATGAGGAGAGAAATGAACTGCAGAGACCCACACGAGCTGAACATTTTCATCTGTGTTGTGCTGTGCTGCTGAATGACGGATTCTGATTGGGTTAAGCGAATGAAATCATTTTCATTCTATATCATCGCTTCAGCCGAGTGTGAATGTGTCTTTGTGCGTGCTGGCAGCGCTGCTCTTTGGGTCTGTTTGGGTCGGTGCAGACCCTCGTCACTCAGACCGACGGGCAGAAAGGATCCTTTATTGTTGATGTCAAACTCATTCAGGCTGCCCTCTGGCTGACACCCACACACCAGCGTGTCCTCTTTCATACTGCAGCCATGAATATGCAACATTTGTATTATTTATTGGCTGGAATTGTTCGCCAGCCTGATTCTTGTCCTTTAACGATTTACTCCACTTTTTTCTCTCTCTTTATAAAAGAAAATCTGCAGCTATCCCAGCTCTCTCTCTCTCTGTCACACACACACACACACACACACACACACACACACCATGCCCGTGTTGCCAGGTTGGCCATGAGGGCTCATGCCGGTGTACGATTATCTGCAAACACCATCCTCTTGTTCTCTTAACTCCACATCACCTGCGTCAGCTGGGGATTTCCTGGAATAAAATTCCACTTGTCATTACACTCTAATACACACACGCACACACACCACCAAATAATCTCACTCTCGCTCCTGCAGACACGTAGCCTCCCTCATTGTCTCTCCCTCTCGGGCACACAAACATTGTGACAGGACGTGTCTGAGTCTGTTATGTCACCGTGTCACCACGATGTTTCAGCTCGGCACACAGATGAGCTTTTTCTGTCTCACAGCTGCTGTCCCCGCAGGTTCGCTCCCACAGACCGTGCACTCTTTCACACAGACTTTCTGCCTTCAAATCCGCCCTTAAATTTTACATAAGGGCTCTAAATTGACCTGAATATAAGATGATTGTTAAGCACGAACAACTGAAGGACGGCCCCCTAAAAAGTGAGGGTGAAAACACGGAGTTTGAACGGAGACATCTGCAGCCAGCGTCAGAACGCAAGAGGATTAAAGTTAGATGGTTTTTTGTCTGGGTTTGGATCTCACACAATCATGCACTGGTACGCATGTTAGTTTAGTCTAGTGTGTTTTATTTTGTATTGATCTGCGGTTTGGCATGGGGTTGTGGTTGGTAGTGCTGTCGCCTTCCTGGTTTGTACCCCGGTTCAGATGTAGTGGGCCTTTCTGTGTGTATGTTCTCCCCGTGCACGCGTGGGTTCCCTCCAGGTACTCCGGCTTCCTCCCACAGTCCAAAGACATGCTCGTTAGGTTCACTGGTGTCTCTGACCATAGGTGTGAGTGTGAGCGTGAAAAGTTGTCTCTGTGATTGACTAGTGATCAGTCCAGATGTAACCCTGCCTCCCTTCCAGTGACAGCTGGGAAAGGCCCTGAACAGGATAAGAGGTATAGATGATGGATGGTTTATTTTCTCCATTAATCAATTTTGTTCCAAAGCAGACCATCAAGTAGCTCGCTTTGTCAAATCAGACGAACAAAAAGCCAGTATTTATATTAAAGAAGCTGATCGCAGGGAAGTCTCACAACTCTTCTTTCTTTTTTGATCGTCTGCTACGAGCGCTTTAGCTTAAAGTATCTGAACTCTTCTTAAAGACGCTTGTGTCATCACCGCTGAGCTTTCTAAGGGAGAAGCTTGCTCTCGCTGTAACTGTCCATCCTGAGCTGTGTGATATGTCAGACAGAAATGATCATAATAGAGAAAGAAGAGAGCATCTGTGGGAGCTAATGACTGAACACAGCTGCACCTGACAGCAGCACGAGGGGCGGGATCTTCGGGTTTGTGCTTGGAGTGAAAACCTCAAACAAACAGATGATGCTGTGTAACTTTGCATGACATGTAGGCAGAAAGTAATGTGTTACAATGATGCGCCTGCATCACAGAAAGCATGCTAACGCAGGTGGGAGAAGAGGACGGCCTTTCTAAGGCTCAGGTAGCATCAAGAAAACAGGTTAAATGAACTACTTTGGGTAGTTAAATTACATATTCACATTACTTATAGTTATGTTGCAAAATGTAAATATGGGTGGAAGTCCTGTGTTGGTGTGACTGACATAGAATCTCAGCTCTGCTGTGTAGCATCCCACATGCTAAATTTAATGCTAAGTCTATTTCTATTCTAATCAGCCGGCTGGATGGTGATTTTCATCAGCAAGCGATATGCACAGACACACACACACACACATTAGCACACACATTAGCACACATATTAGCACACACACACATTAGCACACAGTGTCAGTATGTTGTGCTCACAGTGCCACAGGCCTCTGCAGACCCCGGCTGAAGTTTATTTAAACACCGTGTGAAATCCGTTTCCTCACTCATCACACTTTTCACTCCGCTCACATTTTCTGACCTAAATACATAAACCTGTTATGAGGCGTTAATCTCTCCACAGTGTCGGCCGCTCGCTCCGTCATTAGCTCATAAAATAACTCTGCATAATAATAAAGAGCCCAGAGGCCTCGGTCACGGCTGACTATGGAGGCTGGAGCAGAAACATGAAACTCCATCAACACAAAATAACAAGCGGCTGAAAACAACGTGAATATTTAAGGTCAAATCCAAGGCAGTGAAGGAGTCCAGATCTGAAGTCTGCAAGTGACAAACTGCATCAGAGTGACTGTAAGTGAGATTCACGGCCATGAGACCTGAGTCATTATAAGCGTCACCACAAGATGTCTCCTACAAGGTAAAAGTCTTATTTCTCTTACTGGACAATCCCAGCCTTGGAGATCTCCCTCCAGCCAGCTGCCACTTTGAGGTGCTCGTACTGAAATGAGGTTCTTGTACGTAACTCCTCATCTGAACATCATTAACCGCTCCTCGTCCTTTTCTACGTCAGCGTCAGGACTGATAACAGAAAAAGGGCGTTAGGGTTAAAACTGTGCGTCGCTTAGAGCTGCGTCACTCGCCAAGAGGAAACGATGGAGTCCAGCACATTTCGTCACTGACGCTCGCTCGCGTCGCATGCTTATAGGACAAGGTGTTAGAATGCGAAAAAGAGAACCAAAGGTTCCTTAAGATGGAACCTAAAAGGAAGACTCAGGGCGGGTTCACACCAGCCTTGTTTAGTCCGATGGAACCGAACTCTGGAGCGTTTGTCCCCTCGGTGCGGTTCCTTTGGGTCGGTGTGAACGCTGGAATGTGGACCAAACAACCGGAAACATGGTCGGCTAGAAAAGACAAACAAACAAACCACGGTCCGGTTTGATTCTGGTGAGAACGTAAACGGACTAAAAGCAGGACCTAATACAGGAAACAAACCATGACACTGTGCATTGTAGTGTTTACAGGTGCTGACATCTGCAGAGACACGCAGCGAGATGAGCAGAGGACAGACGTGGGGGAGCGATGAGGAAACAGAGGTGTTCAAACTGTTCAGTGAAAAACTAAAGGAGCTGGAGCTGATCGATCTGTGTCGGTTAAAAGTAAAAAACTCCGACATCAAAACATTCAAGTCTGCGATCGAGTTGAGTGTGATCGATCAGTGTGCTCTCTCTCTCTGTTTACTTCAGGGAGTTTTACCACATGGAAAGTCTGACCAATCAGAGAGCAGTTTCCTCAGGCATCAAAACGTTTGGTCCGCTGGTGAAAGCTGCCGTGTGAACACAAACCGAAGGCAAAATGCAACTTTGTAACATTTTGGTCTTTGATTCGGACCAAACAAACGGACTTTAGGTGTGAACGCGCCCTAAAACAGACACTGGGGACCTCAAAGGACACTAAAAGTACCTTTAAAGAGCTGCGAATGGATACCGTCAAACAGATGCTACAGGTACCTTAACACCAGATCTCATGGGGACCTTGAAATAGAGCCAACAGGTACATTACAACACTAGAAGGTATCTTGAAATAGCTGCTGAAGGCTTTATTTTAAACACATGAACCTGACACGAAAGGCTGAACCTTAAAACAGCTGCTGAACAGACACGTCTTCTTCTTGTGTTCAGTTCAACACCTCTATACATCCAGTATATTTATGGTGTTGAACTTTGGACATGCATGCAGAAAACAAATCCTTTCATGTTGTGTTTCGTTTCATTAAAAAGACGCTCCGAGGACATATAAAGCACCTCTGACATGCCAGCAGAGAATTCCTGGATCGCTCAACATGTCCTGAAACAGTGTACAGACATGCAGACATGTAGTGACTTTGCTAAAAGCCTGAAAGTAAGAGGGGCAAAGAGCAAAGAGAAACAGCCGAAGGTCAAACAGCGACCGAGGAGCAGAAGCTCTCTCGATGTTCTCCAGGTTCTCTTACAGGAAGTCTGGATAAATATTGTACTGTGAGATGAAGGAGGTGAGGTTTCACTGAGTGTGTGAGTGTGTAAAGAACATGTCCAGGAGCGCCTGACTGCAAACACTGACCCCGAGTGATGACTGCTGCTTCAACGCACACACACACACACACACACACACACACGCACACACACCTACACACACACACACTCTCACACACACACACACACAAACCACAAGCAGCTCTCTCTGCAGAGTGATGAGCTGAAGCACGCAAGCAGTCAGAGATGTGCCACCTTCTATCTCAGAAAAATGTTTGGTCTGTCACACAGTCCCTCTGAGCGCACACACAGACACGCACACACACACACATGCACACACACAGACACATAACACACATATATACACAGATACACACTGTGGCTCTGCAGTGTTGTTGCGTGACAGAGTTTGACATGTTTCAGCTCTCTCGCTAGAGTAGTTCACTCACTCTAGGAAAAAGTGTGTGTGTCTTTGTGCACACGTGTGTCTTTGTGCGTGTGTGTGTGTGTGTGTGTGTGTGTGTGTGTGTGTGTGTGTGTATGAAACGGTGAATAAAAGCCCAGTTCGGTGTTGGTTATGCATCATAGAGCCAATGCTCCCTGGAGAGGAGGAGTCCTTCGTCCTCACGCTTTCCTTTTCTATCTTTAACTCCTCATCCACCGTCTCTCCTCTCCATCACCTCACACCTCCTTTCTCACCTCCCTTTAGTCTCCTCACTGTCCTTACCTCCCCTTGTCTCCTCAACTTACCCTTCTCTTTTCTTCTCACTCTCCTTCCCTTTAGTTTCCTCTATCCTGTTCTTCTTCCTCTCCCCTCCCTCCTCTTTTCTAACATCCTTTCTCCCTTCTACTGCTTCCTTCTTTCCTCTCCTGTTTCTTTCCTTTCTATTTCCTCTGCCTTCCCTCTCCTTTCCTCTCTCCTCTTCTCTTTTCCTTTCCTTTAGTTTCCCTATCCTTCTTCTACCTTCCTGCGTCCATCTTTCCTTCATTTCCCTTCTCTCCTTTTATCATCCCTTCTGTGTTTAAATTGCTCTTCCACATCTCCTTTCTTTCTGTTTCCTCTCTCATGTTCTCTCCCGTTCCCTCCCTCTCCTCTTTGTATTCCCATGCCTTTGGTCTCCTGCTTCTCTCCCTCCTCCTCTCTCCAGTTTTCTCCTCCCATCTCCACGGCCTCCCTTTCTCTCCTCCCCTCTTTTCCTTCTTCATCTTCTCCTAGCCTATCCCTCGTTCCTCCGGTCCTCTCCATCTCTCATGATGGACGGCCCTCGGGGGCCCCGGTGGTCTTGACAGCTCTGAGATCTCCCATTGGCCCACAGGAGCCTCGCAGGAGACAGGGACACGGAATACTGTGTGTGAGTGTGTGTGTGTGTGTGTGTGTGTGTGTGTGTGTCTGTGTGTTTGTGCGTGCGTGCGTGTGTGTGTGTGTGTGTGTGTGTGTGTGTGTGTGTGTAAAGCTTGAAGCTTATTGAAAAAAAAGTCTTGAGAGCACTTCAGCACATGTGTTTTTCTTCTCTGGAGTTTTCACTCCAGCAGAGAGAGTGAGCTTGGTATAACGTGTGTGCGTGTGTGTGTGTGTGTGTGTGTGTGTGTGTGTGTGTGTGTGTGTTGGTGTGTGAAAAGCAGCGCACACACAGGGGGTAGGTTTGCGTGCCCTCTCCGTCTCCCTCTCACGCTACCTCTCCCCGCCGTCCTCCTCTCGCTCTGTCAGGTGGAGGAGGCGGCGAGCGGAGGGATGGCTCTCGACATGACTCTGTGCGTGACACGGGATGTAGATTGATCGCCTCAGCCTGCGTGCACGGCAGCGCAAACAGCGAGTAAACAACCAAACGAGGAGATAGGTCGATGAATCCGAGAAACTCTCTCCTCCTTTTTTTAATTCAAAGTATTTTTTAAGTTGAATCTGAACTGCAGTCATCGAGTGTTTTCTGTGTTCAAACATCTCTGAGATCAGGCCGCAGCTTAGACCAACTTCAGATCACTGGCTAACCAGGAAATACCCTCAAGACCAGGAGAAAGAACACGCTCCAGGCTGATTTTAGTTTCAGTTTAACTTCAATTCATGTTCGAACACAAATAAAAAATTAAGTATGCCCTAAAGTTGGTTTGGAGATTTTATCATGTACCTCAAATTAGGCACTTAAGGGTACCTTCAAACAGCTGCTAACAGATACCCTGAAACAGAGCTAACGGGGACACTAAAACAAACACTACCAGTTATCGGAAACAGTTGCTAACAGATACCCTTCCTTTCAAACCCGTTAAACAAGAATGCAAAAAAGGAGAATTAAGGGTTCCTTAAAGCCAACCCCAAAGGAAGATTACAACAGACACTGGGTACCTTAAACGGACAGTAAAGGGGACCCTGAAATAGACACTAAAAATACATTTAAACAGCTGCTAAAGGATACTTCAGCACCTTCAAACGGAGCTAACGTGAACATTAAAACAAACACTAGAAGTTACCTGAAATGCTTCCTTCCAAACATTCATTTTTAACCCTTAGACTCCTGAGCCAATGAGGAGGTTTTACTGCAGGTGGAGGAAGTTGAAGGGGTTGAAAGTCCAGTACAGTACACCTGGGGTGGAGGGATGACTCACACAACAAAGACAGAGGGCTTATGCCTGGATCTCACAGGATCTGTGTCCGGCGCATTCCGTCTGGTCCGTCAAACGGTGCGAGCCCTCGCCCACAGGAAGCGTGTCTGATCCACAGCGCAGCAGAGCGCAGCGGAGCGCTGGCCCAAGCAGCTGGATTCACAAGATTGCGTGAGAATTGTGAAATCACGCGATAACATCAACGTTAAACAGAGAAACACACAAACAGTTCATGTTGATTATCGGCTCATTTGGAGATCATTCCGTGATGTTTGTGCTTCTACCATGGCTGAGTACACGACTTCATTAAAAGTGTTCTTTTTCCAAGATTTCAGTTTGTTGTTGTGAAAACGAAACAAAACGGGAGTCTGTACCCGTCCATACATGGTGTTTTATTTTGAAATGACCGGATGCTGTATGCTGTTTTCGTGTGTGACTTCCTGTTTGGAACGATCTGCTCTGTTCAGCTTGACGCGAGCTTGAAGCGGCCTCTGTCAAAAATAGACCTGGCACGTATCTGTATCAGAGCACCTCAGAGCGCCGAGACGGGCCGCGGCGCGTGCTGGGGAATCACGAGCATTGACTTGAATTGGCGCGATCAATTCCGGAGGTCGCGGCGCACACGGAACGCGCCGGAGACGGATCCTGTGGAGGGGTTAGCTTTGCTCAAGATGCTTGAGATCTAATAGTTCTGATTTGAGATCAATTTAAACTGGATTATGCAAACAATCCTCTCCCTCTGTTACCTGTGTCCATGTGGTTACAGGATCAAACTTAACGGCATGTCCACTTTCTGTTCAGGACTCCTTTCAAGCTGTGTGTCCTGTCCTGTCCGTGAGTTGCCAAATGCCCATGAGGCGTTCGCTGCTCAGAGTTCCCTGTCTGGGGAGGAGAGACTAAAAGTGGGAATTTTCCACTTTTACGCACCTCCTCTCTTCCTTGTTCCCTCTCTTGCACACACAAACACACACACACACACACACACACACACACACACACACACACACACACACACAGATGCCTCCTAAAGGTTTAATGCATTCACAAACACGCACACACACACACACACACACACACAATTACTTGAATTAATAAACCTGCCTCTCTCTTTGTGGACTGATGTTCCCTCTGACTCTCTCCGCTCTGATGCACTTTAACCTAAGCTCGGTTTCATAACGCGGCCTAAGCTCCTGCAGCGCTACACGTACCCTGCTTTTACGTGCACTCTCGTGCACTTTACATTACTAAAAGCATCGGCTAAATAGGATTCAGCGTGTCTGCCGTGTTTCTGCCCCTATAAGCTGAGCGGGCTTTCAGCTGTGTCAGCTGTCTGTGCGCAGTGTGTGTGCATAGATACATTTTTGCAGTATGTTGTGAGTGCAGGGCGAGTGTGTGTGAGTGTGAGCGCGGGCAGAGTGAGAGGCAGAGATCAGCGTGGGTCAGTGGGTAGGGCTTAGTGTTGCTGTATGGTTTTAGATGCAGCAGAGGGATGCTGGGATGTCATGCTAAGCTGATTAAATGTTCACACTTGGGGTCAAGTCAAGCAGCCACTCAGTGTCCCCGTCTGAACCGCTGCCAGCACTTAGAGAGAGCATGGCGGCAGCCAGTGAGTCAGGGAAAGGTTTATCATTAGAAACATTATTATCATTATTGTTACATATTTTAAATGATGCTCCATCTGAAGTCTCTGCCCCTATGATGCCGTTTCTCAGCCTGTCTTTGCTCTCACATACAGGCTGCACATTTACAGCTGACTTACTGAAGGAAATGCAGGCAAGGTGCAACGGCGCCGTGTGTGTGTGTGTGTATGTGAAGCACATGCTGTTTGTTTACGCTGGAACGCTGTAAAAACACACACCTGGGCGGCTTTACGTCGGCGTCGCTAGTTCCAATGTAAAATGGCAAAGGCTGCATGATGGCGGAGCTTCGTTGCGGCGATGTGGCAGAACCGCGGTGTAGAAAGGGCTGTGGTCACACATGGTGTAACTTTGTGATGGGTCACAGTTTGGTCAGGTTAGGGGAAGAAAAACATTGTTCGTTTATATATTTAATTATTTTCCTTCTCCTCGGTACACTGCATTCGGATGGCCGCCATTGTTCAGAAACTTTTTCAGGCCAGAGAGATCACATGACCCAAAACCTGGGCTGTGATTGGAGCATTTCTGATGTAACTCTGTATGTTGATAAAAGTGTACAGTCAACACTGAACATTGTCTGTTGATGTTGACAGCTGATACGTGTAGAACTCAAACTCTGGTTTCCTGGGTGAACGTACTTTGTTCGTATGACCCATCAGGGGCCCTGAACGCCTCCAAGAGGTCTGTGTGTCAACCAGGAAAACTGATCTAATTGATAATCCACTGGTTAAGTATTCTACCTGTATTGTGCTTTGAGTGCATGCTAGAGGCAAAGAATTAGGGAGCCGGATCGTACGGCATGCATATTTAAAATTCCCTGCTTTTAAATTTTTAAAGCAAACAATTAATCAACGTCATGGATTTGCCAATAATTCATGATACATCTCTGTATGTCAACAAAGGAGGGTTAACGTGTTGCTCACCGTCGGCACTATGCTGTGGTGACATGATTCCACAGCACGTGACCTCGTATAGCGGAGTTGAAAAAAACTCCCTGTGGTGATTCGGCATGAAGGGGAGCGGATCTCAGGCGGGCCGTGACAAAAAGAACGGCTCTCAGCTACGACTCGGTTCCTGTCGTTCGCACCAAAGAATCAGATCGTTCACGAACACTAGAGGTGTCAAATGTTCTTTTTCAAATGGAGTTGAGCTTAAAAGGTACCAGTGCCACCTTTAACGCTAAGAAGCAGCGTTATATTAACTACAGTAGTTTGCATTTTGTCCTTAATGTATCTCTTGCATTATTAGAGTCTGCACTTGCAGCTGAACAAAGTGGGAATGGATTAAATGTTCTGCACGTTTTATGACCAGAGAAATGCATCTGTGAGGCTTCAAGGACTCGCACAGTGAGTTGAGAAAGACAATGTGCAGTATTAGTCATAGTTTAATGTAGAGCTGTCAGCAATAAATCATTTAGTTGAAAAAGAATAAAATAGGAGGTGAATACCCGACAAACACAGAGCCCAAACATGCTGCTTTAACATGTTGCTATGTGCACATAGAGAGCATGACGTTGAGCTCTCTCATAGTGATTAAAAACAGAAAGAATTCCTTCCCAACTCAGACTAATCTTAGTATTTCTAAATTGTTGCTGATGATGACCCAAACAAAGATCAGTCATCGGACTTCTATCAGATTAATTGGCTTCGGATCAGCCCATCGATCGGCTGCACTGGGGGTTTCATCCCACACATCACCGCTGTCTTCGGACCCCTGAACCACTCATGTGCGAAATAAAACCTTCCAAGACAAAGATGCTGGGCTTTAATGGCAGCCATCTGTAGCAAAGCAGATTACTGTGATGAAGCAGGAAGTGTGTGCTCTATACATCCTAATTCTGCGGGTCAGTGGAGCTGGCTGCAGATCAGCAGATGAAATTGCTGCAGGGTTTATTTTTAAGAAGGTGAAGCCGGGACACGATGTAAAGCTGCGAGTCCGTGCACAAGTGACGCAGGAGAACCTCGTGCATGTGTGTATGTAAACATGTGTGCTTACCTGCAGTGAGTGACAAATTAAGACCTGTGATGTTTCAAGTGTAGTTAACCTGCTGCCTGATTTTCATGCCCGCAAAGAGAAAGGGAAACCAGAACATCATTTGGAAGAAGATTAATTTCTTCGAATACACATGTTTTAATTAGCATTGAAGCTAACTCTAGCTTAGCGGTTGTGTTGTGCATGGTCCAGTTAAAGTAACTAAAGTAACAGTAACTTAAGTTGTTTTTCAACCTTAAACAGGCGTTCATCTGCAGAAGAGCTCCACGACCTTTCTCTCTATAATACTTTCTCCTTTGCCGACGTCATTATTGCAACACGGTTCCTGTGTCACTTGAATGCACCGATAAACTCAGAGACCCACGGTTAAACTATTGTCCTGCAGTTTCAAGATTGGGACATTAGCAGGGTAACTTTATTGCCCTCGCCCTGCTGGTGCGAGCAAAATCCTGCAGCACACATACAGTATCACCAACTAGTTTTTAACAGCCTTAAAGATTACGAGCTGTGGCGCCAACCTGGCACAGCGATGTGTAAGAGGAGCTTAATGCATGTGATTTTGAGGAGGTCCGTCCGAGCACTTTGGCTACTATAGTCATGAAAACTTCATTGCATTGCATGTGGAGAAGTAAGAGGGGGAAATGTGAGGCTGAAGTACTATTTGCACTAGCACTAGTACCATAACTATTATTATAAAGAAATTATATGATTGATTAGATTGAAGTCCTTATTTTTTGTTACCAACTAGCTCAGCTATTGCAGCGTTTTGAGCTGTCGTAGGTCTCAAACCAAACATGATGTGACGTGTTTCTCGTGTAAGTTACTGTTTATGTTGTTTATTGGGGAGGTGTCCACTGTCGGGGGTAATAGGCTGAGAAGTAGTTCAAAGGGAGGGAAGAGGGAGTTACTGTTATAAAGCTACGTTTTGAAGTGGGAGTTTGGCGTTCTGGGAGATATAGGAAACATGTTGAGTGACTAAGAGTTAAGCGAGTTAGCCAACCCGTCCGTTGTGTTTCCGGGGACGCCTCAACCTCGTGTTAGCCGTTGCTGCAACAAGGAATAAATCCAGGCTTTGTTGAGCTAGCAACACACCACTTCTTCCTCGTTCTTCCTACATCCATCAAGCTACCCTGCAACGCTGGGTACAGTATATCTGTGTGTGCTACTATTATGTTAAATATGTGACAATATGCAGACCTTCTATCCCCTGTATTGGTATCTGCATCAAAGAACTCAGAGACACAGTGACGTTGTTGTTTCACAGACTGAACCAGGTTAACAACCAAAGTATTAAGGGTAAGTCAGGAGGTCTGACTTTGAATCAGCTCTGGAAAATGTCCACTAAGTCTGACATTTGGAGCTCTGAGTGGTTAAATGCTGATCCCTTCTCCTGTATTATAACCTGGCGATGCCCTCGAACCAAAGTAAACACCTTTCTATCTCCGTCAAACCACATTGAGGCTTTGTTGGCTAAAAGGGCGGCGACCAAACAACACTGTGACATGATCCCCAAAAGCTCTGAGATGTGAGATCCTCAGTCACACAGCGAGCAGTGTAACCCTGCAGCACCAGACAGACCTGTTTTACATTAAGGTGATGGAGGCACAATGCTGCAGCCTGCGGTGTTCGCTGCGATGCATAAAGGCTGAGCGTGTGAGTGACGGCTGTTTAGAAGCAGGAGGTGCTTCAGCTCTTACAGGATTAAACTTTATTGATGGTTTTTCATCACAACTCATCGATCCATTTTCTCATCTCCTCATTCCATCATAACCAGCAGGTTGTGACTGGATGGATCTGTGTGTGTGCGTGCACGCATGTGTGTGTGTGCAAACTGTGTGCATGCAGCATGTTTTGAACGCTCTTAGCACAATGCTGCTTATGCACTGCAATATCTCCGCCCTTCTAACCTTTAAGATCCAATATTGTCGAGCTCAATAAGAACTGCACACACTGTTTACAAACTCAGACTCTGATGTGCAGAATCTTCACACAACTGTAACACTCGTGGGCCTTTGAAGTGCACGTTTTCTGCTCTGTCAGGAACACATCGTCATAAAAAACCATTTCTTCTGATTTGTGGCGTCCATCTGGTTATTAATCTGATCTCACACCAAAGCATCTAAAGCACAATCAACATGTTGGATCCAGTACGAGTGTTCTCTGATCCATCACCTTTATGGTTAGTGTTACAGACTGTTTATTCCGGGTTGGCATCCTTTGAGTTCAGAGTGTGAGCTCTGCAGGAGTGAAATTTGAGCGGGAGATACGGCAACGCTCCAACTTTTTTTAGGTATCCGCTTTGCACTCCGTCCAAAATCCTTCCGCTTACAAGCTGTTAAATCCAAGAGGTCAGTTCAGTGACTCCAATAAGCTGAGGTGATCTCTGACAGACAGCCAGCAGCACCCACCTGTCACTGAAATCTGCCCCGCCCTTAACTGTGCAAACTTTACACCTTCATATGATTTACAGGTGAGTTGTATAAAAAGTTACAGGTTTCATGAATGGGGAGATGATAGACATAAAGACCCTTTTTTTTTAAACATGTTTAATTCTGCTGTGATGTCGGGCATCTTAACATGGGCCTCTATGGGAAGTGACTCACTTTTGGAGCCAGCCTCAAGTGGACACTCGAGGAACTGCAGTTTTTGGCAGCTTCATTTTGTAGGCTTGGATAGCGCCCATATGGTTGTTGTTTACATGTGATGAAAGCATTTGTAAAGAGAGCCATGCCTTCTTCCACTTTTCCTTTCTCCCTTCCTTCAAACTTTCCTTCCAGCCTCGCGTCCTACCTTGCTTTTTCTTCTCTCGTTAAAGCTTTCCGCTCTTAAATCTCCCTTGGCGTCCACACAAACCAACAGCCAAAGTCTTTGTGATCCAAGTTTAGATCACAAAAGCAGACAGTTTAATTCGGATTCACTGAGAGTTACAGATAATGTTCTTTGTACGTGAGCACGCAGGACGAGGCAGACGGGTAATGACTCTCTCTAATAGGGCTTAGTTCAGCTGTCCGCATAATGCCGTCTGGCCTTTGTCTAATCTGAGCCCCGCTGTCTGACTCGGCACACTCTGTCCCCGGTCAACAAGGGGTTAACCTACAAAGACAATAAGGGGGAGGAAACGAGGAGACAGGAGGAAAGGAGAGAAGGAGATGTCGTGAAAATGGAGAGACAAGGAAAGGGTCGCTGTCAGTCATCCAGACGGACAGATAGCATCATGTGGATGAAGAGGCTGCAGTTAATGAGCGTTCAGCGTCGACCCTGAGCGGAGGTAATGATGCTGCGATACACGCACGGCAAATTAGCTGGAGAGGAAAGGAAGGAGGGAAGGAGGGAAGGAGGAAGTATAAAAAGGAAAGAGAGAAGGGGAAACTAATAGCAGGGTAAGGACAAAAACACAGAGTGTGACAATGACGTTGAACTTTAACCCCACAAAGGTAATGATGCTGCTAGTTGGGCCACAGCTACAAATTAAAGGAGCAAATTAAAGGGCAGGAAAGGACAGATATCAGAGGAAGAAGGAGGGGAGGACACAGGAGGAAGGGAAAGGAAATAAGGAAAGGAAATGAAGGAAACAAAGTTGATAGCAAAGGAAATGAGAAGAAAGGAAAGAAAAGAAAAGAAGGGGAAAGGAAACAAAAAAGAATATAAGGGACTGAAAGGAAATAAAAAGGAAGACAGGAGAGGGAATGACTCAAATATTAGATAGTGAATATGACACACACAAGAAAGGAAAGGAAAGAGAGGACACAAAACAAGGAAACAAAAGGATAGGAAAGGAAAGAAAAGAGATGGGGTAAGGGGACAGGAACGGACATTAAAGGAGGGAAAGGAAAGGAAAGAGATGGGTTAAGGGATAAGGAGACAGGAAAGGACATGAGATGGAAAGAAAGACTGACTGGAAAGGAAAGGAAATGAGAAGAAACAGCAGCATAGAAAAGAAGAGAGGAGAGATGGAGGAAGGAAAGGAAAGGACACTAGAATGATGGACAGGGAAGGAAAGATGCAAAGAAAATCTAAGGTAACGAAGTAAAGAGGAAAGAGTTCAAGGGAGAGGAAAAGAGAATATGATAAATAAGTATTTGTTCCAGTTTTAAAGAAGCATCCTTCCTCGATCCATCCATCGGTGGCGTTGACCTTTAACCCCTGCTGCAGCGCTAACTACTCCGACACAGGAATAAAGAAAGAGAGGATGAAAGAAGACGCAGAAATGAGCGAGTGTGTTCGCCGTGATGATGAGGTTGAACTGTAACCCCTGCGAAGGTAACGACACCACGAGGCCTCGGCTAATGGATTAGCCACAGTGCTAACTAGCGGAGTGTGAGCCACAGGGGAGCCATCTGCTCTGGAAGACATGAATCTTGTGTGTGTGGAGAGAAAGCGAGGAGGACCCGGGCTGGGGGTTGTTAGATTGATGGAGCCTTATCTCAGGTGATGGTGGCCCACAGTCCCCAACTAGACGGTCAAGGCCTCGTCCTAATGATAATGACCGTGTGTGTGTGTGTGTGTGTGTGTGTGTGTGTGTGTGTGTGTGTCAGATGAGATATACATTGTGTTTCCTGAAATATTATAAGCAGCACGGGAGAGATATCCTCCACCCAGAAATCAATGTCTCATTTACATCAGAGCTGCATTCAGTGCAGATGTCGTCCTTGTGTCACATCATCCGTTCAGTGTGGAGGGTGTGTGTGTGTGTGTGTGTGTGTGTGTGTGTGTGTGTGTGTGTGTGTGTGTGTGTGTGTGTGCGTGTGCGTGTGCGTGTGTGTCGGGCTTTAAGAAAGACTGCCTTGAAATATAACGAAACACCTGGTTTCTCACATAAATAAAGCTGCAGCTAATTAATCATAAAATCACGTCACTTTTAAAATAAACGGACAGCATTAATGTCTGCAGTGAGGTATCTCAATCAAAACAATATAAAAGGTGTAGTTTAATGCCCTTATAAAGCTGCAAGGCATCATGGGAGAAAAAACACGCCATTACTGATGTAAATCTGACTTCACTCAGGCAGAGCTCATGTTCACGGTCGAGGTCATGTCGTGTCATCTCGTTCAAATGAAGTAGCCGTTAGCTAGAACAAGCTAGCTGTTAGCAGCTCATGTTTGCAGTGAACCATTCTTTGAAAGCTCGATGACCGAGTCTTGACGTTGTTCAGATACAGCAGCGTCTTTATTACTAGGATTCATTTGTGACAGAAAGCTGATTTAATGATATCCTCATAATTTCTGTTCTGACTCAGAGAGGTAGTACTGTGTCAGATGCAAGTTGCAGAAAACCGGCACCGAGGGCATTTTAAAGAGAGCTGTGTGCCATCAGCGTGCCTATCGACTCGTCCTGTGTGTGAGTTGTCTGTTTTTATGATGTTTTAAGAACATCGGCATGCTCCTATCTTTGCCTTACGTCCCCCTAATTAAACTCGACCTCACCAATCACAGTTTTAAAACCTTTTCTCTTGGACACATATGTCTGTTGTGATGTCAGAGTGGTCTGCTGCACACAGGGGTCCCTCTGTAGCATCTCTTCCCTCTGCACTTGTGATGGCGTCCTGCTGAACACCAAGTTTAAACTACCTCAACAGGCTTTGCAGACATTTCTGCAGCTTTACGTTGATCCAGTTAAATCTATTCTGTAGCAGCATTAACTATTAATTAGCGACCTTAATAGGTCTGCATGACTTTGTTTATGTATGATGTGTATAAGAGGTGGACAAAGTCATAATGACATCATCCATTGGTTTGTGAACTCACATTTTGAAGCCTCGAGTTTAGTTTCTTGTTTTTTTTTGGAACCAGAAGTGACCATATTTGGACGGCAGGTCGGGGGCGACCAACGTAACCCTGCTTTTTACTCATAATACGACCATAATTAGCAAAATGAGCATCATCTGTGGTGGAGAAGGCTCAGGATTGAAACCAATACCCCCAAAAGTGCAGTCACGAAACCCTGATGCCAAACAGGATCCAGCTTCCTTTTCTGCTCTCACCATTATCTTTAACAATGAAAGAAAACGGACCTAAAGAACTCATTAAACAAGTTCCCTGACACCCACTCAGCAGCTCTTTTCCCAAAGTGTAAAGCACAGGACCTATATTTGTCTCGAATCAAAGCTCAGACAAATATATCCTCCGTCTTGTTTGCCTTCCTTTCTCTCCATTAACCGGCCTCATGCTGTGCTCTGATGTTGCGTGCCGGGTCGCCTAAAACCTCTCAAGGACAAACTGATGTTTTGTTGTTGAGATTGTGACAGAGATGGAGGGTGTGTGTGTGTGTGTGTGTGTGTGTGTGTGTGTGTGTGTGTGTGTGTGTGTGTGTGTGTGTGTGTGTGTGTGTGTGTGTGTGTTTTGGAAGTGATGAAGTCATTCTGTCGGTTACCGTCACTCAGATGTCTCTCATTAAAAAGTATTTTGCATCGTCATCCTCAAGTCTTCCTCAGCATTAACATCTGGACCGTGCTGCTTTTGATTTCACTGCACCTGCACACATTTAGACAAAATAATCTGTTTTTGTTAAAGCGGCCAATCACGGCTCTTAGTTTGGTTCACAATATCAACAGTGAGCTGAGAGTAAATTTGTGGGAATTGGAGTTTTCAGCTTCCAGATGTTTCTGTAAATACTCTTTTGAAAGTCCATTATTTGAGTGTTTCTGAGAAGTCGTGTTGTGATGGCTGTAAACACGGCGGTTTGAGCCTGAGCCGACATTCCTAAGGAGAAGAGGTCACTCAAAGGTGCACGTGTGTGATGTCATCTTTAGCTTTGGTTTCCCGTCTGTGTTGCATCACATATCTCTAACCTCAGAGCTTGGACGTTAGCAAAGATAGCACCGCGGCGTTGTGGATGCTAGTGTTGGTCGGTTGGTCCGCCGCTCTGGTAAAGAACCATCATTCAATAGGCCTGACTCTGAAGATCCCCGGAGGATGACTTGGAGAAACTCTGGTGATCCCTCTCCTCCCTCTTTTTCTGCCCTGTCTCCATCTTCTTCTTCTTCTTATAAAACAATTGTGAGATTTGACTTCTTTTTCTTCTTCTTTCTCCTTCTCCCTCTCCGCCCTCTTGTTCTCCTTATCCATGTCCTCGTCTATTTCTCCATCTTCTTTGTCTCCTTCTCCTCCTTCTTTTTTCTTCTTCTCCTTCTCCATCTTCTTCCTCTTCTCAGTCTTCTTCTCCTCCTTCCTCTTCTTCTACTCCATCTTCTCCTCGTCCCTCTTCTTCTTCTCTTCCTCCTCCTCCCTCTTCTTCTTCTCCTCCTCCTCTTCCTCCTCCCTCTTCTTCTTCTCCTCCTCCTCCTCCCTCTTTTTCTCCTTTTCTTCCCTCTTCCCTCTTCCTCTTCTCCGTCTTCTCCTCCTACTCCCTCTCTCTCTTCTCCTCCTCCTCCTCCTCCTCCTCCTCCCTCTTCTTCTTCTCCTCCTCTTCCTCCTCCTCCTCCTCCTCCCTCTTCTTCTTCTTCTCCGTCTTCTCCTCCTCCTCCCTCTTCTTCTTCTTCCTTTTGAGAACAAATTGAAGGTGATGCTCTGGACCTCTTAGATGTCTGTTTCAGATGCTGAGGACCGTTTAGGGTGAGACGTTCTCTGTGACTGACTCAGGACAGAATCAGGCGCTCATGGTGCACTGCAGTTTCATCCCACCTCTTACCTGACTTCAACACCTGTGAACTTCTGGATCAGCGACCATCCTCTTAAATCCTCATTATTCAGACTAAGACGGTTCTTTTGACCCTTTCAGTTTGTATTGAGCAGCTTGACTGCAGACAATAGACAAACCCAGAACCTTCCACCTCGGCTTCAGCCCACCCCCCCTCCCCCTCCATCTTCCTTTAATAGGATTTCCATCCATTAGATCTTTTATCATGACCTCCATGCATGTTAAAGAGGGAGAGATGAGCTGAGGTGTATTGATGCGGGGAGGTGATAGGGAATCAATAGGCCTATAAAATGGACAATCAGGCAGTGAGGCGGGCGGCTACAAGCCCTGACCGCCTGCTGGAGGTCCTGAGGGGGAATATTAGCTCCGTCTGTGTGTCTGTCTGTCTCCCTGAAGAGGCTCTAATTAAAATGCACAGCCTGTCTCCTTCCTGTTATGTCTGTCTTCTGATTAAAATGTAAACCTGTCTGTGAGAGTCTGACTGTGAGCAGCAGGCCGGGCAGAGAGGCTACGCTAGGACACGTTCACCCACAGAGATGATTCTGTCTAATGCTGAGGCTCGTTAGAGCAGAAATATACAAATTCAGAAAAAAGGAGTCAATATAAAAGAAGTTTTAAAGACTAAATGTTTAATTTTGCATATTTAGGGAAAAGGAAATTAGAAAAAGAAAGGATAAGTGAGATGGAGATGGCTGAGGGCACAAAAGGAGGAAAAGGGGAAGAAAAGAGAGGAACAAAGTACAAAAGAAAAATGTGAATAAAGAAGAGGAAACAAAAAATGACATGCCAAGAAAAGAAAAGGGATTATGGGAAAAAGGAGGGCAAGAGGAGACAAGACGGGAAAGAAGAGAAGACACAGAAGGAGGACAGGAAATGAAGCAAGAAAAAGTACTACATAATTTAAGGAGGAAAGAAAAAGGGAATAAAAATAAAGGCAGTTTTATTTTGAAATTAATAAAAGGAAAAAAACTTTTGTGGAACATCTCATCATCTTTTTCTTCTTCTGATTAAAACAATTTCATATTTAATCCATCACAATCGTGTCCTGCTGCTGATCTGAGTGCAGAAAAGAAAAGTAATGCAGGAAATGAAAGTTGCATAAGAATAAAACCGTCCTGAAAAACATACAAATCATAAAATTTAAAAACATGAAGCACGAAGGCAAAGATTAGACCGTCCTCAGGAATGTTATTTAAGATGTGATGTAAGCACAAAAAAAACGACTTTATATTTCTTCTTCCTATGTCGTCAGAAACCTGCTGGTCCGCTTTAAGGCTCGGATTTTGTCCCGTAAAGTTCCCCTCAGTCGCTTCAAAGTTAGTGAAACATGTTTACAATAATAAATACTCTGAGAGAAGTTCCTCTCAAACGTTTTGTGATCAGTTTCATGGACGCTCTTTACCCCGTGTTCAAAAACACAGGGGTCTCTGTGTCACAGCATCTTTCCCCCCGAACCAACACCACACCGGTTATACACACACACAGATACACACACCTCAGCTCTCACGTGACCTCTGACCTCTCAGACAATGGTCCGGTCATGCTGGCGTCTCCGCTGAAAGAGAACTCGGCCTCCTGCACGGTGGCACACTGACTCATCCCATCTGGACCGTCTCACACACACACACACACACACACACACACACACAGACACATGCTGACAGCACATAAAGAGAATATATATCTGCACACGCACTTACACATGCAGGATCTTTGCATAAATGCAAATAAAAGACCCCTCTGTGTGTACATGTGTGTGCATGTGACCACTGTGTGTATATAGTGTGTGTGCATGTTGTGTACATGTGCTGACTCAGCTGCGTTTACCCTCCAATGTAAAAATAAAACTACCTCAGGTGCCATTAATTTTCCTGTCTGCAGCTCCTCCTCGCTTTCTGTTTATTTACATCTCTGCTGTGCAAGAAGACACACACACACACACACACACACACACACACACACACACACACACACACACACACACACGCACACACACACACAAACGCACACACATGACTGCAATACATACATCCTTATATCGGGGGTCTGCAGTAAGACGTTTCACGAGGCTCTCTGGTGGCGCATCCTACAGTTAGAAGTGTTGTTTTTTCAGAGGTAACACACGGCAGCGTTTTCTCATCGCGTCTGCAGAAGATTAATTTAATACAAGTGACACTAATCGTAGACCTCTTTGAACGTACTGCTAAAGTTGCATACACAAGGGTGGCAGTCTAGGGGAACTGATGAGCCAAACATACGTTTGTCAGTGTCCTTGATGTGTAGTGCAATCTTTTTAAACCAAAGTACATTTTTGTGCCTAAATGAAACCAGTTTGTTAGATTATGGCTCCAGAGCATCGTGGTTGTGGCTGAGATGATGAGGAGTCGCAGAAGTTACCGACGGAGCATAGCATCGCGCCAGAAAGGGGGCGGAGATTAGCATGTCTACACATGTTTTGTGTTCCCATCAATGCCGATCGGAGCCGAGGCGATAATTACCCGGGTCGACTGCAGAGTCATGTGACCCGGGTCTGAATGCCGATTGTAACCTTTCCCACTAAGCAAAAAAAGCCGAGTGTTAGCAGGTTTTTTGACCAATGGGAAAGCGGCTTAAGTTTAAAACGTAGCTGACAGCAAACAAAGTCATCGATATATTTATGAATTTGTTAAACCTTACACTTTAGAACTCTTTATATTTTTCTTTTACCTTGTGCACTGTGTTGTTTTTCTCTTCTTCTATCCCTCCATCATCTCATTCATGTATAAATATGAAGAGACGTAGAACTGGACTGGTCTATTTTCTGGATTTCAGTGCGTTCAGAATCTCCTCCCGACTCTCCCGCTGGCTCTCCTCTGCCGAGCATTTTCCTCCACATTCCTCCTTTTCTTTCCATTTCCCCTCCGTGCTCCCAAATCAGAATTGCTTTTGTTATTGAGGGCAGGATTGTGTAACTCTAATCTGTGTAATCGAATTGCGACGCTCAGCGCAGGCATCTGCAGCCCGCAGAGCGCTCTGAATGTGTTTGCTCGCGTGCAGAGTCAAGTTTTCCAGATTTACATTATTGACCTTGTGTCTCAGAGAGGAGGGGGGGAGAGGGGGGCAGACATGAGGGAAATTACAGAGCTGTTACAGTCAGAATGGGGCTGTCCATCAGAGACGTCAAGTGTGCATGTCACTGCTCACAGGTGGAGAGACGGACACCAGAACACCCTGATACACCTTCAGCTGGTCAGACAGAGGGAGAAGGCCTGGACCTCCACACAAAGGCATGTTAAGATTTTAAACACTGACGACAAATTAAAGGAGCAGAACGTACATTAGCTGCGCACACAACAGCATTATTTTCATCTCTTACAAAATTACAGTTTTGCTTTTATCTTTGCAGTTTTGTGCCTCATGTTTTAAGATCACATTCCAGGCCTGAATTGCGATGTGCACATGTGCAGTAGTCACATCGCAGGACGTGCAATTCCAAGCTGGTAAAGTCCGTCTGATATCATCACATAGATCATCTCAGAGCACAGAGTGAACTGCCCGCTGTGCTGCAGAGTCTGTGTTTCACCTGCCTGCAAACATGCGCATGAAGCTGCTGCTGTCACAGATGTGTTGATGATCGAGGCAGACGCTCAGTTACGCGTGGCGGCTTTTAAGTGTGCTAGTTCCCGTTATCAGCGGCACCTCGTCCCGTTACTTCTGTGGCTACATAAACAAAGCGTTCACGGAGCGGACGTGCCGCGTAGTGTTTACTTCAAGAGGCTTCACCTGCAGCGCACACACGACATGAGGTTGTGTGTGCCGACAGGAAGCAGGAGACGGTGAGGTTTTCTTTAGAAATGTTACCGTCACCGATCTGATTAAACATGCATTTGAACATCGTTAGAAATGACAGATGACACACAGTATAAGTAACGTCTGTTTGTATTTATTTCATAAAGAAACATTTTACTACGTTTCCATGCAGGTGTCAGACTCACTGAACCAGGGGTGGTAACGGTCGGAGGGGGGCATTGACTTGTTAGAAGAAAATTAAAAGTTCCAAATAATAAAAAGTGTGATTGTTTATTGTTTAAAAACACACGGTGTTTATCTGGTATCATTTCCTGTATTTTTTCATATCGCGATAAATATCACCGAACAAAAAGATGACCGTTTTTTTCAATATCCTGCAGCCAAACCTGCATTGCTCAGGAAAACTACTCGTGCACAACCACAGTTAGTAATGAAGCAGATTTTTTTGGTTTAGAGACACGAATAAAACATTTTAGAAACTATTCACCAACTATTTTCTTCTGCCGATACAAGATGAAGCATTGTTTTCATGTTCACACTAAACCTACAAAATGTTCTCAACTTCTCAACATGTTTGGAGTAATGCTTCTTCCATGCCCGATTTTTATGTATGTATGTATGTATGAGGGGACATGATGAAGCAAGCTGCCATCAGCACCCAGTTGTGGGATTTTCCCAGAGTCCTCAGCTCGTCTCAGATCGGCCTGATAACCCTTCGCTCTCTCTCCAACATTTATTTTTCACATGAGGACCCGATTTGTGCTCAGGCAGATAAAGGGCTCCCACATTTGATTGGCAGGGGGCCTCCAGGGGCCTTTCTATCCATAAATCACCGTCCCAAAGTATCCGGCCACTCCAAGCATAAGAACATAGCTGTAGGGCGAGATTTTGATTCGCCCTCAGTCCCACTGCAGATATCTGTATTTCATTTGATCAGTGGCTGTCGCTTTGTGCTTGAATGTATTCGACATGTTCAATATTCCCTATGTGGGGAATCATATATATAATGCAGAAAAATAATAATGCATGTAGGTGTTGAATTCTTGAGCTTCATAAAAAAGTCATCTTGACGGAGAGGTTAAAAATTCTCTCTAAGTTTTTTTTCTCGACAGATGTGGGCTGATGCGTCTCCCCTCTCCATCCAGCTGATGATGAATATTCCACACCACTCCTCCAACGTCTCCCCGCAGACCGCCTGCAGGCCTGGAAATCTTTACAACCCTGCCGGCCCCGTGCCGCCTCCTCAGAAATGTCTAGTGCAAATTTGTTCTCGTTTGCTAAAATTCACTAATGGGAGCTATGGAGAGACAGAGTGACATTTCAGACACGTGGACTCATGGGAAACGTGGTTCCTCTACATGTAGCCATCTTGTTCTGGCAGAACAGATGAATCTGAATGTGCATGTTATTATAAAACGAAGGCGTCAGGAACAAGTGAGGAAAGAAGTAGGTAGCCCCGCCCTAAAGCATGCCTTCCTTTATCGTCTGTGTGACTCCACATGGGACCATAATCTACAAAATGAACATCATGCTGTGTTGAAGAAGACTTCAAACTAGAGGTTGAGACCATAAACTGTTTACTGAGGGAATAAATCAAGAGAGAAGAGGGACCATTTTCCTGTCTGGTTTCATACAAGCCGGTTTCTTTTTCTAGCCTGTGGAGTCGCCCCCTGCTGGCTATTAGAAGGAATGCAGGTTTAGCCACTTTTGCATTCTCATGAAACCAGAGGCTTCATCCACTTATTAATCTATGGATCAAGTTAAGACAAAGGCATGGCAAAGCTGAGTCAGTGTCCGCAGTAGCGCAGCTTGCAGAGTTTGTGTCAGAGCTGTCATAACGGTGATGTAACTTTATACACATGAGCTGCAGAGCTTAATCTGTCTTGTCAGCTTCTGGTGTGGTCAACTGTTTACATGGGATGTCATCCATTACAGCCAATGGGTAACTTTAAACACAAACATGAATAAACTGTATCAGAGACAAGCTATATGGATGTATTTGTGTTACCAGCAGTCTCTAAAGCCAGGATGATGTGACGTTTGTTTGGGTCTGAACCAAACAAACATGTTTTCTTTTATATTAAGGACAACACTTCCAGGGCGGGACGTCTCTACAGCACACCAGTGCCTCTTTATAGTTGTGACATTTTACCTTCTTCGAAGAAGTTGGTTTGGCACTTGGCCATGTTGATATTTCGATAATAATTTGATGAATCGTAAATCCTTCATTTACATGCCAAGTTCAACAGCAGATGCCCCACTGACGAACTTTTCCCTGAACACCTGCTTCAGACTGGCCTTGGTTGTAACAAAGCTTTCCTGTCAGAAGGGTCTTATGTCTGAGGACGGCCCCGGCTGCACACTGAGGTCAGGACACTAATTGAAAATGCCAAATGCTGATCCTTCAATTACTTTGAACATGGACTCTGTCTGTCTGCCTGCCCTGCACCCCCACCTTAACCCCCCACCTCCGGCCTCCATATGTGATCTCCGGGCCTCTCTCTCTCTCACTGTCCGGTCCATTGTTAGCAGTGGCACTCGCCCCCAGACACCCCCCTGCCTCCCCTCGTCTCCCCCTCACAGAGACCTGAGGAGGCTTCCCATGGACGACAAGGGCACAAGGTCAAGACACGGGTGGACATAAATCTGTGGCCTCGGCATCCATCCCCCGACCCCCCTACCATCCACTCGCCCCCCCACCCTATCTACAACACACACACACATGGGTCCAGCTAACAATAGGCCCTCTCCATCTGGGTGTAAATAATGATGATATTGTGGTGGTGAATGGTGCCCTGTGTCCAGGCGATAAGCCCAATATAGTTATAGCAATATGGGGGGGTGAAGAGAAAGGGGGGGCATTGTTCTTTATCTGTGTCATGGCTTACCCATCCTGTGTGTGTGTGTGTGTGTGTGTGTGTGTCACACTCTTAATTATTAATGCCTGAGCCCTAACCATTTTTCCTCATTCATCTCTCCTTCACCAATCCCCCCCTCTTAAACACACACTCTCCCCCTCCAGCCCCCCCCCCCCACAGCCTCACCTCGTTCTCTATATTATTGCTTTTGTTCTCTCCCATCTCTCCCCCGGTGTTGTGTATGTTTGGGGATTTCCATTGTTCTCTAATATCCGCTCTTCTTCCTCGTTCCTTCCTCGTCATTAATTATCCCCGCACCACCACAATGGGCTGTTTAGCTTCATTTGCATGTTGCTTTTTATGCTGTTGACAATCAATTAGCCTGCGATGATAATATCAGAGACGGGGAGGGAAGGAAAGGAAAGGAAAGGACGTGACTGAACACAGTTTGAGGAGGAGTGTGCTGGACATGGATGGGCTTCATCACATTTATGCAGCTCAAGCAAAACGATCTGAAAAGCAGGTTTCCTCGTTAACCTTCCTGGAGCTGTTTTGAAATCTGAATGCTTCCAGAAAGACAACTTCTAAGAATGGCGGTCGAGTAAAGGCCTCAAAAAAGAACTACTTCTACCTGTTATCGAACCAACTCTATAATAGTTTCTACCTTTTCTGATTTCTCCTTTCAAATGGGTAGTGTAAGACCTGCTGTCAGCTACCTCAATCTCTCTGCAGCTCTGGCACAAGCTTTCTGACTCTCTCTCCTTGAAGGCTTTAATGGTGTTGCACTCACTTGTTCACATAAAAAGTTAGATGAATAATAAAAAGAACTTCTACCTTTAGACCTCCACACACCTGGTCAATTAGTGCAATTAAGACCAACAAAATCAAGTCATGACCAAGAACAAGACAAGGCCAAAAGTTTGAGGGACTGAGATCTAGTCAAGACCAGCACCAAGCCAGGGCAAGACGGAGTCAGGACCAAGACCAAGGAAGGTAGGTTCTAAGTTAAGACCAAAACCACAACACGGCAAGAACGAGTTAAGACCAAGACCAAGGAAGGTGGGGCCCGAGTTAAGACCAAGACCACGACAGGGCAAGAACGAGTTAGAACAAGACCAAGGAAGGTAGGGCCCGAGTCAAGACCAAGACACATTGCAGGAACAAGTAAAGACCAAGACCGGGTCAACACCAAGACTAGTGGCACAATGCTCCACTCTTACAATAACACGTGGAACATAAAAAAACACCCTTAAATTGTTCTGAAGATCACAGTTATGATGTTTAAATGTAGACAAAGCTCTCACCATTTAGTCTTGTCTTGTCTGACAAGACTGTCTACAAAGTGGTCGATTCAGAGACGACACCAATACCTTCAAAAAATGGTGGTAAGACCAGCCTCTTCAGTCCAGCGTTCCAGCGCGGGAACAGAGTCTGAATTTTTGCCCACATTTTGCTCCAATGCGTCTGTTTTTTTAGAGATCAAATCTTCCTCTCAAGCTCCCTTTTTTCTTTCTTTACACAGCTCTGTGCAGATCACTTTCCACGTGTGCAATCAAGTGCAACACGTTGAAAACTGTTATTCACATTTATACGTATGTATTTCGTTGAGAGTTGAGAGCATTAAGAGACAAAGTTCTTGAGATCTGACAATGGGATTCAGCACAGAGGAGGCTCTGACCACTGTGGACATTCACACTTCTTAACATTTATAAAGACTAGGGCCACATCATTCACACTAGTCCAATTCAAGCGTACTGAACACCTTTTAAAACCGTGAATCATGCCGTTTTTGGTTCCCTTACACCTGAAAAATGATGGGAACTTTCAAATAGTCGCTTTGTGGGTGAATAAACTTCTCCTCCCATTTTATAAGGCGAATAGCTGGATAGAGAGTCCAAAGTTTGGGAGTGCAGAGTGGATTTTCGTTGAGCAGCTCCGACAGTGTTTGTTTAGCATACACTGAGCTCTGAGGAGAATCTTATTAGTGTAATAAATTCAGGCAGCCGGGCAGACGTCCTCCCTCATGTGTCACATTGGTTTGAAGGGAGCCGGAGCAGATGTCGCTCTCTTTTTTTCTTTTCTCTTCCCCTTTTTACTCTGTTCTCAATGACTCCCTCCGCCCCGTCCTCCTCCTCTTCCTATCACTATCTGTTCTCTCTCCACGCCTCTCTGTCTATCTGTCTTTCTGATGACTCTGCTTCCTTTCTGTCATCCCTCTTTTCTGCTGCCCGGGCACAGCAGGGGGCCTGAGATGCTCTCTCTAGCACACACACACACACACACACACACACACACACACACACACACACACACACACATATGGTTGTCATTCATTGATGTTGCAGGCTTCTGTGCATCTGGCCAGTGTCAGAGTGAGAGATGTCACCGGTGCGTCTTTGTCGTTAATGTTGGGCTGATGTTCCCACAGTGATGCTTGTGACAGGCTGATGAACTAACAGAGAACACACACACACACACACACACACACACACACACACACATATGGAAAGAGATGTATATAGAGAGAGAAATTGGTGATTTTGGTTATAAATGCAGTGTTCAGACCAAAAGCAAGGCGAACTCTTGGAAAAGTAAATGCCAGAGGATTTTGTGATGCAACGCAGAACAAAAGTTGCATCCTAACCCCGAGGAAGCTTCAAGCTAACTACTCGCTCAAGTTGAAAAGAACTTGCCAGACGTTGAATTTGGCTTCTTTGCTTTGATTTTGTATTAGATATCTCCGTATGAATATGTGCTCCATTTGTTTCTAAACACAGGAAGTTGCTCACATCCATCATGCACTGTTGCCCGGTGCAGTTTTGGTCTTTACGCCTGTTAGGTTGTTCAGGTGTTATACACACTTAACATGCCTCAATCTCCACAGCCACGATCCCATCTCTCCCTCTGCTCTGTCAATGCCACTGCTGCCCTGCACCAGAACCCGACCAGCACCGCAGCATCCATCCATCCAAATCTGCGGGAATTGATCGTGCTGTGCAAAAAGTTTGCTTTGCCTTTGACTAGTTGATTCAGTATGGCTCCTTATGTGTGCATGTTCAGGTGTTTTAGACCTGGCTGGACTAAGTTTAACCTGAAACATAAAAATAACAACGTATGGATCTTTTTTCTTCACATATGATTATTTTGAAACTCAAATTATCAATAGGCTTTCAGTCTAGAAAATAAAGTTTGTTGATGTGATTATTGAACATGTAATGTTACACAGTATGGACTTCAGTGAATGTGGACCCACATTATAAGGCTTAAGAAACATTTGTGCTTGAAAGCACTGTAACATCTACACTCTGCATTCTTCAGCTCGACTCTAATTAAACTGAGTTTTCGAGTTGTTACTTCCTTCTGCGGCTCCCGTCTGATCTCTTCACGGCTGTCTGGACGGCGAACAATCAGATTCTGTGTGGGTTCTTCCAGTTTAGACAGCCATGAAGAGATCAAGATATGTTTCAATGAGAGACCTGTCACACTGGTTCCAACCAATGAAGCATGCACGGACTGGAAGCAATAGTTATTTAAACTTTAAAGACAGGTAAACCAGATCATATTAATCATAAGAGAAAGGCTACCTGTTGCTTCTTTGGCCTTCAGTTTGGGACAGAGCAAAAACTATTTTACAGAATTGAAGAAGCTGACATAAAGCTGTTTAAATCTCCAGAGGTTGTGAATCTAACTTCAGTTTTGCCTCACAGCCATGTTGGGATTAGATTGTGTTTTCAAGCTTTGCACAAAAATATGTTTTGGGACAGACACAGAGGAAATAGATCCAAGAGGGAGGAAACACAGCAGCTAATGCAAAGTGACGTCGAGATCTACACCTCTGGAAAATGTAACTTCCAATTGTGTGTGTGTGTGTGTGTGTGTGTGTGTGTGTGTGTGTGTGTGTGTGTGTGTGTGTGCGCGTGTGCGTGTGCGCGTGTGTGGATGGGTGTGTGTTACAGAATTGTCGTGACTTGGATCTTATTTAAGCAATCACTGCTGTTAAAGGGCGGTGTGTGCTTTTGAGAGTGTGTGTAGTGGTTAATGATGACTGTGTGTGCGTGTTTGTAAAGTGTTTCTTCGTTTTTGGCTGAGGTTGTTGTTTACATTCTTCAGTCCAAAGACTGAATCGAAGGTTTGTTTTTCCTCAGAAACAATCTAATTTAGTTCATTCCTTCCTTCTGCCGGTTGTTTTTATTAAACTCTGATTCTGGTTTTCCTGAATCCTCACTAATCAAAATAGAAACAGAAGTGCATTTAGTCCGTTCTTTACTGTCGCTTCAGTTTGAAGCCTGATAGGTCAGAAGGAGATCTTTGAAATCAGCTGTTGCCTAATCTGATGAAAAGAAAAATGTACCAATATTAACTGACAAAACCTTTTAGATCTTGTGATGTGCCAGGCAGCTGTTGAAGACTTTGGTAGACCAGAGAAAAGTATGTTAGAGTAATCTATTTTAGATGTGATGTCGACATGCACAAGTAAAGATGGTAGAAGGCAGTTTGTTTTTTGTTTAGTTTTTTTCTCTCAAGTTACAGAGAAGGATCAGATATTATCCCCAGATTCTTAACTGATGGAGGAGAAATTGTACACCCATCACGGTCAATAAAAACTATCTATAAGAAGCTATGTGAATCTAAGTTGACAAACAAATGTTTTTACATTTGGTTGTATATTTTGAAGATTTGACCAAAGGGCTGCATGTAAATTCAAAACAAGAATGGGCCGAGTGCTGATCCCTGTGGAACACCATGTGGGATTAACTACTTATAACATGTTCTTAACTGTGTGGGTCTGTTAAGCTAAAAATCTATTACATGAAATATATCGATCTAGCTCAATTATCTATCACCATTTGTGTCAGTTTAAATGCAGAAAGGTAATGCACCTCCAGCGCAGGACTTTCGATAAGTACAGCACTTATAACAGCAGGGTGGAGTCAGTGACTGTCAGAGGGAGATAGATGTGTCTGTCATCAGCATAGCAGTGATATACACTCACCGGCCACTTCATTAGGTACACCTGTACAATCTAATGTAATTCAATCCAACAGCACTGCCATGGATTCTGTTTTTTTTTAAGTTTAGTTTTTGATCAAAAATCAAAATGATCAAAATGATCAATAAATGTTATATGTTAACAAGAATTGAAATATAGATAATGTATAGAAAAAAACCAAAACAACACGGCAATAAAAACAGTGGATTAAGTTTGAGGTGGATAACAACACATCCTCACTCCAATAAACAAGACCTCCATATGGATGTTGTTGGTTTGGGTCCTTTCATTGGATTTGTTGCGTATAACGAACAGCATATAGAAAAACACAAGCCTTATCCTATAAGTGTGCGTATGAGTGTATGCCATGTTTTTCAAGGTCATTTGTATATTAAAGTAGCTTTTTATCTGGATGCACAGATGTCTCAGTGAGCAGCATACACATCCCAAACACACACACACACACACACACACACACACACTCAAATACACATACACACTGGTCACCAGTTGTTGGTAGCGTCTCTGCCCCAGGGCAGAGCTTTCATGCTACATTTCCACCAATCCTCCAAACCTCAACCACTAATCCATCATTTTAGACACACAAGTACACGCTGTGCAAACACACACACTGTGACACACACCTACACATGCATTCAAAGCGACAGACCTTCACATTTTCCGACACACACAAACTGAAGTATGATGTCTTTTTTACTTGCTTTCACACACACATGATGTATCTACCCTGTGGCCAGTCAGTGGTCTGGTGTTGCTGCCCACTGCATTTGAGCAGGAAACAGCTGCTCAACCTGATAAGACCCCCTGGACACACACACGCACACACACACACACACACACACACACACGCACACACACACACACACACACACACACACACACACACACCACACGGCCCATTTGAAATCATGAGTTTCTAGATGAACACGTCTCCTGGTGCTGAGCTCTGAGTCAGTTCTCTGGTGGGCTGAACGGACGTCACACTGTGTAACAGAGCTTCAGGCAAAAAAGGAAAGAAGACCTGCCTTCACACAGCTGAGAGTTCACTGAGTTCACAGGAGAAGAAAACACTCACTGTGTTAGTATTTACACTGTGTTTATATAAAGTGAAACAAGCATTTTACCTCGAAAACCCTGTTTGCTGCTCTATATGTGTGTTCATACACAAAGATAACACAGTAAGACAAACAAACTAAACAATCCAGCAACTTTTGCAGGTAAAATTACTGTTTTTTTTCAGTGGATTCTGGTGTCTTTAAAGAGAGTGATTTTACGACTATAGTTTGTTCAATAAAAGCATCTTGGTCTCATGTCTTTGTACCTGGGGCGGACTGAATTAGAAACCTTGTGAGTGTGTGTTTTAACATTTGATTGCACACATTAGAGGGTTGTATGAAGGGAGAGTCCAGGCTGACACACACACACACACACACACACACACACACACAAAGACTGCACATGGCATCTCTCTCTCTCCATGTAAAGCCTGATTAATACATGTTACAGCTGACCTCTCTAATCTCATTACACAATCTGCCCATAGAGGAGAAGCTGGAGCAGCACATTCAGCATCATCAAACAAACACACCCACACACAACACGGTTAAAGTGGACATGGAAAGTCTCCAACTTATTGTGCGTGCACACGATGGCAAAACAATAGAGAGACACGATTTTCACTGTAATGAATGAATAGTTCAGAGTGATACAAACATAGGTGTTACATAGATTTCAACTTTGTCTTGTCCCTGAACACAGCACGATTTCAGCTCGTTTCACAGCCTGGATGCACATTAAAGCTTTTGACTCCTGTAACACTTCATACAACAACAAAACAGTCATTTTAAAGAACTTTTTAAGGACATTTTCTGGCCATTTTCACCTTTATTGACAGGACAGCTGAACATAGACAGGAAATAATGGGAGAAGAGAGTAGGGGGGTGACATTCAGCTAAGGGCCTCAGGTGGGAGTCAAACCCGCGGCCGCTGCGTCGAGGGCTGTAGCCTCTGTGTATTTGGCGCCTGCTCTACCCACTGAGCTGAACTTTATGTTAAAAAGTAATGCACTATAATTTGTATATAATCCACGTATTCGTGAGGAATTTGATACGTATGAATGTCTCCATGAGTTGCAGAAGAGTTACTCCGATGTAAACCCATCTGCTGCAGTTTTAGATGCTCAGACCCTCTGCTCAAGTGCAACATGTAGGAAGTCAGGTGACAAGGTAGAAAGAACGATGAAGTCTCCTTTGGGCTGCAGTTTAGGGCGAACAGCGCAGGACTTTCCTCCAGGAGAGCAGAGTCCTGTGTGGAACAAAAAGTAAACCTTCATTTGAACCCAGACTTTAACCATGTGGTATTTCTTGCCTAAATCAAACCCTGTAGAGTGGTTAAATCCCGGCATAAACATAAGAGAAACTTATATTAGTCTTTGCCTTGAAGGTATGCAATCGGTCGTGAAGATTTGAGACTAAATTTAACAGGTGCCAAGTAATTAAAAGCCAAGTTTTTCCTCTGAAATCATTAAAAAAGTAACTTGATTTTAGAAATTAAAATCAAGTTTACTCTGAACATTTGTAAAAATCTGCATCCTGCTCCTTTCAAATGCTTACATGTTTTAGTATTTAGGACTTTTTTCAAGGACAGCCTGACAAACACATTAAAAACACTACATGATTTCAAAAATAGCTGTAAGAAATGTGAATTATACAAATATGCTAAAACATCCCAGAAGCACTGCTATAGTCCTTTCATGTTTTTTAAGACATGAAATATTAATGTCCAGGACTGAGCAGATGAAGCTGCCCCTGTGTTCCTGTCTGCTGCCTGCTCTGGTTTACATTTATCTTTTTTAATTTGCGCTCAGGATTTGTGGATGTCACTGTCGGCCCACGTCCCGGCTATAATTATTCAGCAGACAACATGTGGGTGACAGCGTGGCCTAGTTTGGAGTCAAGTGTGCCGCCCGCCTGGTGCTGCACGTACAGTAGAGACAAAGAGGAAGACGAGATGCATGAAAAGAGAGACAGAATGTATGTCAGAGAGAGGGGGGAGGAAAAGAAAGGACGGGGGAAACTTCCTCGCAAACAGGTCCGTATTTATTTTACTTTATCTGCTCCGTCTCCTGAGGGACTCGTAGCCTCTCAGCCTGATTGGTTCGGGGGCACAGTAAATGACCGGGGCTAAAGTAACAGCTGGCCAATGGTAAAGAAGGATGAGGCGTTAACCCCATGTCAGCTCTGTGTCACTGTGAGATACAAATGTGGTTTTATAAGTTTTATTTGAAGCCGGAGCAGCCAGCTGGAAATTTAGGTCACTGAAACCAGGCTGATTTCATTCATTCACTTTGTTACGTCAACAAATACTAACGCACTTATTCTATATATAGACCATGTAAATCATGAGCTATTTTGGACATGAAACAGACACTGAACAGACCCCACATTGAGCGTTTGTTTTGTGCATAACATTTCATAAGGTCCAGAGCCGGAGGAGAAGAGTTGCTCTAAGAAAAAACTTCCCCGAAAAAAATGCAAAACTTGTGAGAATATGCAGCTCCTCGTTTGTCTGTCATGTTGTCTCCTTCAGAACGAGTTGTGCTGTCAGATCTTGAATAAAATGTAGAAGTGTAATTAAAACCAGTAGTTTTGTATAGTTTTGTCTGTAATGCAGGTTTGTTTCCTTTCAGTCTCCGTCATCAGGTCGTAGGGTAACGCTGTGATGTAACCCCTGGGGCAAACGGCGGGGGAAACGTGTGTTTCTGCAGCAGAGGGTCGCTCAGTCTTTCTCCTCTGTGAAGTCTGCTTCTTGTGTGCAGAGAAAATGCTAAATATGCTCCGAGCTCCGTGCCATGCACGCCTGTGTGAGCAGCAGAGCCAACAGGGCAGAGGAGAGACACAGGTGAATCAGAGGGAGGGGGCCGTGAACCCCCACCTGCTTTTTACGGGGGGCGGTCGCTGTTAAAAAAGTTCCTATAAACATGATTTAACTAGTTTTTGTTTCATGTATGTTTATGATTTTATAATGTCATTAATTTGCTAGTTTAGAGTCGCAAATTTGCCATTTTTTTCTTGCAAATTTGCAAATTTAATCTCAAAAAAAAGTTTTTTCTCAGACTATTACTCTTCTCCTCCGGCAATGACCAAAACACGAAGTTGTATTGCTTCCTTTTCCAGCTTCAAGACTGCTTTTGATGACATCCAGATTTCCTATATTTCAAGTTCTGAACTTCAAGACAATAACTGCTCCGGATTTTTCTTGAGAGTGTCCTCTGAACCCATGCAGGTTGACTTATGCTCGTTGAGTTGTGCATTAGCTGTATAGTCTTTAAAAAGACCTGCTAGCATGGCACATGATTAATTGGCTTCCTGGACTAACTTTTATAATCTGCTCGACTGCTTTATTCGATTGCCACGAGCCTTACACCGTTTATATGTGACTGTATAAACAACTTTTGATCTTTTCTTTTTATGAAAGCTTGTGAAGAGACGTGTCTGTGTTCTAATGTCGTGCCTATGAAGCTTCACCATATTAAAAATTGAATGCAGAGCGGGAGAGACGAAGAAGGCCGTGCAGACGGAACCACAGCTCTCCACCAAAAGGTCTTAATCAGACTAAGTGAGGAGACACTTAAAATCTCATTAGAATTAAATGCCGACCGAAGCAGCACTCATTACTCCAGCTCAGTGTGTTTGTAAATGTGTTTTGGCGTGTATCTGCGCCTGGGTGTCACATTCATTCACTTATGGACAACTTACACTATTAAATTTCCATTAAACTGAACCACGTTAACAAGTTCCCCTGGATTACCTCCGCTGTCTCTCCTCCAGCTCCCGTCCTGACCTGAACCAGGGCAGAAGTCCAGGCCGCCTCCAGAGTACAGGGCTTTTTCTCTCTCACACAACACTCGAATAAAACATTGGTACTGTAGCCCTTTCATAGAAGAGCCCAGGTCAAGGCTCTGACGCTGCTCTGTTAACTTTTATGGGGAGCTTATGTAACCGGTCTTCCTGCTTGAGTGGACCGGCACATTAGGCCGTTAGCTAAACCATCCATTAACAGCTTCCACAGCCCGTCTTTTCTTACAGTCATTTAACCTCTCAGGTGTTTAGAAGCAAAGTGACCGAATGTAAAACACCTTAACCCAAGACGGCAAAGATGAATGTATAACCAGTCTCATTTATCTTCACCTTGTCAATGGAACATGTTTAATTCCTTCTTCCCTAAAACGAGGCGGGGATGTGCTGTGACTGTCGTGTATACTTCATTGTGGTCTTAAAGGAGAGCTCGCTCTGACATCTACAGACACTAGTGGAAAAGTCCCCTCAGGTATTTAAATAATGCGTGCACATGTTGCATCTACAGTCTTTAACTTCAGCCTTTCATCAACCCCAAATCATCTGATCTGGGGAAATAAAATAAAATAAAATAACAAAAGTTTCACCCAACTTTACATTTTTGCCAGCTTGACAGCTTTATTTTGAAAGTCAAACTGAACATTGAATATTTCTTATTAACAACTTGACCACTTTATTTTGAAAGTCTGCGTCGACATTGCTTGTTTCTTGTTTTTGACTTTACCACTTTATTTTGAAAATCTTGTGCAATGTTGCTTGTCTTTTATCACTTACCTGGCTGCTTTATTTTGAGTCTATCTACATGTTATGTATTTAATAATTGCTAACTTTTCCACTGTGCTTTATTTACAAAGTCTAACAGATATTAATTATGTTTTATCACTAACTTTATTTTGAGAGTCTAACTCAATATTGCTTTTTTCTCTTTAACTTTACCGCTTTATTTTGAAAAATCTTACATGATGCTGCTCGTCTTTTTATCACTTCCTGAACTGCTTTATTGTGAGTCTAACCAGATGTTTATTTAATAGTTGCTAACTATTCCACTACATTTACAAAGTCTAACCAGATATTGATATTATTTATCACTAACTTGAAAGCTTTATTTTGAAAATCTCACTGGATGTTGCATATTGCTAACTTGTTACCTTCTTGAGCGAACGTGATGCTCGCGGTGCATCTAAAGCGTCTTTCTTTGACCGAGCTGTGTGATTCCCCCCGTCTCACTCTGTATTTGAAACAGTATGTAGCATATTAATCTCTCCATGTGGCGTTAAGTTTTAATATTAATGACCTTTCTGAGTATTTCTACACACCGGTGAGCTGTTAAAAGTTTCAACAGTGAGATCTTTTAGGGATGGGGCCAACTTTTTTACTTTAAAGCAAATCTCTATTCCCCATTCGGAGATGTAATTACATAGATGATTGCTTTTTCTCTGACTGTCTGAACTGATAGAATGATGCTGTTAGAGACGAGACCCTCAGCAGACTTTGTACTTTTCTTTTTGTGTGCCTGAAGAAGGACCTGATTTCACTCTTGCATATGAGCTTGAAATTTCATTCTTGACCTTTAAAAACAGTGGATGTAAGTACGCTCAGAGGTCCTCTAACGTTTAACCACATCCTAAAGTCTTCGAGAGGAAATACGACCGTTAAACAATGACGACTGTGAGCTTTCTTTGCTTCCTTACAGAATGTTTTTGCAGTTTTATAATCCATCCTTTCTTCAATCAATCTACTAATAATCGTCCCAGTGACACATACTTATGCCGACATGTTGTGGCATTTTTGGGCAAATGAAGAAAAGCAGTTCAGATCACACTCTTCGGCAGCTTTAAGGAATAATCAGCAGTTGTTTAATCTTTCCTCCGCGTGTCGTGGTGCCATTAAAAGCATGATTCTGCAAACTACCTTCACCAGTCACTATGAAGCTGAAACACTGTGCGAGCAGGTTTTTAGTGTCACTTGTGCTGAAGGTGCTCCAGCAGCCTTTCACACAATGAAATGTAATGAAGAGTTTAGTCATGTGGACGTCCCCCGCTGTCTTGCTTGTATCTTCTGTTTGGCTAGCCTGTGCAAAAACTTTGATTGGATTAGACTTTTCTGCAGCCTGTTGGAGCTTCGGTCAGATCTGTAACTGTCATGGCGTGCATTTGTGTACTTCCTTCTTCTGTCGAGATATTTTCTGAGGCTGTTGTGCAGAGTCAGCTGCTGGGCTGAGGGAGAAGAGAGCAGACGAGGTGAAGGAATGGATAAAAAAGGAAGGTATTGTGCTCCGCAGCTTTTCCCCAGTTACTAAGCAGTCCTTTCTGTCAGTTCTGCCCCTCCTGCTCTCATCCCACTTTATCTCTAATCTAATATGTAGTGCATCACAAGCTGATCACCCTGCTCACACGTACAGTTCATCCTGGAACTCCTGACCTGAACAAGCAGCCTCAGTGTAGCGCCTGACACCAGAGGTCCTCTTTATGTCAGGCTGAGAGTCATTCCAGGTCACTTTAACTTTACATGCAGCGACTCACAGTCCACCTGTTCTGCTCCACCAAAGGGCCCTTGTGACATTTGATGACTAATGAGGTGAGAAAATCAAAAAGTGAGATCAAGCTGGGTTTCATTAAACCGCAGCGCCTCCAATCAGCGCGGCAGGAGTCAGGGGATTTTTTCTTCCACTTAGGGCGTTTGGTGATGGAAGAGGATGGACGGCGGGCCTGCTGCTGTTTTATCTCGGTCTTTGGCTGTCACAACGATATTCAGATGCTCAGTTACACATTCTGTTCACCCTCTGTTTGGCATGCCAGAGTTAACTCTTTGCAGGGTGTGGGAGCAGACGCACCGGGCTGGACTGTACTGTACTAACCCAGAGCAGCAGACAGCTTCTGTGGGCCAGTACAGCAGGCCAGTTATGACCTTCATTAGACACACGTCCTAACTGAGACCCATTTGTTTGTTTTTTATGGTTTATTGTTGGAAAGATTTCAACATTTAAGTTTAAAGATCTCCATAGGATTAAAACTCACCACCTCTTTGGCACCTCACCAGCTCCTTTAGAGATACTCTCCACCAAAAACCTACTGTATGTTAGCTGTGAACACTCGACAAGTAGCTGCCTTTACCTGTGATCAAGCAAGCTCCTATTTATATATATTATTGAGTTTAAATGTTTAATAGGTACAACAAACTTTTGGAAAACTTTTGAAACAGGCTGTAATGTCCAATAATCCTTGGAGAAAAATGTGCCGATCAAAGTGCGTCTACTTAGGTTTTTATTTTTGCCACTGACTACAGAGATAGACCTTTATATAAAGGCTTTCTCAAATCCACCAGACTCCATTGACAAAAACAGTCATTTTACCCCACAGAATGCAGGAGTTGCTGCTCCACTGCTGCCTGAACCGGTTAGTTTGTCCATGGTATTGTGTGACCTCGGTACAGATAGTTAAATTGGATCCAACAAAATATTTGTGTAACACACGATAACAAAAACAAAGCATTTGGTCAAAGCAGTGGTACACCAGCAACCTCTGCAAGGTAAAATTACTGTTTTTCTTAATGGAGTCTGGTGACGTTGGAACGAGCATTCTAACTGCTGTTTCTGGTTTTAAAAATAAGCATCTTACTCTTTTACAAAGAATTGATTTTGATCCAAAACAGCCGTTAGTTGGTTCTATTCAAATCCACCAGACTCCATTGACAAAAACAGTAATTTTACCCCACAGAACGCAGGAGTTGCTGGTCTACTGCTGCCTGAACCGGTTAGTTTGTTTGTGTTATTGTGTGACTTTGCTACATATGGTTAACTTGGATCCAACACAATCTTTGTATAACACACAATAACACACACAACATGTTCGATCAAAGCAGTGGCAGAGCAGAAACTTCTGCAAGGTAAAATTACTGTTTTTGTCAATGGAATCTGGTGGCGTTGGAGCGAGCGTTCTAACTGCTGTTTCTGTGTTTAATAAATAAGCATCTTAATCTTTAACGAAGCTAACTTTGACTTTGATTGAACACGTTTTCCGTTTTTCCATCATTTAGACCCAAAAATATGTTAAAACAGGGCCAAAGATGTCCAGATAGAGAACTAACAACAGACGATGCTGCCTGTATTTCCAAGAAGTGAGACAGAACGTGGATTTTTTAGTTAGTCTTTACTGGAAAACTAGAAGGGACTTTTTCCATATGTAATACCTGACTTGTTATGGGGAGGAGAAGAGGCTGCAGGCGTCGTCTGAGCTGACTAACAGTGTTAAGCTGGCCTCAGTTATCCTCATTCAGCTCAGCTGCTTCTGGTGTAATGCAGCTGCAAGGCTGTGGGCAGGACTCTCTGTGACATACTTACTTCTGAAGTCTTATGAAACACAAAAATAAGTAAACAAACAACAACATTACACCATAAAAAGATATTATAATCAACTGTAAACTGTAAATGTTGAATGAGGACACAGGAGTGATAACAGGTCTCTGGCTCATATATCACCTCCCGCAGTGTATTCTGGGTATCGGCTCGGTTGATGCCCACACTGAGAGGTGTCTGCTCTTGATCTCTAAACACCCACAGCTCAGCAGCTCCAGACCTGCTGGAAGCGTTACAGCATACTTTTATGCAACTCCAGACCATCATGTTCACCCAACATGCTCCCCATCTCCTCTCTCTCGCTCTCTCTGCTCCTCCTCTCCTCCTCTTTATATTTCCTTTCCTTTCTCCTTTCCTCCCGCCCCGGGGGTTTAGGAACCCCTCTCATGTCAGGCGGTGTCGGTTAGCTTGGCTCGCTCCGACGTGTTTCATTTAGTGTCGTTTAAGCTGTGGGTGTCATGGATATACAGTAACTGTGTGTGTGTGTGTGTGTGTGTGTGTGGGCGTGCGTGTGTGAGGGGTTGCTATGGCCCTGCATGCTCGCCGACCCTCCACCTTTGTCCCCACAGCAGGGAGTGTGTGAGGGTGACAAACACGGCCTCTGTCTGTCCCTTTTGGCTCTCAGGGTGAATCTGTTTGTACACCTGCCACAGATATCCCCTCACACACACACCCACACCCACACACACACACACACACACACACACACGCACACACACACACACGTCCTGTAAATGCTACTGGGGGTTGCTGCTGCTTCTCTCACTGTCCATTCAGATGGCCTGCTGTTTCACTTTTACACCCCTGGCTCTATATCCTTTCCAGCTCTACACAGCTCTAACTGTGCCGCTGCTTGGCCTAAAATCAGAGCATGTTTCCTCCGTTGCTCCCGGGTCATCCAGCATGATAAGGGGCAGGCACCGGCCAATACTACTGTATGTAGTACCATGCAAAGTATATAAGAAGTGGAAAGCTGTTTTGAAGCCTACTGTTTGGTATTTTGGTCGTAGCCAGAAACAAACTGACTCCCTAGCACCACAAATAAATCACTTGGTGCTAACACATGAATAAAATAATACCAGCATGTAACTCACCAAAAAGCACAGACTTTGTGGACGGTCTGTTCGTCCAATAAAGCACACACAGATTATCTGTCTGATATTTACATGAACAAATCTCCAAAAGGCTCCAACAGCACAAACACGGCCCAGAGGTTACGTTCAGTGACTGAGTTAGCTGAGGGGACACCTAGCAGACAGCTAGCAACTCCCAGCTGTCACTCAAAGAGGCCACGCCCCTAATGCTGCATCACTTTAAGCCTTAATATAATGTAAACAGGTGAGCTATATAAAGATTCTCCCCGTACAGTTGTCATGAAGAGAGAAATGAGCTATAGAGACCCAAACTGTTTTTTGTACCAGGCTGTAAACATGTTTATTTCTGCTGTAAAGTTTAACATGGGGCTCTATGGGGACTGACTCACTGCTGGAGGCAGCCTCAAGTGGACACCAGAGGAACTGCAGCATATGGACTTTATTTCTCAGTGATCAGTGGAGGCAGAATGAGACAATGAGAGGTGTGGGTGGAGCAGGGGATGCTGGGAGGTCATCCTCCTGAATGATGTACTGTATTAGAGATCAGATAAGGAGTGTTTGTTCTCCGCTGTAATCGCGTCCTGAGCTGCTCTGCCTCAGTGCTGCTGTCTCTCTCAGAGCGCGATCATTGTGCGCTAGCTGTTGGTGAAACAAGGCCTCAAAGGATTGAATGGGAAGTCGACTCACACACACACACACACACACACACACACACACACACACACACACACAGTTCTTCTGAAGCTCAAATGGGCCTGTGTGCATGTATTTGCATGTTTTAAGCTTCTATTCCTGTAGAATGAAACAACCATTCAAGTGTTTCTGCACTTTTTCCGCTAATCATTCTCGTATACAGTACTTCATATTACTGACAACCCATTTGTAGTATACAATAGTGTTTTGAACATTTTTAAGAGGTTTTCCTTCCATCCAGGAATCTATCAGGGTTCTGTTCATTTCTGTCCACAATAGAAATCTAATTAAATCAACTTAAATAGACTTTCTCAAATTGGAATCCAGCCTGTTTTTATGTTTTTACCTGCCTGTATGAACTATGATTTATCGTAGCATTCTTGCTAACTCTGGCATGTTTACGTCTAGTTCACATATGCAGTCGGCTGAAGTGATCCCGTCGTCTCGATCGTTTGGTGTAACGTGGTCATAAAATTCACCCAGAGCTGTCTGAAGTTTGGTCAAATCAAATGTGTTTGGTATCACCTGGAGTTTTAAGTCTTGGCTCACACACACATGGAAGTTCAATGACATAAAGAATGTCAACGACCGATAGGAGCTGTCTCTCCAGCAGCAAACAGGAAGCAGCAAACAGGGTAGATAGTAAACATCGAGACTCTGCTGTCACTGTGTCCTCACTGAATCTGACCCAGAGATGCGGTCAGTTTGTAGGGCAAAGTGTTACAGCCTCCACAGAACCTTGGAAAGTTTGCAGCATGCAGCGAAGAAACGCTCCTTTCGGGAGCTGCTAGCTCATAATGCTAAGCCAGCTAACCTAAAGGCCTCAGTCACTGCAGCTAATACAAACCAGCGCCATTGTTGCCATTGTTTTTCTTCTTGGAAATGTCCACCAGGAGCATGATGGGAAATAATCTCTACAGGAAAAGTGTAGTCTTGTAAAAACAGACAAAGTGTCATCAGGCTTTAGTCCTCTTGGGCTGTTAAACATCTTTTTAATAATGTCACTTTGTTGTGGGCCCAAAGCATTACCCGACACTTTATGAGTGTCATTTTATTGTTAGTAACTTAGAAATAGGATCCATGTTTCAGGATAAAGGAATCATGCTTGAAGACGGAGAGAGGAAAGAGTTAAATGTTTCCCAGAGCCGGTCTGCCTGACTCTGCTGGTCCGGTGGAAGGCCTTGCAGCCTGCCTACTTGGCTCTCTGCCCGTCAGACTGCCTGTCTGTCTGACTGTCTGTCTGTCTGAGCGGCCGGCTGACTGTGCTACTGCATGAATAATGCTGAGCCATGGTGCCCTGCTGCCTTGACAACCAGTGGAGAGCGAGAAAAGGAGGGGAAGAGAAAGGGAGGGAGGGAGGGGGGAGATCTGTGTGGGTAGAGAGCAAATATAGAAAAGAGAAAAGGAGGAGAGGAGGAGGAGGAGGGCAGGAAGGATGGTGCTGGAGGGGGGATCTGATCAAGTGAAAAAAACTGAAACAAAGAAAATGTAGGGCAAAGGAAAAGAGATGGAAAGATTGGGAGAGATATGGGAATACTTTATTTAGGGCAGAGGAATGAAGAGGAGATGCAAAAACAGAAGGAGGAGGCATCAGAAAAACATGAACATCAGAGCATGAAACAGGAACGAGAGAGAGAGAGAGGGGAGGAAACAGGAGAAGGAGAGGCGGCTCAGCAGTTTTGGATGCAGCCTGCAGCAGCAACCTGTTTCACAGTGTCACCAGAGTGTTGCATCATGGGATCAGGACTCAGGGGGACGCTCACATTGCAGGATGACATCACCCGTTACAGAGTCAGCTCTTGTCTGATGGTTTGTCTGTCTGCTGAGGAAGGGAGAAAGATGTGGCTTGTTCAGTTTGTCCTCTGTCAATCTGTCTGTGTATCTGTCTGTCTGTCTGTCTGTCTGCTTATCTGTCTGTCTGTCTGTCTGTCTGTCTGTCTGTCTATCTGTCTGTCTGCTTATCTGTCTGTCTGTCTGTCTGGTTATCTCAAACCAAACGAAACAAAAGACCCAGATCGACAGATGAACACACACCGACATGCACAGCGAAAGGAAAGAAGACGCAGATGCTCGTGGAGAGTTTCAGCCTTGTGTGCCAGCATGATATTGCAATCTGAAAAAGAGTGGAGGAGGAGGAGGACGAGTAGGAGGAGGACGAGTAGGAGGAGGAGGAGGAGGAGGAGGAGGAGGGGTGTAGAGATTTGGGTTTGGTTCAGTTGGAAAGTGTGTGTTTGTGTGTATGTGCGTGTCATCTATCTCCTGCCCTCCCCTTTCTTGTATCCCAGTTTGGCTCCCTGAATGTCCACTGCAGGTTGAGAGGCAAGCCGTCATCCCTATTTCTGACTGCGACAGCAGAAACCCATTTCACTGCAACAGTGGAAATCGTATTTTTAGTCCTTTTACCTACAAAAAAAAGCACGAGAGGGTGACACGAGAGTGAAATTATCCTCCGCTCTCGCCTCGTTTGTTCCTCCCTGTGCAGGTAAATTTGTCATTTTCAATCTTGCCTTCAGAGGATCCAATGAGGCTTCCGTCCATGACTGCATAAATAATGAATAGGATTTTCTGAATTATAATAGAGTAAATCACACTTTCCTCTTTTTCCTATCACCCAGTTAGGATCCTATTATGTCCCTGTTAAAGAGGACAAAAAGTATTATAATTGCTGCAGTAGATTTCTTCAGCCGGCAGCAGTGAAACAGGCTGTAATGGCTGCAACATAATCCTTGATGGATCAAAGTGCTTCCACCAAAAGTTCTTGTTGTTTCCACTGACAGTGACTGACAACATGACAGAAAGGATCCCTACAGAGATAGACCTTTTTGTTACAATGGGAGATGATTTTATAAACCACAAACCGACGTTACATCGCTCTCTGCAAACACACCAGACTCCATTGAGAAAAAGAGTCATCTTACCTTTCAGGACACGGGAGCTGCTGGTCTTACTGCTGCTTTGATTGGTTAGTTTGTGTGTGGTGTTGTGGTACTTTAGATGGTCTGTTTGGATCCAACACATTTTTATAACACACAATAACATAAAAACACTCGCTGACCGAAGCAGCGCTGCACAAGTAGCTCATGTGTTCTGCAAGGTAAAATGACTGCTTTTGTCAATGGAGTCTGGTGTGTTTGCAGAGAGCGATGTAACGTCTGTTTCTGGTTTGAAAAAAATCTTACTCTTCAGAAATCAGTTTCACAGTGTTCTGACCTGCCTTCAGTTCATGTTGCATTTGCGATGTTGAGATAACAATAGAGAAGAAGAAAAACTCCTTCCTCATGACTTTGATAATTACCTGTTAACATAATCAAGTGCGATAACAAATAACCTTTTGAAGATCACAAGAAAACACTTAATCAGATCATTTTCCTCGTGTCCTCATTAGACCTCTTCACGAGGACTGACTTCACTGTTAACTTGTACTTGTGAAAACCTGATTTCAGAAACATTTATGCAGCTCCCAGGTGAGAGGAAACGATTCCCGGCTAAGTTGCACATCGAGAACAAAGAAGTTCTGAGGACCCCCGCTGAGCAGAATTCTCCTGAGTGAATGAACATCTCCGGGGCCGAGACCGAGCTCGAACATGGTGGACTAGACACGTTGTTGTGGTTCACATCACAGCGGCTGGTTTGATCAGGTCTTTTGATGCATGGCTGCCTCCGGTGGATCCCGCACATCGGATTTACATCGGCTGCTTTGGTCTTAGTGGGCTGTGTGCCGGCCGCCAGTCATGTGCGCTCAAACTCGAGCTCCCCGATTAGCTTCGCTGTCTCAAACTTTCCAGCTCAGATAATTCAATGAGGAGCTCCTCTCTTCCCCAGCCCCTCTGATCCATGCTCTGTCCGACAGAGTGGACTCATTACTGTTCACAGAGGATTCAGCTTCTTTGCATTGACTGATCCTGTCTCACACAATCGAACCAGTAAAACAGCTCCACCTGTGCAAACTCCGGCTGTCTCACACTGCGGGCAGACAGGCAGAAGTAAACGCTCAAAGTAACTAAAAGGATTTCTATTAAATATTTAAGACGCCCCGCTGAGAAGCCTGTGTCTGTGTCTGTGCAGTCTGCTGTTGCGGCCTACTGTAAAGCAGCTGATTTAAGTGTTACGATGCATGAATATAAAACCATCGTGCTTTTGAAAGTACAGTTTTCTCCAATTAAGGCTGCCGTCAGATCAGAGACCCCACAGGACCTGTCAGACCTGCAGCCTTCCTCAGATATCAGACTGCTTGTAGATCGAGTAAATGGGCCTGCATGTGAAACAGGGTCATATGAACCTCTATCTCTTACTGTCTTGTCGTTATAACTACACAAAATGTGATTAGCGCTTTAGCCGCACAGCTCCCGGTTCAGACGTAGTGGGCCTTTCTGTGTGGAGTCTGCATGTTCTCCCCGTGCATGCGTGGGTTCCCTCCGTGTTCTCCGGCTTCCTCCCACAGTCCACAGACATGCTCGTTAGCTTCATTGGTGACACTCGTAGGTGTGAATGTGAGCGTGAAAGGTTGTCTGTCTCTATGTGTCAACACTGTGATGAACAGCGATCAGTCCAGGTGTAACCCTGCCTCTCGTCCAATGACAGCTGGGATAGGCTCCAGCCTCCTCACGACCCTGTACAGGATAAGCGGTATAGATAATACACGGATGGACGACTGGCGCGGCAAGCTAAGCTAGCGTAACTTTCTGTATATTTTACTTGCAGGAGCTGGAGTGAGCGTGTTTGTCGGGATAGATGGTGGTAAAGCGTAAAGACATCCCTGTGTCAGGGCGTATTTCCTCTCTCACCAACACAGGAGCTGATTCCAGGTGCAAAAACTAAACAATTTATGCACTAAAGGTTGGTTATTTGTGATTATCTGCTCAGCTTGAAGAGCCACAACTATTGTTAACCTTAGCATGGGGTCATAAAGATTTAAAGGTTTGTTGTGTTTTTATTGAAGCCCAGCACACCTGATACTTGTTGCATCAAATGCAGCGATGTTTTGTGACAAGTTGAGTCTCATATATTGGGATTTTTTTCTAATTTTAGGACCTTGAAAAAAGACAGAACATGAGTGTGTAACGAGAGTTTGCACGGCTTGCAGATTGAATGATATTCACAGCAACAGAAAGAGTAGTGCAGAACACCGGGGAGGAGCAGGGTGACTGCTCAGTCACAGTGTGCATTTGAAAGATAATTGTAGCAGCGATGTGGGCGGATGACACACCGCGTGCGTCCCTGCAGCCTCCCAAAAACGCTTATGCATAATATATACAAAAGTGCCGCGCCATATTACGCAACTGTTCTGTGTGTGTGTGTATGTGTGTGTGTGTGTGTGTGTGTGTGTGTGTGTGTGTGTGTGTGTGTGTGGACCCCACTCCAGCGCTGCCTATGTTTAGCAGCCTATTCGTGTCTACAGTTGAATTGTACTTTCCACTCTACTTATTACAGTGGCAGACAAAATATGAAAAGCGCTGAGGGCCATGGATAATAAGCACAGAAATAGAGCAGGCAGCCTCATCAGCACTGTACAGTCAAATATCCCCCCCCCCCACACACACACACACACACTCACTCACTCTTATATTTATGAGACAAACATGTCCCGACTTTAACTTCAGGACAAGTTAAACTCTGTCTACCTTCCTCTCTTTCTTTTTCACCTTCTTTCTGTCTCTCCTGCATCGTTTGCTTCGGTCTAGCACTGCAGCCGGGCAGATTAGGATCTCTCCCCCCTCCTTCCTTCCTTCCATCCTTCTCTCAGTCTACTGCTTCTGTTTCTCCCATGACAGCTAATGCTCAATCTGTGGGCTTTTTCCTTTAAAAGGAAAACCAGGCAGGTTTAAGCACACGCTCAGGGGCTGATAGATTGTACAGTAGTGACTCCCTGACACCAGGGAACGTGTCACCGAGATATACAACGCTATTGTGTCTCTTTCTGAATCACTGCTTTATTACAGCACACACACAGTCGCACAGACACATGCACACTCTGGGGACCAATTAAACATATAAAATACAAGTCTGAAAACTGCACATATGCCCGTCTGTGAGCACGAGCAGAGGCAGAAAAACTCACTTTCTTTAAGTCAAGTAGACATTACTGATTATCCTCCATTTCCTAATGTAAGGCTGTAAGACAAAGACCAGCGGGAGACAGTTCAGCTCCAAAATGATGTCTACTAACTCTTTGTTAACCCTTTTATATGAATTTATCTCCAAGAAACAATACAGGGATGTTGTACTGCATGTGCATGAACTTAGTGGACTTGAGAAAGACATTGAGTTAAGAGTCGCCGAAATCAAAGCAGCAGAGATATCCTGAAGTTTCTTGGTGATTCAGCTCAGTAGCGTCTCTTGGTGTGGACTTGTACTCACACTCAAACCATACTCTCTTATCAAAATCCCAACTGGATAAATCCAACAAATGATTCCTCAAATGGTGTCAAGAAGAGCCCCTGAAAGCCCCCTTCTTCATCATTCTGTGAGCTTCAGGTTCAAGATAAAGTAGGGGTCATAGCAGTTCTGTTTTTGGTGGATGTTTGGCTAATATGTTGTCATTTAGGTACCACAGAGGAATCCTTTTTTCTGTTGCCTAGCATTGTTCTCATGACTGCAGCTAAGAGAAGACCAAGAACCTTCCCTTGGACCCATAACTGTTGGCTTTAGCGCTGCTTGTTAGCCTACCATGCCATGGCAATACGTCAGCTAGTTTTTTTGGGGGGGTTTAAGATTATTTTTTGGCCATTTAGACATTGTTTTTATTTTATAGACAGGAAATACTGGAAGTGGGGGATGACATGCAGCAGGGGGCAGAGGACGGGAGTCGAGCCTGCAGCCGCTGCATCCACGAAATGTTGTGATGCCTTAACTTACCCAGCAGTTTCACAACATTAACCACAACATGAGACCTGCCGTCGCGGTCTGTCGTGTTACACGTGTTTGAATGGGTCGGACACAACAGTCCCAGAGCATTATACTCTGGCTACTCATGCCCATCCTTTTTCATGTCATTAAAGCCACACGGGGTTGTGTATTATGGTCTTAATTCTTGAGGAGGGCAGTTCCCCTCTCTATCTGCCTCTCTGTCTGCCTTTCTCTCTCTTACACTCACAACATAATGCAGATAAGCGGCTGGTCCGCAGGTGTCGGAGGGTCACGATAGCTCCATTCAGCTGCGTCGCCTTGTGTCAGCCTCCTTGTAGCGTCTGTCTTTCTATCTCGTTTCACAAAATACAAAAGCTTCCAACAGAAGAGCGTGTGAGAGAAGTGATTATGTTCAGTGGCTGTAAAAAAAAGTCACACCGTGTTCTGATGTGGGTTTTGGAAGAGGTTCTCTCGGGGCACAGGTGCTGTTTGACCTTCAGTGCGCTTCCAACATGTATATAGATAAAGCACGACTTACAGCATGCACACACACACAAGTAGGAACTTGCAGATTACGTTGAGTTTACTGAACGGCTTGTTCTTCATGAGCAAACAGCAGCAGTTGAATTTTTAGGTCTCAGACTAATTCCAGGGACAAATTTAGACATCAGCTGCATCTGAAACTCCGTCTGCTTTTACAGCTTGAATATAATCAGCTAGACCGCAGCATGACAGACAAAACCCTGATGGACACACAGGTGGGTCCATGAGTTCAAATGCTTCTGGGCCAAATGTTGTTAAAATTCGAAAGTGAAGTCGTCAGCTATGTTTGGATTGATTTACTGGAAACTTCATGACGTGTCCTGGGCTCACCATGAGCCTAATATAGTCAGTGCAAAGGGGTGGAACAAGCAGGTGATAGTTATGTGTTATTTCACAATATGCAGAATATTTCACAAGACGCATTTTGTAGAAAAATCAGAGTTAAAGAGGTTAAAGGTCGTGTTACAGAAGGTTTAACCTGCTGTCATGATTAAAAGTCATGTTGCCGTGGATTTGTGCCTCCCTGCAGAATTTAACTCAGTAGGTGGCATATGATACGAGCCTCCAGACTGCACCTTTGTCTGTGCTTAAAGCCCCTTAAAAGAGACATTGTTAGCGCCTCACTGGACGTTTTTGTCTCTATGGCAACAGAAATGGCAAACTCAACACCTGATTCCCAGGAGCTCACCTGGGCTTCTCTCTCTCACACGCATGCAGATCATTTTCTCTTGTTCTCTCTGCAGGAGGAAGGATTTAGAAGGGAGACTGGCAAATCCTGAAACCTGCATTTGATGTCTTTCTTAAGTTAAAGTGCAGAAGAATCATCGGTGAAATGTTGTGAAGAATCAAAAGTAGTTCTCCTTCTGAACAATGGTCCCTTCCTGAGCGATAAATTATTCACGTGAGAACCTGTAACCAATTATCTTTAGAGTTGTTTCTGGTCCAGCTGGTGACGTGGATGAGCGCTATTCTGTGCACAGGTAGGCTATAGGTCTTGGGTGAAGGTATTGTCAAACATTGTGTGAACAGAGTGAGACCAGAGGATGAGTATAAATATCATGTGTGTTAAGTACAGAGACAGAGCCCTGACATGGTTTAAAGACTTAAACAGGGGCTAACAGCTAGCCTGGCTACGTCTTAAATACCAATAAAACTACCAGCTCTTCAGAAGCTCACAGATTAACAGTCTGTATGTATTTGTTACGATCTCTCTGGACAACAGAGCTGTGCAATATGCTGATTTATTTTGTTTCTAGTGCGCCAGTTTAGCTCAAACTGTCTGTCCCAAAAACAGGAGGCTCAGTCCTCGATGCGGCGGCCCCAGGCTCGTCTCCCACCCTCGGCCCTTGCCACATGTTCTCTTCCCCTGTCCCTGACACTACCCACTGTCCTCTCTTTCAATAAAGGCATAAAAGGCCAAAGCACATTTTAATTTTTTCATGCACCTGCAGAAAAATGTGCATGAAAGCAACATGAACAATAGAGAGCAACAAGGACAAAACAAGGATCTCGTCCCTAAAAGAGGGGCTACTGTTGGTTCTGACTGACCAGAAAACCGTGCTTTGCAAATAATGCTGCAGACCGGTGTGCACGACACACTGAAACACCTCTGACCCCTTTACCAGCTATACAAGAAGCACGTCAATCAGAACAGAGAGAATATTCCAAACAGAAGTATTTTATATTTTGTGACATACTTCATTGAACAGATTTTAAACAATAGGAGAAAAATGATCCAGTTTGAGACGATTAAGCGACAGTCGAACAGAAATGCTGCAGAAAAGGAAGTTGAAGCAGGTTCCACAATATCAGCATTTATTTAAAAATCTTATTTGTGGCAGCCATTGTTATTCTTCTGCTTCCTCACTTCACCAACATCTCCGCCTCAGCCGGGCTTAAAAAGTCTAATGTGACATATTCCTGCTTATTTCTGGCATTCTGTTATTTTCACTGCATATTCAAAATGCCACTTAAACACAGCACGCATGATTGGAATTTGAAGCTTTATTTGGAGTCGTGGGAGGGGTCAGCTGACATGTGACTATATGCTTCGTATGTGATTATGCATAAGCTATGCAAATAGGCCACTTGATGCCGCTCGGCTGTATTGTGTGGAGGTTAAATGTGGAGCAGCGTGCTGAGGGCCGGGGACGGCGCAGATTCATACTGCTGTGCCCATCCTCCTCCTCCTCCTCATCCCTCCGTCTGCCCCTCCTTCTTCCTCTCTCTTTCTCTTTTGTATGACGAGGGGCAGAGTCAGTTCCTGTGTCATTGTTAGGGATCCATCTGCCCGGCTGCACACGCACACACACACACACACACACACACACACAGAGTGGCAGCAGCAATTAAACCTGTTTGACACACTTGACAGAGAGGAGCTTTGGGCTGTGTGTCCGGCACGAGCCATCTGTGAAACAACCACCCACACACACACACTAACACATGACGTGTGTGTGTGTGTGTGTGTGTCTGCTGCATTAAATAGATTTCATTCACTCGCATTCCCCCAGCCCCCCCTCCTCTTTTTTTTATTTAGGCAAGACAGCCCCCACCCTCCTCCTCCTCCTCTTCTTCTCCCTTGATGGACAGACGAGACACATGAGTTTAGGGAGGGGATGGATGGTTGGACGGATAGATGGATGGATGTGTGGGTGGGTGCATGTAGAGGGAGGACAGACTGGATGGATGGCAGATTGGGGAGCAGACCTTTCATTTATTGTGACTCCCTGAAGTAGGACACCCGGCAGACAGATAGATAGACAGAGCAGCTGTAATTACTGGTGGCAGCAGCCCCCATCTGAAGATATTGTATTGATATTAGGCTATTAACAGGAGATTACCATGTGTATGACTGGGGGTCTGGGCCAGTCTGGGTCTCCTCTGTGTGCTTAGGGCGGCAGCTGATTGTGATGATGCCATTGTTCTTTTTTTTTCATCTTAAGAGTGCTCCACTTTCTGCTCTTGGCGCAGGAATAGAAGCAGAGAGAGGGATTAGCAGGCTCATAGTTTAGACGAGAATTTTTGGAAAGAGTTAATCAGCTTAAAGGCAGACTGTCATCCCAATTTTACATTTATGCAGAAGACTGCAGAATATGAATTTAAAAATAGAGACAGAAAATAAATACATAAAACAGACCTGCAGAATAAAACCTCTACTGAAACTGACATGCAAGAAAGGAGGATAAATAAGGAGGATAATTAGACCAGGCAGACCCAAAGAGAGAGAAAACACCAGCACTGAGAGCGGCATAGTCTGCCACCAATTAAAAGCAGGTGCAGCAATAGCACAGACTGTGTGTAGGAAATAGAGGCAGCCATCGTCATTCACTTGTGGATGATTTTTAAGCTTCAAGTCTGGCATTTGGGCAATTCAGGGGTTGCATCCTTGGAAGACAAAGGATGCATCCTTCGTGATACACTGGGCCGCGAAGGGTGCACCCGATGGATCCTTTGTGGATCCATATTTGTCCGCCACATCTGAAGGAGCCTTCGGTGACACAATCTGCCTTCAAATACGGCCTTCGAAATGAAGCAGCCCCTGAATTGGGACATGGCTCACATTTGGACAAGAAGGCTGGAGCAAACATTAAGTAATCAGCTAAGGCTAGCTTAGTAAGCAAGGTACCTTAGTATAATGGTAACACATATTAATTGGGATGCTAATTTTGGCTAGCGAAAACCATGCTTGAAACAAAATGTTCTTACCTTAAATACTGAACAGGCGACTCCACAGAGTGTCTTTCAGTACAAGAAGATATTATTCAGGTCGTCGTTGTAGCGACTTGTCAATCACAGGTAGCCACGCACCTATAATGTATCCTGCCTTACAGTCAGTTTTACTCTAGATTGTACCGTAGTTTGGAAGAAGACTTGAACTAGTGATTGATGCTGCAAAATGTTTACTGAAGTAATAAATCCGGTCAGAAGTAGACTCACTTTCTCATGGACCTCTATAAAATCTATTTGCAACCAGTGGAGTCGCCCCCTGCTGGCCAATAGAAGAAAAATAAAGAACTTGGGAAGCCAACGTATTATACACAGTCTATCTGCAATACAAAAGAAATATGAGGAATCAATGAACAGACAAACTGACACAAAAACTCCACAGAAAGGAACTCTGCGTTCAATCTCCAAAAGCAAAATATATGTTTGCTGCTTCATGTTCCACTTTCTTCACTAGCTGTCTGGCTGTGTCTTTATAATGTTTGGTGAGCAGGTATTGTGCACTAGAACTTGGTTTAGAACAGCTGTCTGCTGTGGCCGTAAAAAAACGCTGTAAAAGGAGCGAAAGTGAGCCTAAAGAGTAAAGTAGTGGCAGTAAAACACAAAACAAAGGGCTGAAAGGCTGAAAGGCTGTAAAACTCTGTTCAGCTGAGGGGATCTGCATATGTGATCCACTGTCAACAGAAAAATATTGATCATAGCAATTTTAAAGACAGAAATAAAGTGGAAGTCCTGAAGCGGACATAAACACAAAATCCTGTCCATCCATAATATCCATTTTAGCAGGTGTGTGTTCTGATGTGTGTGTGTGTGTGTGTGTGTGTGTGCTGTAATCCCTGTATTACAGGCTTCCTAAATACATGTCTGCACCGCTCTAGCATCCCTAAGCTTATGTTTAAGCTTCCATATCATTTACTGTAACTGTACTTATCTCACTGTAGGCGGCTCTTTTTTACATCGTAAATTGTATCTTTTCCTCCGCTGGAGTTAAACAAGGCCACTGAAGAAACTGACTGTAACTCCAAGAGGGACATGTTGATCGAAGGAGGCCACACTGTAAACTGTTTTTAAGACAGGGCACAGTTTTCATTTGATAGTTTATTAGTATCATAGTAATAAGTGTCAGCTACATGAGAATCACCTTCAAGCAGAGACATGAAACTTCCTTGATTTGTATATTCCATCATTGTTTTTGTTCATTTGCATGCTAAGAGTCTCCACTGCATTACCATGCAATGGTTAATTGAAAGCATGATTTTGTGTTAGTATGTCTGAAAAACTCCCTTTCATGTCAGTGTGTCTGCATCAATAGTTAAAAAGAATCCTAAAATAGCTGAGCACTTCAGTTTTAAGGGAAGTTACTCATACATTTTCAGAGGCGGATTAATTCACATTTGGTGCTCTGGTGAGTATTTGGGGCAGTGGGACAGTGCATGTGGAATACAGTCAAAATACAGTGTTGGTGGTGATGAGGGAACAGTGAAGCATTGGCTCACTGATGTGTTTTAATACATTTAGGACAACAATAAAGCTCTATTGCACAGTGGACACAAACAAAAAGTTCCTTGTTAGGATTAATTTATGGTTGGTTTCGGGTCTTTTCACTGGATGTGTTGACAGTAGGAAAAATACAAAACATTACCAGGGTTTTAAAGTAGCCTGTTATGTCATATTCCGATGTGGCTGCAGCAGTAGCAGCCAGTAGCTTGTAGTGACATACAGGCAGTCAGTGGGAGGGTGAGGATCTTAGTGGAAAACCACAGAATTTGTAACTTGCCTTCAGAGGCTGAAGTAATTTCCCTATTGGCTTTGAAATGCAGCTTCTGCGCTTGCGCAGAGAGGCTCGGCAAGCTGTGGGCTGTGGGAAAGAAAAGGGGTCTATCAAGGGGTGACTTAGCATTTAAACCAAAAGATCTAAGCCAAAGAGGTGGGATGGAGAATTTCCTCTAATTCGTAATAATAATATTGTTTAAATATAGCGTGTTAAAATTAATTACGGTAAGACTTTTGTTCAGTTTTCATGTGTCACATTCGGAGAAGTTGTGAACCCCCCCTCTAAGCCGCGGCAGAATGGTATGTCCCAGCCGTTGTCAGCTTCTGCCAGCCTCCTCTTGTCAGTGCTCTTCTTAAAATGAAGCTAGCAAGCCGGCGGCACCTGCGGAGGAGAAGGAGAGAGGACTGAAATGTAGAGCTGGCATCTACTTTCTCTCCGATTAAAGGACGCTTTTATATATATAAATATATATATATACACATATGAAGAGCTCCAGGTTATTGACACTATTATTATGTCGGAGGGAGCAGTCGAAGCCCGGTGCTTGCTGTACACAGTTCGTCTATTTATTCCAGTCTGAAGCAGGAATTCAGATAGAAGACTTTCGAGTTAGATAGATAGTTAGACTAGCTTATCTAATCAAGTGTTTTTTAATACGTCAGTTTGATTTTGTCGCCATTTTATACGCCTTTTTTCTTTTTGTGGAGAAAGATTGTCACGTTCAGCCACACGAAAGCGATGTATAATACAGTCTGGACAGCGGAAAAAGCCGGCGAGGAAGGAGACTGGAGGGACACGATGATGCCCTACTCCACAGAGCTGATATTTTACCTGGAAATGGACCAACCGCCAGGTAAGAAGCAGGCCTGGACATGGAAGTTTTTAGGCTGGAGCTAGCCGGGGAGGAGAGGAGGTGTTATGTTTGGTTTCGTGACTGTTGAAATTGGTGGAAAGTTTTACAGCGCACATCCTGCTGCTGCTCATACCCCCCCGGCGGCGCTTAACGATATTTGGGTCGTCTTTCTCGAGGGATTTCTGGTGTGTCTGCTCATGTATGGGGATATTTTTCGTTTTTTGGCAGTGCATCATGGTTGCCACCGTCTCAGCATTTCCCCTAAAATTCTACATTAGCGTTGCATAAGCCTTTTTTGTATTGTGAGGAGCGTACAACTTGAGCTTGCTTGAATGCAACGATTTGGCGACATTATCGCTTTAAAATTGGGTATAATAACATTTTGCAGCACCAGTGACAACGCTTCAAATGTCTTATACCTGTTTTTTTCTTACTCCTCGTTACAATCGTTCCAGCAGAAATGCTCCTTTGTGCGTGTATATGCCCGTTTCTGCTTTGAAACAGAAGCTGCAGCTCCTGCACTCACAGACTCGTTTTGGAGACAATAGTCTCATGTAGTCTGCCGTGAAGGAAGCCGAATTCCTTCTCTGACCATCTGCTTTGAATGCGATATGATAAATGAACGGCAAAGATGGCAGCCCAGATCATTTTGGACTAAAATGCAAAAAGCGCAAACGCAGTTCGCTGTTCTCGATTTTGCTCCTTTAAAACAGCAACTCATTTTTGCAACAACCTGCTCTGTTTCCGTTTGTTATTGCTAAAAAGAAACCTAACGTCTAACTGAAATAGCTCCATCCTAACTGAAATAGCTCCATCCGGATCATCCCGACATCAGCTCTGGCCGGTGCCGACCGCGGGGAAGGGGGGATGAGACAGAGAACAGAGAGGGACCGGGATATTGAACCAAACCGGGGATAAAAGGTCCGGAGCGTTTCATAATCATAACATCCTTCACTGACACGCATCTATAACTCTTTGTGACCCTTTCTGGCCAACTGTCACCCACAATTGAATATGTTTCATTCATTCGTTCATTCATTCATTCAGTGCTCGGCAATTGTGCCAGTGTCATTTGACTCCCACCCCCCTTTTTCCTCCCCTCGGTGCGCTGAATGGATCATGGCGCAGATGTGGGACGTTGTGTTGTTTCCAGGAGGCGCTGTTGAATGCAGTTTGCCCGGTAGCTCTGTCCCTTTACCCCCTCCTTTATCTATCTATTGAGATGTACTGTATATTCTGCAGCCAGCCTGAAGTGCAGCATTATGTCTTGTCTTTTGCATGCTGCAGAGATGATGCATAAAGAAACCCTTTAGGTTAGAATGCATTGGAGAAGATTTCATCCTTCAAATCACATTGATTAAGAAGTATTATCACATTATGAGAAGTTTCCAAGTAGGAGAAAAACATAATTTCAGCTGCAAGCACAGCTTCATTTTCTCACTTCCTGCATTCCAAAATTCAATGTGCAATTTGTGTTCTTTTATTTAAAGCATACTGAAGTCTGAGTGAAGTCGACTGGTGCAATATCTCCAGCCTCTTTCTGCTCATTTAAAGTTAACACCTCCTTTTTTCCTCCTGGCTGAGCGGGAGAGGAATTGATTCTTTCTTTCTCTCTCCCTGTCGAGCGTTTTTTCCTTGTTTATCCAGTCTATGGTTTTGTGTCGGAGCCACGGCGCAGTGAATGGACACTAGAGCTCCTCAATGCAACAGGGACGTATTTGCAAAACACTGGTTCTTAGCTGGACACTCACACATTTACTTCAGAGGCATTAGGTTATTCATGCATGCATAAATTGGGTTGCTGTCACAGCTGACATCAGTTATCTTACAGGTTTGTGCTCATCTCTGCTGTAAAAACTGCGTTATTAAACAGAAGGATGCATTTTGGACTCGTGCACAATCCGGAAGGATTCAAGCTTCCGGACGGTGCAGATACACTGTTTTTGTAGCTGCATCGTGTGTGTGTGGGATCTTTGGTCTGCGTGTGAGCTCATCCTCTCTTGTAATTAATTTAGCCGGACCTCTCTGCATCTTATTGTTTCACACTGATCTGTCGCTTATATCTCAGCTTGTCTTTGTCTCCGGGTATGCGGAGTGTGCATGTGTGTCTTTGTCTTGAAATGTAATCTAAAGATTGACGGAGAGGCTGAAAGAGGAGGGAAGCGGACAGGAGAGAAGAGAAGGAGGGATGACAAAGGGTTGAGGACGGCAGCGGTGGGGAGAACAGAGGAGAAGCGTCCCACAGATGTTCATTAGAATATTTATTACACTGGAATTGAAACGTGCGAGCCTCGGTGACAGTTAGAGTGTGTATCTGTGTGTGCAAAGACGAGTGTGTGTGTGTGTTGCCTTTGTGTGCAGGGTGATTAGTACAGGTGGAGTGCCACAGCTCCCCCGGGGGAGGGCAAAGCCTGCGTTTCTACTGGTAACTTTGTGCGTGTGTGTGTGTGTGTGTGTGTGTGTGTGTGTGTGTGTGTGTGTGTGTGTGTGTGTGTGTGTGTGTGTGTGTGTGTGTGTGTGTGTGTGTGTGTGTGTGTGTGTGTGTGTGTGTGTGTGTGTGTGTGTGTGTGTGTGTGTGTGTGTTGAAGGAACCATAAGTCTCATCTTTTAATAGAAAATCAGCAGAGCATTATTTTTAAAGGACTATACCAGAGTTTTTTGATCATGTTACCGAGCCAGCATGAAAATAAACCTGCACAGGGTTGACACTCTTGTTTACATCGTGTCTGCATTCGATGTTGTGAAGAGTTTGCGAATCTAGCTGCGTTACGTAATGTTGACAACAATAAACAAAAGATGTGCATTTTCTTTGGTGAGCAATCAACTAATTGCTCTTTGGATTTTTAGTCCTATCATGATGACAGGATTGTTGTCTGTCCAAAGTGATGATTTTGAGCAAAATAAAAGGAGTTGTAGAGTTCGTTTTTACACCCAATTAAACACAGAGTTCAATATCTGTGAAAGTAATTAGCCTAAATTTGCCATAGGTAAAATATTGTTATCAGTAGTGTTGAGATCAATCATCCAGCTTTGAATCAGGACCTGATTATTGCACATTTTTCTGCCAGACTGCTCTCAACCTGCAGAGGGAAAATGACCAAGGCCAAATGAAGCCTTTGAAATAGTTTGATGCTCACTGTGGTGTCTGATGAATCACAGACCATTTGTTTTTAAAAAGGTTAAAAATGCATGACCTTTTTTTGTGTAGTAAATGTCTTAGCAGTCCTGCTGCTGCAGCCGAGTAGGTCTGTGCTTCATGCGTGCACAGCAGAGATGTCAAAGGCCCTTTACATTCAGGGCGTAATCATCATCATCATCATCAGCAGGATCGGACATGTGGCCCATAAGAGACTGTCCATAATGTTTGCTGTCCATGTGTCGCTGAGTGATAAGAGCCTTTAGGATCATAATCTCAACATAAACCCCACACATGTTCCCAATCAACAATCATACAGGTTATATAACCGACATTATTACAGGGAAAGAGTCCGAACTCAAGGTCCTTCTGTAGCCTTCCCTCGAGGATGCATCTGTGTAGGTGACAATTCAGTTAATAGATCTTTTATTAGTTTTTGTCATTGTTATTTATTTTTGTTTGTCATTTCCTTAAAAAAAACCTCGACTTATTGTTCAAGGAAAAGCTCAGCATTAATGAGTAATATGAAGTTGGTAGAAAGAGTTCATTCTTTGATTACAGCTTCTAAAATGTGAGAATTTATATTTTTGTAAATCAAAGAGAAAAGGACATTTGAAGACGTCCGTTTGGAGACGACTTCATCTGAAAAATGAAGGTTATTTCAGAGCGTAGTATTTTTTTGAGTAATTCCAACATTTAGTTTTAAGTTTGGTGAGAATGTAACTTAGAGTGGCTGAATTAAACTCTGCCACAGTGAGCGATCAGCAGCACAGCGTTCAATAGGGGACGACCTGTTGATTCAGCGCTCGATGCTTCTCTGCTGAGAGTGTGTGCAAGTGTGTGGTGTCCCAGAAGGAATGGATATACCATGGGGTAACTCCACCTCCCTCCTCTCCTCCTTCCTTTCTTTCTTTCTTTCTTTCTTTCTCTCGTGCGCCCCCCTCCCCTCATCTGCTCTGCTGCCTCCTGATTGGCCGAGTGGGCGGGCCTCCATGTGGGGATTAGTTGGCTTGTCGTCTGTCTTTTAGGATCAGCCTCGCTCGCTCTTTTCTTCAGTCTGACGGAGCTGAGAGCAGGAGGAGGAGGTGGTGGTGGTGGAGGAGGTAGAGGAGGAGGAGAGAGCAAGAGAGAGAGAGAGAGAGAGAGCTACAGAGCGAGGGAGAGTGAATGAGAGAGGGAGAGAAAGGAGGAGGGAAACAGCTGAGAGACGAGTGGCAGCATGCAGCTTACAGAGAGTACGATGGTGGAGGACGGTAAGAGACAAACGGACACATGTGTTGTCCTTTTTGTTTGTTTTTTCTTCTCTTCTTTTGTTTCTTCCTTTGTTTCTCTTTTTCTTCCTTCCTCAGTTGCACAACTGACTCTCTCCTGCTCCCATCTGTGTGCATATATTCACCTTTTTAACCTGTATTTTACTTCTTTTCTTGCTTTTTCTCCTCTTTCATGCAGTTTTTGCAGCCCCCTCTTCTTTGACATGTTTTGCAGCACACAGCCTGAATCATTCAGTGTGTGTGCATGCGTGCATTTGTGTTCTCTGTTGCTCACTGGCTTTTGTACAACTTTGGGTATTAGTGCTGCAACAATCAGCTGATCCACAGACAGTCCCAATGCACAATCTGTAGTTCCAGTCTCTAAAATGCTGCTTTTACTTCTGCTTGTTTCCATGTCGTGCATACACGGATTCTAATAGTTTCAGATTTAAGATTAAGATTTGTTTTGGGGACTGAAATAGAAAATTCTGAAGTTATTTTTAGTTTTTTCTGACACTTTATAGACAAAAATGCAAACTATTAAATACGTGCAGCCCTAATGTTGCAGCAAACTGGACCCTTACACTGCAAAACTAAAGAGGTTTTGTGTTCAGCATCCCCATGCATGAGAGGTGTGTGTGTGTGTGTGCTTGCACAGCCGTGACGCTGAAACACACCCACATACTGTAGATGCTCACGCACACACCACCTGCAGCTCCACACTGGGTCCAGATGTAAAGTTGTGGAAATGAAACAGACAGAGGAGCAGATGTTTGGAACATTTAATTCGTGCCACATACTTTGAGCTCTGCAGCGGGAGCAGTTTTTAACTTGTGTGTGTAAACTCTCGTCGCAGTGAAGATCTTTGTTAACAGGAATTAGACCGCGGCAGCGATCAGCTGTGTGCACAAACGATCTTTAAAGCTCGCTGCGAGGATGGCCGAGGCTCATGTCGATGCTTTGTGTGTTTGTCAAATGTGAGTGTTTATTGTGTGTGTGTCAGTCCGTGCTGACAGTCATTGTTCAGGAGAGCTGTGGGTTTCTGCCCGCATGTGTAATGACAAGTGATATCGCTGTGTGTGTGTGTGTGTGTGTGTGTGTGTGTGTGTGTGTGTGTGTGTGTGTGTGTGTGTGTGTGTGTGTGTGTGTGTGTGTGTGTGTGTGTGTGTGTGTGTGTGTGTGTGTGTGTGTGTGTGTGTGTGTGTGTGTGTGTAGCTGAGCGCTGCTCCTTTGTCTGGTGAGGGGGAGGGGGGAGGAAGGAGGGGAGGGAGGCAGTGCTGCTGGTCGCCTTTGTTCGCCGTCCCGTCTTTCTCTCTCGGTGACTGATACTTTACAGATTTAAAACAACATAATTATGTTAAAGGAACATTTCTGATATTTTCTGACATTTTCAGAGCGTGTCCTTCGGGGTAGGACGGTTGTCATCAGTGAATTTGACTTGTTTTTTGAAAAGAGCAGACTTATCAGAAGTATTGATCCGGGTGTCGGGGGGGGTTTGGCTCCGTAGATGCTGCAGAAGTCACTGACACTGTTTGATTTAATGCTTCCAGTTTCTAGTGGACCTTTGCAACAAAGGACTTGGTGTGTGTGCGTGCGTGTGTGTGTGTGTGTGTGTGCGTGCGTGTGTGAGAGTGTGTGTGTTGGTCACGTTCATTGTCCTGTTTTCACTTGTAGTGTGCAGGAACAAGAACTCGTAGTATAGTAGTTACAGTTCTGCTTCTTATTAGTGTCAGTTTGCTGCTTTTCTGCATTAATATCATTTAAAGTTGCATATTTTCTTGTATCTTGTTGCACAAAGCATTTAGGTGATAAAAAGATTTGCAAAGCGAGTCATTAGAATAATAAGTTGCGGCTCTGGTGACACACCTATTGTCCTGTTTATGATGCTGTCCTTTGTGTTGTTCACGCACTTGCACACCAGTGAACACACACACACTTTGTTTTATGAATACATTTTATTTAATTACAGTTTGTTAAAGACGTTTGACAATATTTAGTTTTTTCTTTGTTACTTTATTATTGTATTTTTTTAATGTGTTAATTGTGCAAACATTTTTCATCTAATTATGAGGTATAGTTCAACTCTGCTTATCCTTCCAAGTGCACATGGGAACGTGTGTGTGCGCGTGTGTGTGTGTGTCTGTTGCGCGTGTGTGTGAGAGAGAGAGAGAGAGAGAGAGGATAAAGTGCTGACAGAGGGGAACAGTGCAGCTGCAGAATGACAGTTTTGGCCGCAGTAACAAACTGACTGTCGTGGTGATGTGAAAGAGGAGGGAGGGAAAAGAAGGAGAGAACGATTGAGAGAGAGAGAGAGAGGAAAAACTGAGGAGGACAGGAGGGAGGAGGAGGACAAAGAGGAGCTGCCTCTGGGTTATTACCTTCCTCTGAGCTGAGACTCGTGTGTGTGTGTGTGTGTGTGTGTGTGTGTGTGTGTGTGTGTGTGTGTGTGTGTGTGTGTGTGTGTGTGTGTGTGTGTGTGTGTGTGTGTGTGTGTGTGTGTGTGTGTGTGTAACACTGTTATAAATGTTATTGGTGGTGTTGACATGTGCATTTCACTGCTTATGATGCTCGTTGCATCTGTTTTGAACTGACATGATTGAAAGGCTGACAGGTGTAGAGGGTCGGCAGTAAGCAGAAGCTTTTGTCCCCAGCCTCGGACTCAGTTCAACTTCTTTTGTGTTGAAATGTATAAATTAAGAACAGCTGAATTTTTCCTTAAAACTATAATAAACAAAATTATAACAGTGTTAGAAATTGTTGTTACAATGTTTGTGATACTTTATTGATTTAAAAAAACACTTCTTCTTTCACCTCATGCTCATGGTGCTGTGTTCTTTATTCAGAGATTTTCTTTGGAGTAAATTAGATTAAATGCAATGTGTTACCTTGCTTGTACCTTCACAATATATCACTTTATATTAAATAGTAACCCCTGTGTTTCCAGATGTAACATTACACACATTCTTAATTAGTTGTTGTTGTTGCCCCCTAGTGGCTGTGGGGCCCTTAGCAGCCTTTTAATTTGGTGCTACCTCGGTTCAACAAATAGATTTTATTTGACAATGCACACAAACAGAACGTGTGTGTTTGCTGTGCAATAATGCCAAAACAGCAGAAGGAGTCATTCTTGGACAGAAACTGAACTGATGATCACTTTGCTCTGTGTCTCCTGACGCAGCTCGACTACAAACTTTACAATGATAAAGTCTGTTGTTACCAGTAATATAAAACAGTATCTGTGAGTGAGGTGATATGCTAACATTTGTTGAGACGGTGTGTAATGACCATGTTACTGCTCGTACACGGGTTTGTCTCTCCCTGTGCATTGTGGGAGTTCCCCTGTCTGCCTCGGTCACCCGTGTGTGCGTGATGAAGGGTAATTTGTGAGGCCAGAATGTTCCTGGACGCTTCAGCTTCTTGGTGGCATTTCAGGGAACTTTCATCAGCAGCGTACTTTCCCCTTTTAAAGGATGGCATCCACATCAGGCGCCTGCGTGTGTGTGTGTGTGTGTGTGTATGTGTGTGCGTGTGTGAGCGTGTGTGAGCGTGTGTGAGCGTGTGTGAGCGTAAACTGATTTGTGATGTAGGAGCTCTGCAGTAATTAGACTGCTGTTCTGTAAACTGGTCCAGATGTGCCTGGAGAGTTGTAAACCTTGTTCTGCTCGTGTGTGTGTGTGTGTGTGTGTGTGTGTGCGTGTGCGTGTGCGTGTGCGTGTGCGTGTGCGTGTGCGTGTGCGTGTGTTTTGGTGTCGTATTCAGGCTTGCTCTGTTTGGCTCACAGCATGGCACCAGAGCTAATGTCTGTTAGCTGGTTAGCGCTCACTCAGGCTGAATGTACATCAGGTTTGGGGATATATGATGTAAATATAAACAAAGAATCTGAAGCGGCGGATGTTTTTATTGCCTGTAAAGACTCCAGATATAAAACAGGACATTACACAGAATAAATTGCACACAACAGCACAATAAGAGTTGATGGTTTACGATGCAAAATATATACAAACTAACATTTTACAAAGAGGCAACTGTGCCTACAACTTTAAGGTATATTGATTTAGTTAAAGGTGAAAGGTCATCAGTCATAAACATGATCCAGAGTAAAAACCAGAAGCTAAAAGTCACGTTTCTTCTTTGCTGCAAAAAAAACATAAAAAGTTTCCCTGCTGCAGCTCACGGCGGCGATGAGTTCAAAGACATAAGAAACTCTGTGAAAATAAGAGCGCTGGCAGGAATAACAAACTTCCAGGACGTCGTCCCTCCTCCAGGCGCAGGGTAACTTTCACTGCACTTTGTGTGTGGGGGGTTTATGACACACAGAATAATTACTGAGGTGATGTATGGGCTGCGTTTGTCATGCTACTGTTTGCCTGTGTGATTAATAACAATACGGTCACCAACTGCACCGCTGCTGCGTTTGTGTGGAGATAAATATGCAGCTCCTGTGATGTCATTTGCATATGAAGAAGTGTGTGTGCATGTTTGGAATTAATGGAAATGTTCTGTAACTGTCACAGAGTTATTATCACTTGTAAAAATGGTGTTCGTCCGCAGCCGTGGATGTGCAGTTGCAGAGCCACACAAAAACTGAGGTCAACTTTAGATAATGTCTGTGTGCCAACTCCTCTTCAACACTAACGTATTCTGTCTCTCTTCCTTTCAGCTCTTCCTCCAAAGCCAGCCAAGCCCCAGCAGCCCTCCTCAGTCGGGGTGGGAGGGGGCAGCAGCAACGGAGCGAAGGATGGAGGAGCAGGAGGCTCGCTGCAGGAGGCCGAGTGGTACTGGGGCGACATATCCAGGTAACACACACAGTCTTTGTCTTTTAAAAAGTAATTCCAATATTTAAACAATTTTTTCAGTGTTAATGAAAAATACAGAAACTTTAAGAACTGTTCCAGGAGTTTGCTGCAGCTGCAAGCTACAAAACAGCCTGTAAACATGTCAGAGAGGATCTCACAGAGAGAGAACTTTTTGTTTTGAGAAGCTGTTACACGGATCTCTTCAATGCCACCAGACTCCATTGACAAATAGAGTCATTTAACCTTGCACAACATGTCCACTGCTGCCTTTCTCTGTTAGTTTTTGTGTGCTATAAATTGTTACATTGGATCCAACACAACATTTGTACAACTCCAAAGTCCCACAATAACACCAAAGAAAGGAATCGATAGAGGCAGCAGTAGACCTACAGCTCCTGTGTTCTGACAGGTAAAATCACTGTGTTTTTCAATGGAGTCTGGTGGCTTTGAGAGAGAGAGCGATGTAACGGCTGTTTCTGCAAAAAAACAGTGGACAACCTTTGATCAGATGCATTCCCCCTCGAGGATTACAATGCATCTGCAAGTTGAAGTATTTATACTTTAAATCATTCCTCCCTGTGTTTTGTAGTAGAGCCCACAAATCTGTCACCTGAGTTTAGTTGCAGAACGTCAGCAGCACGTCACTGAACAAGTTCATGTTTTGAGTCTTTCCTTGTTAGTCAATGCTTTACCTTTCGTAAGTGCAGCTTAGCTCTCGGCGACAATCTCCTCACACTCTGACGATAACCACACCTACAGCACAGACAGACAGTCTACCACCTTTAACACACACTCACACACACACTCATCCAGAGCAGGGATGCTGTTGGCAGGGACCAGTCCATCCAGTCACTCCCTGCATAATTTAATAGATGAGCTGTTTACTCTGAGGTGTGAGGGAAGGGGGAGTCCTCATCGGCTGCTGATAATCAGAGGAAGACTTTTCACCATCTGTACTCGGATCACTCCACAAACTCAAACTCTGTTTCCTGCTTTGTTTGTCCTCAGGGAGGAGGTGAACGATAAGCTCAGAGACATGCCCGATGGGACCTTCCTGGTTCGGGATGCTTCGACAAAGATGCAGGGAGACTACACGCTCACGCTGAGGTAAAAGTCTTTAAAGTTGAGTTTGTATCAGAGAGCCAGGAGTGTAGCGTGTTTAAAACCACGGGGGGGTTTACGGAGGCTGGAGGGAGCGGTAGATTACTTCTCCTGCTCCACTTTTATGCAGCCATGCCTCTAGTTAACTCCAGATTGAGAGAAATCATGTGTTGAGAAGCGATTTGCCGACGCAGCGTCCTGGTAAATTGGAGCAAATCGTCCGCTGCCCTGGAAATAAAGCGCTCGAAGGGGAACTGAGCCCAGAATAGAAGCTGTTGAAGAGTGATTATTACAAAAAATCACTATAAAGATCTGAATATGGTGCGGATACGTACGGATCCTCACGCCTGTATTCTCTGTGTTCGTGCGCAGGAAAGGGGGCAACAACAAGCTGATAAAGATCTACCACCGGGACGGGAAGTACGGCTTCTCCGACCCGCTGACGTTCGGCTCGGTGGTGGAGCTCATCAGCCACTACAGACACGAGTCTCTGGCTCAGTACAACACCAAGCTGGACGTCAAACTCATGTACCCCATCTCCCGCTTCCAGCAGGTATGCACACAAGCAGACAGACACACAAACTCATCTCATGACCTACACACTTTCTGCTTCTTCAGACTTTATTTACAGCCTGGGTCTCGTGTAAAACAACTAGCGATTAGCTAAATTAAAGAAAAACAAAGACTTGTTGATGTGAGCAGACTTTAAAGTGAAGGGAAACGTTCATCTGTCTGCAGTAAACATCCGATATGTAGTGCAACATGCGGACATCCCCTTCTACTTTTAGTTTGGGGACTTTTTTGGTGGTTTGGGCGAGGCCTCGAAGTCCAAGTTCAGGGAAATCTTAATGCAGTGGTTCCCAACTTTGGGCCGAGAAAAGACAAATTGGACGGGTCTCAAGCCACAAAGGTTTGGATCCAGGGGCTTAACGCGGCGGTATTTAACCACCTTGCAAGGTTTGCAATTAATTAATCCATCACAGTTTACCAGAGGCCAGAGTGACGTCATTTAGTTTTCGTTGGGAATGAAAAAAAACTACAAAAATAAGACCTAGTTTGCAGAGATACCGAAGTTTTCTTGATCTCAGGAGCGAACTCTAACTACTAATCTTTCTATTAGTTAGTACCACACTGAAAACTCCTATAACCCGTGTCTCGTGGCTCATGCTGAAGTGTTTCCACTCCAAACTGCAGCAGCAGCAAGATCACTACCTGCTGAAATATTGCACACATCTGCGGTGTCAAAGGCCCGCTGTTGCATGTATTCCCTCGCTCCGCTCCTTTGCCACTCGGAGCGATGCAATACATCTAAAACGGGCACACCTCTCCGTGCAGCCGGGGCACTGTGGGTGGTTTATTAACGAGCCTGCTCAGGAGTCACCCTCAGTAAGCAGAATCTGGGGTGAAGGGAGCAAACATGCAAATGCACTTCTTCCCCCGTCGTTAATAACAAACCGCTCTGTCTCACAGCCTTTTCCCTTTTCCTCATCCTTGTTCAGCTTCTGTGCATCACAAGCTTCTCTAAGGTTTATAATTCTCCTCAATCCTTCAGGACCAGCTGGTAAAGGAGGACAACATTGATGCTGTGGGGAAGAAGCTGCAGGAATACCACAATCAGTACCAGGAGAAGAGCAAAGAGTACGACAGACTGTACGAAGAATACACCAAGACGTCGCAGGTACAAACGTGTTCTGACTGAAGATAAGATGCATGTCTCCCGTCCTGTTCGCTCGCTCACCACCTCTTCTCTCGTCCCTCAGGAGATCCAGATGAAGCGGACGGCCATCGAAGCCTTCAATGAGACCATCAAGATCTTCGAGGAGCAGTGCCACACGCAGGAGCGCTACAGCAAGGACTACATCGAGCGCTTCCGGCGCGAGGGCAACGACAAGGAGATCGAGCGGATCATGATGAACTACGAGAAGCTCAAGTCTCGGCTCGGGGAGATCCACGACAGCAAGGTGCGGCTGGAGCAGGACCTGAAGACACAAGCCATGGACAACCGCGAGACGGACAAGAAGATGAACAGCCTGAAGCCCGACCTCATACAGCTCCGCAAGATCAGGGACCAGTATCTAGTGTAAGTACAGAGACTTGTTAGGACACAGAGGATGAGAACACACACTCGTTTGTTTAACAGAGAGCGAAATATGTTAATGACCACAGCTGCATGTTTTCATGCTGTTGGAGCACTCTGAACTCCTCCTCTTCAGTTCATTAGGTTGGTATAGTAACTGAACAATAACTGTGCATCTCTCCCAGAGCTCAACATGACCCGAGAGTTCAAAGATATTCAACTTGCAATGATGCAAATAGAGACGAGCAGCAACTCTTTGCATGAACAGTCTTAGGAGGTTTCTTTTTCATGTTTCTAAGATTATTATTATCTTATTAGAAACTCATGTCTCGTCTCACTGAAGCTTCAGCTGCAGATTTTCTGCTGTATTTCCACGAACGAGCCGAGCTGGCCTCGCTCCGTGTGACATTTGTCGGTTAATTTCATTTGTGTTGGGTCTCATGCTCGCTCACAGCAGCACACACAACGTTGTTAATGAAAGGAGGCTTTTAAACTGATTCCTAGAAGTAATAATGGTTCTCTCTCTCTGCAGCTGGCTTAATCACAAAGGAGTTCGGCAGAAACGAATTAACGACTGGCTGGGAATCAAGAACGAGAACACTGACGAGTGAGTCTCTATTTTCTTCCTGTGGCTGAAGATTAAACACGAGGCTAACGCTGCAACTGTAAACACATCTGTGCACACAGAACTGTATATTTAATCTCTTTATTTAAAGTATTACATTTCTGTCCCCGTTGTTAAGTTCACCATGTTAATCTCTGGTTGTGTAACTGTGTGTGGGTGCAGAGGCTACTTTGTGAGTGAGGAGGATGAGAACTTGCCTCACTGCGATGAGAAGAGCTGGTTCGTCGGGGACCTGAACAGGACGCAGGCGGAGGAGCTGCTCATCGGGAAGCCGGACGGAGCGTTCCTCATCCGGGAGAGCAGCAAAAAGGGCTGCTACGCCTGCTCAGTAGTGTGAGTACATTTGCATTTTAAGAATTTCTCTCACCTAGTAATAGAAGTGACAGGAAATTAAAGTTTATTTATGTACTTTTAAACTTTGGCTTCTATTTTTTTTACTTAATTTGGGGTCTAACAGACCAATAGGTTAAAAAAGTTTTGGAATCTCTCCGGTAGATTGCTGCAGTTATGACACCGTTTGTCATGGCTGCAGTATAACCCTTTTACTCAGGTTGGCAAAAACAACTTAACAGAAAGGAACCATTCTGTTGGACAAGGAGAAACAGCAGTTGCATTGCTCTTTTCAAACCCACCAGACTCCATTGACAAAATGGCATGAGCTCTGCTGGTCTTCTGCTGCCTCCATCAGGTTACGGGTTTGAGTTTGTGTCATTGTGTGTTAAACAAATATTTCTGTTGGATTCAAACTTCCCATTTTAAACATCAAAGTCACACAATAACACAAACAAATGAACCGATACAGGCAGCGGTAGAGCAGCAGCTCCTGTGTTCTGTGGTGTAAAATCCCAGGTTTTGTCAATGGAGTCTGGTGTGCCTGCAGAGAGCGATGTAACGTCTGTTTCTGGTTTTAAAAAAAGCATCTTCCTCTGTAGCAAAAAGGTCTCTCTCTGTAGGGATCCTTTCTGTAACGCTGTCACACACTTAGAATATCAGTTTCCCTAAAAATCATTACAGCCAAAAAACACGCTTTCAACGTAAATGTTTACCTGTTATTCATGAAGGCCCCAACACAAGTGTATTTGGGCTGCAGGTTTAATGCACGACCAGACATCTTTATTAAATGTGTCTCCTCTGTGTGTCCTCAGTGTTGAAGGCGAGGTGAAGCACTGCGTCATCTTCAGCACGCCGCGAGGCTTCGGCTTCGCGGAGCCCTACAACCTGTACAGCAGCCTGAAGGACCTGGTGCTCCACTACCACCAGACCTCCCTGGTGCAGCACAACGACTCGCTCAACGTGCGCCTCGCATACCCCGTCTACGCACAGATGCCCTCCGGACGCAGATGAACCCCACCCCGCCCGGACACACCCCCACATAGACAACAAACCTACCCCCTCTTGGGGACGGGAGAGCGGGGAGAGTGAAGGAGGAAAGAAGGGAGGGGGGGGATTGGTTGAAAAACAAAAACAACCCCAACACCAGACCCCGTAAAGATAGAAACAAAGTAAACACTTGCTGCAACACACACGTCAGCCACCTTGGAGTTATATATTTTTACAAGAACATTTTCGGAGGGCATTCTTTCTAAAGACTGCTTGATTTGCACAAGGAAGTTTTAAATGTTTGTGAATGTGAAAAAAAAGACTGAAGGAAGGAAGGAAGGAAACGGAGTAGGAGACTTCAGAGTTTCAGGTTGACCCCGCTGCTACCTAAACTCCAGCTCAGACTTTTTACCAGAAACTCAAAAATACAACACGAAAGACGACGAAGACGACGAGAAAACATTCCCACTTTAAACCCTTTCTCCCGTTATTTAGATTTTCCCACTCAGATGATTCTATTCCCACCCTGACTGTCGGCCTCTGGAGTCGTTTTCATGTTTCCTTTGTTTCCTTTGTTTGTGGTAAATGCAAGAGGAGATGATGTCTGTTCTCTGTCCCTCTCCGTACAAAAAGCAAAAATAATGTAGCATAACGAGACAACGGACACTTGTTTGCTCGAGTGTTCCTCCATGTAGACTGCTGCTGAAGGGTTTAGGGGGAGGGTGGGGGGCACACGCGACACTAAACAGTTTTGTAGTCTTGAGAGAAGAAGGAGAAAAGGCTTGCTTTTATACTAACTGTTGTTTTTCTTTGCTGGAAGATAGTGTTGTTTTTTTTTAGTGTAAAAGGCAAAGTCACAGTTCAGAACCAGAGACCAAAGTTGGTGTGGAGAGGGAAGGGAAGTGGGAGGGTGGAGAGTCAGCCAGTGTGTGTGTGTGTGAGTGTGTGTGTGTGTGTGCGCGCGCGCTTCTTAGTTCTGTCTTTCTTTTTGTGAATGGAGAGGAGGAGTAAAGGAAAGCAAACGAATGGTGTGTTTGAGACCACACATAAAACCGAGTTTTGGGCCACGTGCTTGTGCACCAAAAAGCCTTTTTAGTTTTTTTGAAAACCAAATGGTACGTAAACAGAAAACGCCAGAGCCTTCTGTAAACACAGACGCCGAGCGAGAAGCACTTAGACGAGCCCCATCTGTGACCTCAGCGCTCTGCATGTCGCCTCTCCTAGCTGCCCTGTGGAAGTACAATGAGATGATTAGTAATTAATCAATCAGTCAATCCACTGCAGCATGATCTGCAACTAAAATAAAACATTGTGAGCACATTTCACACGGCTTTCAACCCGTTTAACAGTCTTTGGTGCTTTGCAGACCAACAACTCGGTGATTAATTGGGAAAAAAAGTTGCAACCTAATTCAGAGATATTTGTGATGCTCCCTGTCTCTACTTCCTGCAGAGCATGATGAAATGTTTCCATCCAGCATTTCCAGCGACTCTGACAGTCAGCTGGAGCGTTGTCAAAGCCACAGCAGCTCCTGGAAATATTAGTTTAACGGGAAGCACCGTGAGACCAATTACATGAACACAGAGCGCTGAGGTCACAAATGCTGCAACAACTTACACCAGACGAGGAAAGGTCACAGATGGTCGGTTTCACCAAAAGCTTCCTTTGAAAGGAGAGCATGGAGGCCGCAGAGTCTGACCATGCAGCCTGAAACCCATTTTATGTGTGGTTTTTAAAGAAAAGACGTGAATGAATATATGCTAACGACTGTGTGATTGAAAAACTGGGACTGTTTGTGTTTTTGTAACAAACCTTCAGAAATAATAAGCTTTGATAAAATGTTTTATGTGTAACGCAGAGCAGGTAGACGGCGGCGACGTCCCGAGCTGAAGACACAGGCTTTAGAAGAGAAAACTGAAAACTTGAAAGAACGTGCAATCTAGCGTTGTGTGGTTCAGCCGTCACGCAGAGAGAGAGAGAGTGAGATGCACTAAAGGTCCAAGAGATAATCAGAGTGCACAGTGAAGCTTTTGGAGTGAAATTTGTTTGTTTGTCTGATTTCTTAGTTTCCTCTTTTATTTGTTTTTTTTTACTCAGAACTTTTTGCCGGTGCTCGACTTTATAACCAGTGAAAAAAACACACAATAAAAACGATGTTAAAACGAACGACAAACACACAACCAAGTTGCATTCAATTCTTCCTGGAAATTTGAAATTCTGTATCACTGATTGGCTGTTGTCATGATGAACCTGCTCAACTATTGGCTGCTGATTTGGGGGGACATTTCTGAGACGAGGAACGGGGTCAACGTGGCCATGGATGTATTATTGAGGACTATTTGAAGAGCAAATATTAAGAACCTTTAGAAACGTTACGTCTGTTAAACACACATCACTTCTAACCTGGTTTAAATCACCAGTGAGCGTGAAGATGAACACGTCATCCAAGCAGAAACTGGAGCAAAATGGTGCACAGGCCCAGTACCCGGTGGACGCTCGCGGTACTGCAGCGAACAATTCCAATTTTAACATTTTAATTTCAACAAGTTTAAGAGACTTTTCTAATAGATTTTTCATCAATGGAGGTTTTATATTTGTTCAACATTTTTAAGCCGAGAAAAGCGATTAATTAATCTGATGTCATCTCAACCTAAAGTCTAAAGACCGACACTGGGAACCTTCTTTGAGGTATCACAGTCTCAATAATACATCCATGGTCGTCCACAGGCTGGTGTCCCCACACCGTCGCCCCGCCGCTGCCTGCCTGATAATCTGCAGCTATTACAAGCAAAGGTTAGCAGAGCTGCAAGGAAGGGGGGGAAGATTTGTTGACCCTGGCTCAACGGCAAACAAAAGCAGCTGTTCCCTACTCCCCCCGACCCCCCCACCACCACCCCCCCCCCGATCCTAAACCTGTCACAGGCTCGACACAAGCAGCACCAAAAACCTCTCTCAGAAGACGAGACGACGCTGGTTACAAAGTCAGATAAAGCACCCCCCCGCCCCGCCTCTGTTGTCTGCAGTGTTTTCCACAGTGTGATAAGAAGGCATCAGAGTGTATGGGCCACACACACACACACACACCTACACACACACACACACACACACACACACACAGGTACGTCTGAAGGAGTGTATCAGGTTGAAGGAAGAGGGCCATTGTTTGCAGCAGAGGAGTCATTGTGAGCGAATGATACAACATTGGTTGTACCCACCACGTGTTTATCTACACCCCCGTCTCAATGTCCTCCTCGACACCCTACAGTGTAGTCACCCTTGACGGTATCGCCGTCATCTGCCCCCACACACCCCTGCCCTTGATATAGGCCAATTAAATTAGGTAGATGAGCGAGGGGAGGCGAGGTTTATGGAGCTGAAAGCCATCGATAGCGAGCGGTCTCCCCTTTTTCATACTGGAGACTGAAGCGGTTTGGTGCGTCCTAAAGCCGGCACTGCTAAATGTAGTTTGGCCTGTTTTCAGACGGTAAATCGACTTTACCGAAGAGGTGAAATTTAACATTTCATGTCTGCTTCCTCTAATGCAAATGTTTTGTGCACTGAGAGAATTAAAATTGGACATGTGAGGGTTTCTGTCCCACCAAAAAAACTGCTAAATTTAGTTTGCAAAGTTTAAATAATGGAATGGAAACTGTTCCACTTTTTATGGATGATTTTCCATTTTTGTCCGATTATTTGCCACTTCAGAACGCCTTAAAAAGGAGGAAGGAAACAAAGGATTTACTGTGACTTCCACGTTTCTGATGGAGACGAGGATGGAGCAAGCGTGGCTCGCAAGTCCCTAAAAACAAAAAAGTAAGACAGAGATTAGCACGACTTTGCAAAGGGAATTGTTAATACAGCCTGCAACAGTTGTAAGTTATTTTTTTACAGTTGCAAACTAATAATTTTCTTGTGAAAACAGGCCGAACTAGATTTCTCTGTGAGCCCCAGTAGTCCCTCTCTACCATCCCAGTTTAGCTAAAAACTGTGAGGAAGAAAAACAAGAGACTGCATCAGCACAGGTGGACGCAACAGGTGCAGCTGTGACGATGAGCTGCAAACTATTACAATTTGCAGGGGGGTTCCAACTGCATCGTCCACCTGCGATGAGAGTCTGTTCTTCCTCTTAGACTGACAGGGGACAGCAAGGCGGGGTTTGTCGATATAATCTTGAATGTAAAAAAAAAAAAAAAGGATCAGTCCGGGTCCGAAACTGTTAATTTCTTCTTCTCGTTGTTTAAGCACCGCGGTCACAAAACAAGATGATCCGAACTCTCTCGGTGCTACCGGAAATGCAGGCCTGTTTCGATCTGACGTCTCCTTCTCAACGTTTCCGGTCATTAACCCTCAGGTGTTTCAAGTTTACCGTACAAACGACCACACAACGAAGCCAGCGATTTGAAGAAAAAAAAGAGATAAATCAGGGTTTTTTCTGCATCGATTCTTAAATCACTCTCAGTCGATTAAGCTAGATCCCCACCACTTTGACTTTTGTAGTGTCCTCACTTCAAGAGGCTTGTCCCTCATTGCTTCCTGTAGCTTAGACACAGCACCATCACCAAAAAGGATGTCGTAGTCTTTCCTTCCCCTCCATCACACCACAGAGCGACGGTTTCATTTCCTTTTTTATCAGCTGTCTTTTGTTTTTCGAACAGGGAACTCCAAAAGTCCCTAACTCTATTACTTGAACTATATTGCATTGCTCACTGTTGAATGTCTTTATATGAAAATATACATTTATTAAAGAAAAACAAAAAACGAAGAGTTCCCTTTTGTTTTATGGTGAGCAGAGTTTTATGACAGATGTACAGTATTCGTTACAGGCATACGTAGAGCTAATCTAGGAGGGAAGGAGGCGCTTTTTGAAACTTTTCTCAGAGATATGTTCGGATCTTTTCCTTCACAGAGGGCTTGTCTGAAATTGCACACATTATCAACTACAAGAGACTTGTGTTAATATTTACCTGAGTCACATTTACACGGAGATGTCGTTATCTATCATATATATAAAGCTGAAATATATTACAGTTTGAAGGGTTGTTTTGAGTCGTAGTCGCTGGTCTTTGACTGTTTTTCGTTCCCCTCCCCCGAAACATTTAGACCAAAGATTTCAGTTGATCCTTCGGTTGTTGGAAAGGGATGTTTCAGTGATGTTTTTATCTCCATTGCCTTGATATATTCACAACTCAGAAGATAAAACCATGTCGTGTGAATGAGTGTCCCGTACAGATAGCTAGGACTGTTGGTTGATCTGTTTTGTGTTTTAAAAAAAAAAAGAGTTCAAACAGGTACTTTTTTTTGTGGCATGTCAGGAAGGATCCGTCTTTAAAATCCTCGTTCAATGATGTCCGAATGGTAAAAATCAATCAGATTTAACTTGTTCTGCACTCTTCAGTTTATGTGCTGTCCATATAAACTGACTTCTGTTGAGGATTTTTAAAAGAAAACTACCAAAAGTCCCAGAGTCACAGCTTTCTCACTCATGCTACTTCATATATTTGCACATGATGACCGTAGCTGGAGTTTAGTCCTGTTTGCAAGTTTTCTATTTGGGTGTTGAAAATGTCCTGCAGAAATCTCAGTAACGTGCACGTGATCACATCTGGTTTCACATGGCTTTAATAACAACAAGTTAAAGTCTTGTGCACACAACATTAAGGATAATTGATGTTTCTTGTGCGCACGTTTTGGGTCTTGATTTCTGGCCCTTTTGGCATCCCGTACATTTTTTATGTTACAGGGGCATTAGAGCTCCGTTCAATTTATCTTTGTTCTGTACACCTCGACATGATTTGACTTAAGCTAACTGGCTGAAAAGAGCGATGTGTGTCATGAAGGCAGATCTCTCACCTCAGACAGCAGCTCAACGAGTGGAAATGTGGCCGGTTATATGGAAGGCCGACAGGGACGATTTTGAAGTCGCATTATTTTTGCATTAATTTGTGCGTTTTTGAGGCTTCTGCGGGACAGTTTCTCACTCCGCCACAACATGCAATATTCCCTTTTCTATCAGCGGGGGGTTCGTGATGGAGGGGCGCATGTTTTCCCTCAGGTGCATCGACCCCCACAGGTGTTTGTGAACGGGCAGGGTTTTAGCTCATAGTAGTATAAGAACAGGCGGAAAGACGAGCAGTTACGGAGGGTTACTGGGACAAACCAAAATATCTGTTTACTTTTACAGACTGTTTAGTTGAGTATAACTCAACGCTAACTCAAATAACTCCAGGAAACAGGCTTAGGTTCACCTCTCAGAAAACAACGGTACATTCAGAGTCTAACTAAAGGTGCAGTCTGTGTAACAACAGGTACAATAAGCCTACTGTTATCTGAGTGTTTCTACTCACTACCACCCCAGGACTGTTAAAATAGCAACTGTCTGTTGTTCCTCTACTACAAATACTACTACTCGCCCTCGAGCAGATCTGCAAAGTTTTATTTGCAGCGAGGTTTGAATATGTTTGTGATTCTCACCGAGGAGTCGTGTTGTGTTCTTACCACTGCTTATCTGATCACAGTACCCAGCACAGCTTCGAGGAGTAACAGCTTCTTATATATATGAAAATAAAGAACTTTTAAAAAAACAAAAAAAGATTTTAAAAAAGTGTATATGACACCCCCCTCCCCCCTCCTCCCCCTTTTAAGCCCTTTTTTGACATACGTACAGATCCAGCATGCATATTTGGTACTCTTGACTGTTGTTTTTTGTGTATAAAAGAAAAATGGTAAAAAAGATGTCTTTGAAAAACAACTGTTATTTGTCTGTTTATGGTGTATTCAGATCTGAATTTAATAGAGCAAGTTTAACATCACTGCTTACAGCTGAAACAAGTTCCAGTCCTTTTTGTGTCAGTTGTAAAACGCTAAAACGACGAGACACTGAGGAGGAGGAGCGGCACTTTACAGATGGCGACTGATTCAGAGTTTTTCTTCTGTCACAGATCCTGTTCTGCAAACTAGTTTCAGTCTTCAGGTGCATTATGTACCTGCAGACGACTTTGCAGAAGTTATCAGTGACAGGAAAAATATCACTCCCAGCTCCTCGAATACGGCCGTTATTTGCTTCAACGTGTGAAGATTGATGTAGACCTCTCGTGTCGGATTTGCACGTGAATGGCTCTGCAGTAAGCAATAAGACATCTGCAATGTGCAGTTAGACTTTCAGAATAAAGCTTTACACATTTTAAGAGTTTTGGACGTGCAACAAACGTTCACACGTCAGCAGTTTAGTCGTGTTCAGGCGCGGGCAAGCTTTGGGTTTAAATAAGAAGTTATCTAGCTCCGTCAGGGTCAACAATGACTCGTGTTTTAACACCAGATTTTCTGAATGAAAGTTAATGTGAAAACTAAAACACAATATCCCGGCAATAAGCTAGAAAACAATGTTAAGAAATGGAGCCATTTAGCTCATCGTATTCTGGAGCCTTGGGCCGATGGACAAGCTGCCATATTTGATGCTTTGGGAAATTTTATCTTGATCCGAAAACCATCACAAACATCTTCCTCTGATGGCAAAAGTATAAATCAGATGACTTCAACGTTCAGGCTGTGAGACCAGCAGCGAAGCCTCGTGCAGGACTGCGCTGCGTCTGACTGTAGCCGTCCTCCTCCTCAGTGTTCCCCTCTGCCACCTGCTGCCAGCTTCTCTCAGTATTCTCTCTTTGAAATGGTTTTGGCCCGTCACAGTTTCACTTTACTTTCTCGTATCGGTTGCAATAGTTTGTTGGTTGTAGATTCTCCATTTGTTAATGAGCTGATCTCATGTACGTTTATCAGTGGAGCTCCACCATATTCAGTTCTCTTGCAGAATAAAGAGAATATTTTGTTCAAATACAAACATCAGTGTCTGTCCTTCATTTAAGAACCTTACATTCTCAGTGTTTAAGGATGTGTTATTACGCTGCTGTTTACAGTTTTAACAAATAGTTGCAGATTGATTTTCTGTCAATCAAATAATTGATTATTGATGTATGTATGAGTTTTAAAATGTTGGTTTATTTTGAGTCGTTCCTGCAGCTCAGTTTGTTAAAACCAGCAGAACTGCAGGTCTGTACTTTCATTTAAAAAATGCACAAGAATATTATTTCTGTCGTTCACATAACCAATGATTAGTTAGACTTGACTTTACTGCGTACATTAAAGCAAGTATTGTACTCAAGCGCAGTTTTTTTGGGGTACTTATGTAGCTTTATACTCCACGCAAAAGTGAGAATATTCCACTTTTTACTATACACTTATTACTCTTTGAATTAAGAAGAAAAACAAGTCATATTTATCTTATTATGAGCTTTAACGAATACATCAGCGTCCATCAGAGAGCGACGGCTGAACTGTGAAGCTGCTCGTCTCTGTTGGTGCTGATGATGAGTAATAGGTTCTGTTCCAGCTTTGGTACAAACTTTACAACTTTACAAAGCGACCGACGATTAAAGACACTAACAAAAAAAAGAGGGAGTTTAACAACATGGTGAAGCACAGCGTGTCAATATGTGAAAATATTGATGGACAAACATTACTTTGCGTTTAGGTGATGTTTTTATGCACCTATTTGTTGTGAAAGCGTCTTAATGTCGTAAAGATCAGGGGCTGAATATCTAATAAAGCCTTCCTGAGAGGTGCTGTGTGAGTAAACTGTAAATATTTTTGACTCCAGAACTTTGCCTTGCCTCATATTATTAAAACATACTACTCACCTGGTTGGACAGTCTCGCTTCCTCTGATTGGATGGTCAGTGGACACCGTGGAGGCGAGCTGATTGGCTGATTAGCTGAGGCGAAAAGAAACAGTCAAAATTTGTGTTTGTAGCTCGTAAGTCCACAGACACCAACAGTTTCTACGGTTACAGAAACTTTTGACACATTTTATCTGTGAGCACAAAATATTTCTACAGCTGCAAAAATTATTTAATTTAACTGTGTGCCTGCAATTTTCTTACATGCACACAAAGCGTGAAAAACAACCGCAGGCTGCGACATTATTTGTGAGCTCAAACTCGTTTCGACTCCATAACTTTGTCAGAATATTCAAACATGCTGCGCCCCCCTGACCCTGCAAAAAGAGAGCGACAGGGAGCGCTTGCATTCGGACAAACGTGCAGACAGCAAACAACAACTGGTCACGGGATGTCAGCCTGCAGCCTGCAGTGACAGCTGTCTGAAATGAACGAGTCCTCCGCAGGTTCAAAGAGAATCAGTCGATTGTTTTTTCACAACATTATCACCGTAGAAGATTCAGAAGCAGCCGAGGATTTTAGGGACACGAGTTATCCAGCCTGGGATTCTTTTCTTTTATTCATTAAAAAAGGCAGAATTTAATGTTAAAAGGGATCTCTCTTCTGCTACTGAAGAGTTATTGAAACTCAAAAACAAGTTGAATGGAATGAAGTCCTTTTACGTGTGTGTGTGTGTGTGTGTGTGTGTGTGTGTGTGTGTGTGTGTTTGAACCCGTTGGGTGAAATCAATAGTGTGTGAGCCTGAGTGATTCCTCTATAAATGATTCCTGCCTGCCGCATTAATCCGGCCCGCGCAGCCTTGAGAGTGGCCCTCTCTGCCAGCCCTCACTTATTAAAAGACTTTTTCTCCCAGCCGGAGCCGCATCATTATTCCGCTCTATAAAAAGCTTCATTCTGACGCCTCGGTTTCAAAATGGAGGCCGTGGCCCCTCTGTGGACCCACAACACACAAACCTTGAAACACGGGGCGGGAAACCCCACGGGAGCCAACTCTTAAAAGTACGGACTCGTATTTGATCTCGTCTCCTTCTTCTTTCTCTCGCGCACTTTGAATTACAAATTCCATTCAATTAATTTTACATTTTTGCTCCATTTGCCTTTTTTGGGCGTGTTAATTAAAAGCGGGGAGCGAGCTTCAGAGCGGCTGTAATTAGATCTCGGCGAGACATTAAACAGAGCAGCAGGGCATGAATATCTGCGCTTTGAATGTTCCTGTTTCCTCCTCGCTCGCTGACAGACGCCAGTGACATGTGCCAATCAAATCACACACACACACATTATACTGATCATATTACAGATGTTCTCTAATATACTCACACACACACACACACACACACACAGACGTCACATATTAAATACTGACCGTAGAAATCACTCACCAGACGTTCGCTGCATATTTAATCACACTGTAATAATATACAGCAGAGAGGGGCATGCAGCTCGTCTTCCCTCACTGGAAAACGATGCAAACACTTTTTTATGACTTTTATTGGCGAGTTAAACTTTCCCTCCAGTGACCCTGACCTGAACCACTGAACCTAAACTCTGCTCTTCCCAACCAGGGAGCGGCTTTTGTGCCCAAATGGACGAGTCAGCTCCAATTAACTGGTCGTCAGTCTGACATGTGTCCCCGAACACACACACACGCACACACGCACACGCGCACGCGCGCACGCGCGCACGCACACACGCACACACGCACACACGCACACACGCACACACACACACACACACAATGAACAGGAAAATAAATATTTAATGTTTTAAGTTTTGATCTACATACGAGGGAATTTTAGGGCCACAGTTAGGAAAAATAAAATCTGAGATTGTGAGAATAAAGTCGGCATATGAGGCTGTTTCACCTTCATGCAGCCAGCGTAAAACCTACTGAATATAATGTGCTTGCACATTACTACGTGTTATACGGTAACGCAGTCTGCAGAGAAACCCAGGAGACTCGGAGATCTCGCATGTTCTCACGAGGTACATGTATGCTACCGAGGCCGGTGTCGCGGTGGCAGCCGGCTCAGCAAGGTGACTCAGACGTCCCTCTCCCCAGCTACATTTTCCAGCTCCTCCTGGGGGATTCCGAGGCGTTCCCAGGCCAGACGGGATATATAATCCCTCAAGCGAGCTCTGGGTCTGCCCTGGGGTCTCCTCCCAGTTGGACCTGCCCGGAAAACCTCCAAAGGGAGGCGCCCAGGAGGCATCCTAACCAGATGCCCGAACCACCTCAACTGGCTCCTTTCGATGCGAAGGAGAAGCGGCTCTACACCGAGCTCCCTCCGGATCTCCGAGCTCCTTATCCTCTCTCTAAGGCTGAGCCCAGACACCCTCCGAAGGAAACTCATTTCTGCCGCTTGTATCCACAATCTCATTCTTTCCGTCACTACCCAAAGCCCGTGACCACAGGTGAGGGTTGGAATGTAGATCGACAGGTAAATGGAAAACTTTGCCTTCAGGCCGCCTCACGATCCATTTTACCCTCACTGGGAAGAAGACCCACCTCATTGTAGCGCAGCCCTTGTACTCCGTCGTGTACACATCCAGAGTTGGACGTAAATCAATAATATTATAACATTACAGTTGTTAACAGTTTAAATCTTTGACCTGGATGTGTTTTGTAACATTCTGCACATATTGAGCTGATATCAGCCAATCACAGTCGTATTGATTGTGCAACAATTGTCCATCTTCACTCACTACATTCAGCCTTTGTCTCCCTCAGGTGTGAACAAACAAAGAACAAAGATGTTGAGTCTTTTGTTTGTCTTATTGTATCGGACAGTTTTCCCTCGGGAAATTCTGACCAATCAGAGAGCAGGTTCCTCGCACATCCAAACTTTTGGTCCTCTGGTAAAAGCTGCCGTGTGAACACAAACCACACCGGAGGCAAAATGCAACATCTGGTCTTTGATTAACAGACCTAAGGTGTGACAGAAGCCTGAGTTTCAGGGTTTAATGGCCGTTAGTATTCACATATTAGCGCCGTGTCCTCGTGTAGTCGTTCATACGATATCTTTTTTTTATGTGTAATCCTACAAATGTTCAACGCGTTCGAACCTCAGCTCGCCAGAGACCGACACTTTGTTTTGGTGCCTCTGTGGCGATTTAAGGTAGCGTCTGTTTAGCATTTTTTTAGGTCCATTTTCATCCTTTAGTTAACAATGAGTAAAGATGACAACTCATCGTCAAACTGGAACCCATCTTTGACCCATCTTTGACCCATCTTTGACCCATCTGTGACCCTTCTGTTGGACACATGCTGAATGAGTATTCGCTCTTGGCGAGAAACTTTGATTTAGCCTTTAACGCTGAACGACCGTATAAGTGAATCAAATTAAATGTAAAAGTAATGCACCATAATCTGCTTATAACCCACGTTATCATGAATCCATTGTAAGTAGAAACAGCTAATTAGAAAAGCCGACTTTGGGGTTAATATTAATGCGAATAATAATAATAATAAATCCATTTAGCTGATTTTCTCTTCATTTCTCACCTGTGTTTCTCACTCTCGTTGTCCACACTGAGATGCACGTTGGGGTTCGTCTTCTTCTCCAGGTCCTGTCGACCACCTTCGGCCCTGATGAGCACAAACAAAACAACAACAGACGATCAGACTGAAACTTTACCTCCGTAAGTCTGCAGAGAAAACACTTACAACCGAACACAGCAAACTTTGTTCCATACTGGACTGACCTTCAGAGGTCGACAACCTGCTTCAACCCTTGACCTGACCCTGACACACAGAAGTGCACTGATCCCTACTGATGATGAAGACAGCAGAGAGAGCCTGTCCTGGCTTCAGTGGGCTGACTGGGACCTGGCTGTGGGCAGCGTGGTTGATGGAGTAATGGCTCTGAGGTTTGTTGGGGAACTCCAAAAACACCACTCGCTCTAATGAGCCCTTTTAAAACGAGGCACCAGAGTTGTAATGAGCGTGCAGGCGGGCGTCCACGGGGAATACGAGCTCCATCATCTCCTCTTAGGGGGCAACGCTGCAGGACTTTATGTTTTTAAGGAGACGTTTTATCCCCCGTGTCCTCGGCTCGTGGAAACATGTTGCCCCCTCTCACCGTGTAAAGGAAAAGAGGATTCACCACCGAGCCTGCAGCCGCTTCTGGAAACTTAAGAAGGTTTTTAAAAAATATAGGAGGTGTTTAATTTCTGTGGATTCTATTGAGATGAAAATGAAAGTAAAATATGGAAGAAAACCAGCTTGAAATTCTGTGTTTTCTAAAGACTCTTAAAGCTTCTTAAAGGGGAGTTGTATGTCACTTTAAGGGCAGTAATCTGTGCTTAAGGAAAATGACTTAAACGTACAATAACAATAAAATTAATCTCTAAACTCTGCAGTTTCTCTGCATCACAGAATCCATCGTGTTAAAACTAAGGTCAAAGGAAACATTTTGCAGAAAGGATGCACGAAGCAATACATGCGGATCAAATGTTCATACAGTCATTAAATCATTTGGTATGTCCTGCATGTCTGACACATTGCCTTTAAGGGATTCAGTACATAGTGAAGCTTCAACTGTTACAGTCTCAGGCCATGTGAGTACGTAAGCTGCAGTCTGCACATGAGCAGTAGGGGCAGTGTAGAGGCAGAGGGGATGTGACAGGGTCGACACAGCAGCAGGGACAACAATGGCAGAAAGTTCTGAAGACGAGCTGACAGACCGAGTCCACAATGCTCCACATCTGTACGATGTGTCGTTGCCGCTGCACAGAGACAAACATGCCTGTCAAACAGCTGCAGACAGATAAGTTCTGTTTTAGAAGTCGACGTGGAAACCTGCAAAAATAAATGCAAACAAGTCCGGGAGCGTTACGTCCGTGCACGGAGGAACATGTTGGAGAGACGGAGACGGTGCACAACACACAGAAGCTGTTTCTGTTGTGATCTCAGGATGAACATCACAGTAACCTCCTCGAGAGTCGCCATTTCTGTTGTTTACATCCTGCACATCCAATAGCTGCATACAGCCTGAGCTCTCTGGTGCGCCCTCTAGAGGTATCCTCCAGTAACACGCGTAGTGCAGAGACAAGTATGTGAACGATTACGTTCATGACGCAGACGGTGTGTACGCGAAGGTTAAAAAGAAAGAATATATCCGGCCTTCAGGGGAAACACACAAAACCAAACTTGCTCTTTACACTGGTGAATGCCAACATCATAGTATCATAAACTTCTATATATACTTTCAAATATTCTATCTTTCTGAAGCTTACTCTTTAAATTAAGAGTTTAAGAATTCTGAAAGGACTTCCAGCATGTACCTGAAACTTTAGGCCGACAGAGTCATCACTACAGCAAAAAGTGTCGGCGCTGTTTGTTGGGCCTGCCGAGGTCCGTTCATCCGTCCCTAAACGCAGTGTGAGTAAAGGAAATCAGTCGCAAATCAACTCGTTCTGTCGACTAAACAAACTGAGGAGAAAGAGTTGCACAGGGAGCAAACAGGGACAGCAGGAAACAAGCAGGCTGCAGCGTGAGAGCAAACAGGGACACCGACACCTCAGATGCTGCACTGCACCCACTCAGAGCTTCATAAGGTGTCAACACAGAGCTCAGCGTCAGGTTTAGATACTTATATTTATGACTCTTATCGATCTGTGTCAAAGTGCAAATAAATCAAAGACTTTAATCCACAGCTAGTCGTGTGATTTAGATGCAAAAACAATCAATCAGATGTTAATTTACTGGAACAATTAGAGAAGTTTGAAGGCCCGGTGGGCCCCGCAGAGCAGAACTAAAGCATTATAAAGAGTCAACAGCGAGACGAACGATTTGGAACACGGCCAAGTGTTGCAGCGCTGAATGAGAGCGCTGAACTCCAGGAAGTTTGAATGAGGCCTGTCATGGTCTGCAGCTCAGGGCCCCATTAACCATCTTCCCTCTGCATTCTGCTGTGACACTGCTGACAAGTTTTCAACAATCCATCTTCTGGAAAAAGTTTGTGGTGTAGAAAATGATGCAGAAGATGTTCAGAAAGGACGGGCCTTTATTTGAAGCACACCAACTGTTTCCTTCTCATGTTCTCCCCGTGCATGCGTGGGTTCCCGCCGAGTACTCCGGCTTCCTCCCACAGTCCAAAGACATGTTCGTCAGGTTCATTAGCAATCTCAGAACTCATCGTCTATAGTCTGACATGTCGTGCGTGTTAGCGTTTAGCAACAAACGACCTTCAGCCAAGACGTCCTCCTCCGTGGGCTGCATTGTTTACAGTCCAATCAGCTCGAGAAGCCACCGTGTGTTCTGATCAAAGGTAAATTCTCCCTCCAGATGTGTCTGCTAAACAAACGCTGTCATCTCTTGGTTCGTCCCATCCCCCGGAGGAGCGCCCGTTCATCTGTCTGTGCTGAGTCTCAGTCTCACTGTAAACAGGAAGTTACACAGAGGCTGCACTCTGGCTTACTGCAGCGGGATGAAGCCCAAACAGAAACAGATTTTCTTGTGATCGACTTTAATTAACGGCTCTTCAGTTTGCTGAAAGAACAACATCATGATGCAGATTAGGAACAACATGAAGCTTTGTCAGGTCTGTCCTCAAGAGGAGAAGGTAATTACTTTAACATGAGAAGCTTGTTGAACGGAGGGCGGAGCCATCATTTACGATGCATTCAACGAAGTCAGGAAATCTAAACACTGAACGGCTTTCGTGACGCAGCGTCAAACAGATTTGTCTCAAGTTGAGTTTTTGATCTAGAACAGATTCCACCTGCTTTGCTCTCTACCACAGACTGTATAAAAACATGGCCGACATTACAGCTCTCTAAAAGTGAGGCCAGACCCTCTCTATCGCCCCCTGCTGAATGGCTGCAGTATAGCTCATAAAGCCCGCCTCCTCCATGTTAACAGATGGGACATGAGTCAAACTATAAAATCAAAATACACGTCAAATACATTTTTCTCAAACGTGGTTTCTGTCATTATAGTTAGTTCTTATCATGCTGATTTATGTCCACGTGTTCATTTTTCTGACAACTTTTAATTAGTTATTTGATGATTAGTTTAAAATGATGATTGACAGCTCTGCTGACAAATACGGCTCCTGCAACCAATCAGTTCTGGATTAGCAGAGTGGAAGACGAACGGCGAGAGGAGACGTAACTAAAACAATCACTGAAGTTTCCACACCTGTGAACGTTAACCTCAGACCAACATAAGAAGCTGTTCTGCTGTTAAACATGCCGGTGAGTGGGATCCTTGCTGTTTTTTTCGGTAAGTTAAGTGTGTGTTTTGGTTAGCGGAAGTGGCAACGGCGGCGCCACCCGCCGATCTGTACTGCACAGACTCTGATCACGGGGGCTATTATGGCATCACTTTCGTACAATGGGAGCCGATGGAGACGCGTTGCCCATCTATGTATACAGTCATTGCTCTCTACACAGACTGTTTTTCCTGCATACACTGAAGCCCGCTGACACGTGATTGGTCAATACTACTCGGACGACACCAGAGCACTTCCTGTACTAAAATCCAGTCGCGCCTACAGATTCTACTTTCCATTTAACCCACATACACTTTATATTATATATTTCTATTATATTTGAGTTGTTATTTTTGCACTACTCTTATTTTGTGCTGGAGCAGTCTGATACTAGAATTTCCTTCTTACAGAATACTGAATGTTGAGTTTTATAGCAATTGACATCAGAAGGTTTGATCCTGTTTGAATACTGAAAACAACACAACATGTCACCAGGCTTTGAAGAAGAACTTTCTGGACTTTGCTAACAAAGAGAACGTTGGACGTCTGTTTTGGGGCAGTGAAAGTGAAACAATTAACCGGTCAGTCGCTTCAGGACAAATAAACAAACTGAAACCAAAGCTCCCTTCCCGGGACGAGATGAAGTAAAGACTGTGACCGGGAGTCAAACACAGAGCTCACAAAGACACGTCACTCCTTTGTTCACAGCCTCTCTGCACCATCACAGGAGCTAATAGCCTCGTTCAGCCTCATCATACACAAAGCATGATACGCATCCAATTAGCATGTCAATTAAAAGAGCTTTATCAGAGCTTCAGAGGATCCAGAGCCTGTCGCAAACACTTCATCTGCAGCATGGAGGAAATGAGATATCTGCAGGTATGTTGTTTGACAAGATTAATGACTTTAATCTACAGATCTGGAGCAGGACAGCTGGCAGAACGACGCACAATAGAGCTTCATTAAGGAGACTCAGGCTGGATGTATGGATGAGCAAACAAAGACACGCAGGCATTAGTCTCACCCTCCATCTGTGTGTGCATCCTCTCCGTCATGTGCGAAGTCAAGATGAAAACACACTGCAGGATTCAATTAGCTGCTGTAGTTTATCAAATAGCTCGTGTATTACTCTGACAGGTTTTTTCCTTCTCTCCCACATCAAAGGGAAAGTAACAGCAGCGGCTTGAGAGCGCCGATGTAGACAAACGTCAGAGGAACAGAGGCTCGCTGTGACGCCTTTAAGGACTCAGCGTTTCAGGGCCATGTGACGCCTACTGGCCTTAATAAAAGTCTTTGTCCCACAGACTGAATAGACGTGGACGTAGCCTGGCCAGCAGGGGGCGACTTCACAAGAAGTATGATTGAAACCAGCATCTGTTAGATAAGACTGTACGCAGCAGTACGCCGGCCCGAGATCTTTCTGGGCTCGCCAATTTCAAACATTACACTCTGCGACAACAATTATCTTACATCATAACTCCGCCTCAGGTGTCCGTTACCTTGGCCTACTTTTGAGCCATCAGGATCACCATGCCTCTCCATCTCTCATCCCTCTGGCTCTATAATGTGAGTGACGCTGGCCTCAGTCATGAGGGGTACACTCGCTTTGGCTACCTTGTGATTGACAAGTTGCCATCTTGTTTATTTGGAAACAGAAATGCCGATATTTAGACGAGAGCAAGCAGGAGCGTGAACAGCTGTCTTTTAATACAACTGGACGCTGAGCAAAAGAGTCTTCATGTCTCTGTGGTTGTGACCTGTCAATCACAGGTAGCCCCGCCCTAACCCCTCCCCTGCTTCCTGGTGTGTGTGACTCTAGGAGCATCAGTGACTAAATGAACATCATGCTGTGTTGAAGAAGACTTGAAACTACAGATTGAGACCGTAAACTCATTAGGAACGTGTTTACCAAGATAATTTTCTTTTTGCAACCAGTGTTGCCCCCTGCTGGCCAGGAGAAAGACAGCAGATTAAAGGCCTCCACTTTTCAGAGGATGCTGTTCCCACATCTTTAATACTGTCTAAAAACTCCTCAAACTTAACGACTAAACTTGATCCCGTCTTATCGTCCTTTACAGAATAAAAGCCTCCTGCTCGTCCTTCCTGCCTGCAGCATCCTTCTGCTGAGTTGAAATGGACATTTTCACAGGACTCTCTTTGAGCTGAGTCTTGACGTCTGCTGCTCTCAGCCTTCTGTCTCTTCAGACCTTCACAGATCTCTCTGACTCGGCTGTTGTTCTCAGGCTGTCGGGCCTTTTTCAGACTTTGAGCAGCTTCTGAGGATGTCAGCAGCAGCACTCGCAGACAGTTTTGTGTCTCTGAGAGGAAACCTTTAACTCCTCACAGAGATAACAGCTCGCCTTTCTGTTCATCGCTGACATTTGCCTCTCAGTGGGACTGCTGAGTGTCTGAAGGTGCTAAACGGAGCTCAGTGTTTGTGTTTAGAGCTGTTAATTAAGACCTTCTCACGGTCTTAATTAGTGCTTCACAGAAAAGTCAAACACATCTCACTGGTATCAGAGGCGGGTTCTTTACAGTCCTGAAACTTATGTTTGAATTATGTAAAATTCAGAGATTTCTTCGGGATAATAAACTGTTGATCTGATGAAAAACATGCAGAAAAAAGGCCTTCTATCTGTTTCCCAGACGACCTCCTCTCATCACAGGGTAAAGCTTTCTGTGTGAAGCCTGAGAGGTGAGTCCCAGGGTAAAGAAAGTTCATTATGCGCTCTAAAAGCTGGTAGCAACCTTGATAAGAGTATCAATATATTTATCAGCTCAGTGTGTCTGTGTTCTGGATTCGGGCAGCTGAAAGACGCTGTGAAGCTCAGGGCCGATGCCACGGTTTTGAACACACTAGTCACGAACCGAGTCCCAAAAGAAGCATATTTTTATAAGTTATATCTGAGCTGAGCAGTCCTTAAAATAATGTCTCCTTAAAGTAAAACTACAGCCTATAAACTGACCAAACTTTAACTAAACTTCTCAAAACAAGTGAAGCTGTAAGAACTTGTTCAAATTGTTTCACAGCCTCCAAACTGCCAGGAATGAAGTCCTGCTGAATCCTGAAAACTTCAAGTACAGTTTCCTTTTGAATTGAACTTTGAATTTGCCAAATGATTTAGCACCGTGGCGATCCAGCCTGTGGCCCATTGATGAAAGCCTGCAGTGTTTGCAGGACTGAGTGTCGAGTCGACATTCCCCCGGGAAAAATCCCAAACGGCATCCATCACCAAGCAGGTCCAAGCAAATCCAAAGAAAAAGAAACAAATACGACCTTAAGATGAAGACAAATCAGTCAAAAACACACCTGCAAATACCACTAATCACGGTGCTGCAAAAATAGAACAAAACTGAGATCATCTGGATTAAAATCCCGTAGGAGCTGCTTTAACCCCACATTCCTAGGAAGAAAAACAGGGCATGACCTTAATGTCCTTAAGAATAAACGATAACATCCATCTGTTATCGACACCGCGTCTCCTGTTCAGGGTCACAGGGGTCTGGAGCCTATCCCGGCCATCATTGGGCGAGAGGCCGAGTCATGCTGCAGGAAGCCGGAGTACCCGGAGGGGAGAACGGGGAGAACATGCAGACTCCACACAGAAAGGCCCACTACGTCTGAACCGGGATTCGAACCAGGAACCTTCTAGCTGTGAGGTTAGCTCTTAAACTATAACTAAAAGTGTAAATTTAGGGGGTTAAAAATCAAAATGTAGAAGTTAGGGGGGCAGGCTCCTCCCATCCCTGGTGAAAATGACGTCTTTATATCAATTAAAAGTGTAAGGCAATACATTGGAGTGAACATATTCCCAAAGACAGACGGTAATGTGTATTTAAAAGATCTGCTCCATAATAAGCCCGGTGTCTCTCTGTAACTCTGTTCTGCAGCTCGTGGCCGTTTCACTACAACTTCTCACCATCCCTGGACTCCAGCGAGCTGCTGGAGGAGGACGTGGAAGCAGACCTACCTGCTGATTGACAGCTGTACAGGTGCTAATGGCGTTCACATCTAAAGAAGACATGGAAACTTTATTCTGTGTGCATCCTCCAGCAGAGCTCCAGCCGTACAAAAACAGACAGAACGCTGACTTATCTGCTGCACAACTGGCTCTCAGGGTCACCGCCTGCAGCAGGTCGACTCCCCTTCTCCCAAATCAGCATCACAGTAATGAGCTCCTGCTCTGCCTGCACCTCCATCCATCCCTCCACACCTCCATCTCTCCCCAATAAGCACTATTTTCTCCCAATGCCTCACTCAGTCTTTCCCACAGCCTCAGCTTTTCAGCAGAGGGAGAGTCGGGGGGGCGGAGGAGGTGGTGGAGGTCCGGGCATGCTCTCGAGGCACAGCAGGCAGGCACAGAGCGCCGTGGCAGCAGCAGGGGAATAAATTAGAGGCAGACACAGAGAATAATAAAGTGATAATGAGTTTGCAGCTGGCCGCCGTGCCAACCCCGGGCACAGCCCAGCGAATATTTACCACCCTGCTAATAAGTGGCGATGAGGACCGAATCAGCGGGCATGCCAGGGAGGGCACCAACCCCTCTGAAAGACACAGAAAGAGGGAGGTGATGGAGAAAGAGGGATGGAGGAGGAGGAGGTGATGTGGTCAGACTGCAAAGCTGCTCAGTAAGCAGAAAAGTCACACACACACACACACACACCCAGGGGGATTCATGTGTAATGTATGCCAGCACATACACTTTCACACACACGCACACTTACAAATCTTGTACTCTGTGTGTGTGTGTGTGTGTGTGTGTGTGTGTGTGTGTTTCCTGTTTATTTGCATCATATTTGCATATATGTATCGCTCATGCATGTCTGACTGCATATACAGCAGCCTGAACATCTCCATACTGTATCTGCATACGCCTGAATCATCACCACCTGATTTATGTCTCTGTGTGACTCTGTGTACCTCCTCCATATGTATTAAAGCTAAGTTATGTAGCAGCTGTATATATAAAGATTCAAATACACAAAGTTGTTGAATAGTTACCAAAAACATTCGCCTGGTCTCTCCAAAGTTTAAAACTGCTTTGTTGTTTTGGTGCGGAGCGGAGCACGGAGCTTCTGCGGCATTCAGACTAACTCTAGTATTACTTCTGGCAGGGTTTTGCAGAGGTGTTGGTTTGTTTTACTGCTTTAGACTGTTCCACAGTTTAACAATCAGAAGCTAACTAGAGTCTTATTGCCTAAAATGTGGTATCGGGAATTGGCGAGTGCAGCGTAGCCAATTAGGCCCAAAGTTGGGCTGCAGTGCTTGCAGAGAGTTTAATGTTAAAGCTAACAAAACATCAGCAATCAGAAGAAAAGAAGGGGGCGCTGGTTTAGCTCAGTGGTTAAATAGCGTGTCCCTTATACAGCTGCTACAGTCTTTGATGCAGCGGCCCCAGGTCAAAGGTTACGTGTAACACGTGTGTGTGGCTTCTAAACGAGCCGCGCGTTTGTCATCCGTCTGAATGACAGCAAGTGGACTTTTAATCTGAAATAACTAATGGATTAATATCTCTGTTTTTATCAACACGATATGGATACCAGGAAACCTGGATGTGTTTTATGAACTTTACTGGCAGAGGATGGATTATATGCACGGACAGGCACAGGGGAGAAGGCTGCGTCACACAGGTAGGACAGACAGGTTGGTTTTGACAGCTCACTAACGGTAACTTGTTAATATTAATCAGCTGTGAAGTCGGGGCTGATCGGGTCTGTTTCATCCGGCCGGGGTCGGGTCCGACATAACTCCGTTCGGGCCCCAGCTTTCAAATAATAGACGGGTCCGGTTCGGTTCTGGATCGCACAGTAACGGGTCTGTTAGGGTTCGGGCACGAAATTTTTGACCCTTGAAGACCTATGAGATCAGAGTATGGAAACATGCATTGAGCATTGATGTCTTTCTGTATCGGACACATAAAGATCAAACTAATACACATCTTCAGGCCTGACTGAGGCGGCTTTCACTTGCATTGATGCACATTCACATTATTTTCTATTAAAAATATAAAGCAGCTGTTTGTTTCCAGCACTTCAGAGTTAAACTCTCTTTCTTCATGCTGTTTCATCTGGACAGCACACGCTCAGTGAAGGCCGCTCTGTGTCGCCCTCTGAAGCTCTGTGACTCTAAGAGCTGAAGTCACAGGTGTTCCTCCTCACATGCCAGCCGCTCGCTCCCGACGAAGGTCGAACTTTCACTCCGTTCTAACACACACATGCAGTGATGTGCGAACACACCCACATGGCAGCACTACAACAGCTCCATTCACAGCTCCCAAAAATAACAACACAGCGCGCTGGCAGGGCGGGGCCCACCTCCACCCCCCTCCTCCTTTACTCCCTCCCTTTCATATCCAGTTTTCTTTTACGCTCAATAAATGTTGACTTTATTTTGGTTCTGCTGAATTCCTTAATGAGGCCCTCGCTCCACCGAGCAGACCGGCAGCCTTATAAGGCCACATGTGGCAGAGAGACGGGAAGGATCTGCTGTCTGACATACCTTCAATACTATCCATCTCTCGCTCTCTCTCTTTCACTCTCTTTATCCCTCGTCTTTCTCTCCTCCTGTCCAACCGGTCTGTTCTGTTTTTCTAATGACGACTCTGTAAAACTGTCATGGTTCAGAAAGGTCACTTAAACTCAACACTGATCAAAAAGGATGATTGATAAGTTGTGTTCTTTAATGCAACACCCACAAGATGGAGAAGAACTTTGGTGGTCAGCACAGAGACCTCCACCCTGTCCAACACTATAGAGGTAAACTGGAACGCCGACCGTCAGCCCGACCTGATCGTCTGAACTCTCAGATGGTCTTCTGGCTTCTCTATCGCCCCCTGCTGACTGGCTGCAGAATAGGCCACACCTCCTCCATGTTAACAGATGGGACATGAGTCAAACATGGTTTCTGTCATTATAGTTAGTCCTTATCATGCTGATTTATGTTCAAGTGTTTTTCTCACAAGTTTACTCTTAATAAGATATGTGATACTATAAAAAAAGGGGCGTGGCCTCATGATTGACAGCTCTGTGGACAAATGGGGCTCCTGCAGCGTTCTGTTCCCGAGTAGCAGAGTAGAGGAGGAACAGCGAGAGGAGACGTAACTAACACTAACACTACAGTCATTGAACTTTCCATAAGCGTGAATATCTGCTTCAGACCGACACAAGAAGCTGTCCTGCTGCAGACTGAGCCCACCTGAGGAGCATCGAGAGCCTCGCTGACGCAGTCGAAACAGCAGTAGAAAGCGAAATGCTTGTTCTCAGTAAATCTCTTGAGGAACTAAAGACATTCCAGTTATGCAAATAAAACAGTAAGGAGATCACCAGGATCACGGTTGAATATTCACCGTCACTGCCTCGATATCGTGCTATTATCTCACTCTGGAGCAGAGATTAGAACAGATGGACGGACTGATGACCATCCTCCCGCCAGCAGGTCGGATAATGTCACAATGAACCCATGAAGGCTCTGCAGCGAGGACACGCCGTGTTCTGTATCAGCTCTCCGTCACGTTTGCAGCCAAACTGCTGAGTCAGCTCTGACTCACGTCTGAGCGTGCAGCGACCACACACTGATCCGTCTCAAGGCTCGCTGCTTACTCTGCACACCCAGACTGATAACACTCATCATCAGTACTATCTTGAGCATATGGATGTCTGTGTGTCTGCAAGGTCTCTGCAGCGGGCACTCAGACGGACAGCCTTCAGATGGAGGTCCTGATGGAGACGTGGCAGAAGGCAGAGAGGTTTCAACCAGACGCTGATTAAGAAGTGTGAACCCAAGCAGGAGCGGAGACATCGTGCTCACTGGGTGCTGAAAACGTTCCTCACTAAGTATGAGTCAGTGAACTTTAAACGTGACAGACGTTCGGACACACAGCTGATCAAACCCGTCTATGATCAGGCGTCGTGTTGGGATTCAGATCTGATTGTTCCTGCCGGTAAAAAGGAAACTTTTTGCTGCAGTTAAGAAAAATTGATATTTTCTTTATATTTATATGATCTGTTTGGTGGACTTTGAACCCTGAATGTGACCTAAGGCCTTTCTATTTCCAAGACAGAAGTTGGCATTCCCGAGCTTTGGGAATAAGAGACAGGTCGCAGCAATTCAGGACCTTTGAAATCCCTTCTGCTGCGACGCAGGCCTACAAACCAACCACTCTGTATGTGGAATAAAAGGACAACAAACAAACTGGGCAACAGATCTGACCTTTAACTACAGAGCAGTTTGGCTTCCTGTTGATGCATCTAATCGGGTTCTCTCTCTCTAACAGTTCTGCCATCAATTATAAGGCGTCCCATAGCAACCTGGTCTCATGGCAGTTGGTGAAACAGTCAAAAATGTCCTTTACATGCAAGTCAGCAAGAATTTTAAAACGTGTGTATTTCCATTGGAGGTATATTATATGCAGTGAGAATAAAGCCTATAGGAAGGCAGGTGATAGACAGATGTCTTGTGACGTGCAGAGACCAGAGTTTGAGTCCCGTAAAACAAACGTAACGTGACTTAACGTCCTTCGTTTACTGTAACCAGGATCTCTTCTCTAAACCAACTGGTCAGTTTTGTTTCCTAAACAAAACCAAACAACAGCAACAGTTTGACACCTAAACTACCTGAAAAAGTGCATGAAGAGTTCACGGTTTGGGCTAAAATAAAAAACCTGTGGATGCACACAGGACTCGAGGGTGAATGAGAAAGAGCTTCTCAACAGAAAGTCCTGAAGACCTCTTGACAAGTAAGTCGTGCCTCCATGAAGTTGTGTGGTCGCATTAACCGACACAGGAAGTATTTTATGTTGCACACACGATTTCGTGACTACTAAACAAACTGCTGTGGGACTGGGTTGCAGTCGATCTACGTTACAACCCACTACTACTTTGCATCAAAGGGAGCCAGTTGAGGTGGTTCGGGCATCTGAATAGGATGCTTCCTGGGCGCCAAGCTGTGGAGGTTTTCCGGGCGTGTCCAACAGGGAGGACATTCTGGGGTAAACCCAGAGCTCGTTGGAGGGATTATATATCTCACCTGGCCTGGGAACGCCTCGGGATCCCAGCTGGAAAGCATGGCTGGGGAGCAGGACGTTTGGGTCAACTTGCTTAGCCTGCTGCCACCGCGACCGACCCTGGATAAGCAGAAGAAAATGGATGGATGGATGGATGGATGGATGGATGGACTGGGTTGCGATGAAAAAGTGCAAGATAGTAAATGGTAAATGGACTGTACTTATATAGCACTTTTCTAGTCTTTGCGACCACTCAAAGCTGCTTTTACACTACATGTCACATTCACCCAGTCACAAACACATTTATACACTGATGGCAGAGGCTGCTACCTAAAGTGCCCAACTGTCAATCAGATATCACATTCATACCCGTTGGCTATGCCACCGGGAGCAATTTGGGGTTCAGTGTCTTGCCCAAGGACACTTCAACATGTAGCCTGAGGTAGCTGGGGATCGAACCTCCGACCTTCCGATTGAAAGACGACCGAGTCTACCGCTGAGCCACAGCCGCCCCACAATACAATAAAGAAAAGACATGGGGGGTGATGCCATGGTTAGATCTGTGTACAGGCACAACGCTACTTAACCTGGAAACCTCACAGTGATGATGGAAGCTGCACAGAGTCTCTGGACCAACTGTTTGACAAGAAGCAGCTCTGGCACTAACTATCCTAAAATAAATTGACATTTAACAACTGTTTGTGTTGGAGTTACACAAAGAAGAATGTCCAACCTGTACTTTGATTTCATTTCACATTGAACCAAAATCAGCCACTTCTATCTGCCGTGTGCCCTCCTCTCTACCAGTATGAACAAGGGTTAAGTTTCTTTAATCTGTGTACAAAAGTTGCATAAATGAAAGCAGCTCTATAACACACTGCTGATCCAAACTGTAAGCAGTATGTATTTTAATGACCCTGACCGTGAACACGCATGAATACAGATGTGCTTCATTTACTTTGAAAATGGTGTTTCTATATTTAATTAGCAGTTAGAATAAATTTGAAAGTCAAACATTTTTCAGCGCCGGCGCTGACCTCCGCCTGAACTCGAGCGACTGAGAGAAAAACAGAGCTGAGACTTGAAAGAGGAGATAATTGCCAAAATAAGGAAACACTTGTGCAACCGACGGGTTCAGAAAGCATTAAAAACCTGCGAGGTAAGACTTTCCTGGCGGGACCTCGGCGCCTCGGAGGGCGGAACAAACATGAATAAATACAACATAAAACTGAATAAATCATCAGTCATTCTGCGGTGAAGGATGCCAGGCCTGATTGGAGCGCGCTCGGTGAGAATATGGGGCCGGATTGGTCACTGGGACTGATGAGTATGAGAAGCGAAGAAGCCGTTAGTCACGGCTGCTTCGGTAAGCTGGTGTCGACCCAGCTGAACAGGCCTCCAGCTGCAGTTTCCATTCTGTGCTTGGATGATGGGATTTCTCATGGCAGAACACAGTGTCTGTGGACCTCTCCTTTTTTTAGTTGCCATGACACGTTAAGGTGACAGCTTAATTTAATTTTGGCACATTTATCTGGAAGGAAAAACGTGTTTTTTAGTGACGTTACACCCAAAGTCTTACAGCATCAAACGGTCCGCTGTATGAAGGCCGGCTGTAAAAAGTGAAGAACAGCACCAGCTGTTATTCATGTTTTATTCAAGTAGACAAAGATAATAGCTGCTAACATCTCTCGCTTAAAAGCAGCTGACCCCAAATAAACACTATAAAGCCGAGATTTGAAACATGAATGACTAAAGCGGTGTCTCAATTCAGGGGCTGCATCCTTCGAAGGACGCGGGCTACAAAGGATGACTCGTTCTTCGCCCACGTAGATCGCTAAGGCCGAACTGAAATGAGTCGGTCTGGTCTACGGAGGATTTCCTGTTTGCGTCAGCAGCTGTTCCCGCTCTTAACCTTGTGTCACCAAACGCAGCTCTTGACGCCTAGCAACAGGTAGCTAACCGGATAACTAGCTTACGTAAGTAATGTCAAGTTTCAAGGGTGGATCTCTAGCTATTCGAACTTTTACATTTAAAGTGTATTCCTCAGCTGCTTGAGAGTCTGCAATTTAGTTTGATTTGGCGCAATCTCAGGATACGTTGGGCCACAAAGGATACACCCGATGGATCCTTCGTGGCCCAGGGACAGCAGGACGCATTTATCGCACCCATCTTTGCAAACGGACAGCTTTCGACGCGCTGCTGTGACGCAATTGGCATTCAAAGACGTCCTTCGAAGGATAACCTCTAAATTGGGACACGGCTTAAGAAATATCTTTTAGACACACTATAGCTTTGTTTAGGATCCAGCTCAAGGGTGATAAAACTGTCGAGGTTCAAGGCTAACACCCCCCTTATCAAATCATTTCAGTCTCTATTTTTATTAAAACAGCAAAATGGAAGTCATGCAGCTTCTCAGCAAACAGTTAACTTCACGTTTGATGGTTAAAATATCAAACATGGCTGGAGGCAGATTATATCTGCTGAAGCTAATTAACATCTGCATCATTGACTTGACAGCAGGCGAAAAAATGTCCAGTTAATGTTTTCGACTCTAACATGTTCCTCCATGTCTTCGTCACTGATCTTTAGAACCAAATTTAATGGATTCTTTACGTGTTTGTCTGTTTGTGCTGAAAATCATCATCTCATTCAAATCAAAATTCCAGCACTGGTCAGGCTGTATTCTATTTTCATCACTGTGTTCCCTACAAAAATAGAGCTTTTATTTAAGTGCAAGATCCTTTCTTTCAAACCAGAAACAGCTGTTACATCGCTCTCTTCAAAACCACCAAACTCCATTGAAAAAACAGTCATTTTACCGTGCAGAACACAGGAGTCGCCTGCATAATGCTGACTTGAACAGTACGATTTGTTGTGTTATTGTGTGTTACAGGAATATCATGTTGCATCTAGGCTAACACCAAAGTTACACTAATAAATAACTAAAGAATCAAGGCAGCAGTAAAGCAGCAACTCCTGTGTTCTGTAAAATCACTGTTTTCATCAATGGAGTCTGGTGTGTGTGCAGAGAGCGATGTAACGTCTGTTTGTGGTTAAAACAATCATCTTCCTCTGTAACAAAAAGCTCTATCTCTGTAGGGATCCTTTCTGTCATGTTGTCACACACTTAGAATAACAATCTGAGCCTGTCAGTGGAAACAACAAGAACTTTTAGAGGACGTACAGCAGATTAAATAAGAGCTATTAAAGCCTCTTTTGCAGCTGCAGGTTGAAGCAAACTACTGGAGAAAAACACCACGTTTCTCCAGTAAAGGGATCTATTTGGGCTTAAATTTGACTTTTTTTACTATTTTTTTCATAACCCCTGAGAATCTTTAGCTTCAGTAAATCTGAGAGAGCATAACCTTTGATGTGAGTCTTTTGAAACCATCATGCTTGAGTTGGATCTCTTACTTGGCTGTGTAAATTTCACCTTCTGAATATCCCCCCCAAAAAACCCAGATTCAAGTTAATATGTCCTGCAGAGATTCTGCCAAACTGCAGTTTGTGTTTTATCGATCTGGACTTTATAGAGCTGAAGCGGCTGGACGGCTCTGTTCGTTCTCTGGCTGGCTCAGCAGTTGTGAATCGGTCACTTCATACGGGTGCTGGCAGTCGAAGCTGGTGGGTTCAGCGCTGGTTAACGACTGCAGAGGAACCTGCAGACTCTGCAAACGTTAACAACAGACATGTTTATGCAGTTGGGACTTGTCAAATACAGGAGAGCTGCAGTTAAAGAAAGCCAGAAACTTTGAAGCCTGTTTACACAGATCGGGAGTCTGAGAGGGAGGGGGGGGCTGCTGGGAGGAGGATGTTGGTTTTGGCAGCAGAGAAAACAGAACGGTGCAGAGGTGAGGCCAGCTGCTGCTACCTGACCTACCGCTGGTGTAGTAGGTAGCTTTGTCTGTGAGGGTGGAGTTTAAGCTTTGATAGCAACCTGTGATGTTTATTTGGGTCTGACAATTTAACTTGGGAAAGTTAAACTTGTGTTTCCAAAACTGTGGACATTTTTGAGGTATAATTCCAGACGAGGTGTCTATCATCAGGAATATACGTACGATGTGGAGGCGATAACTTCCTCTAATGGCACCTCAGTGGGCTTTGTTCCAGACTGTAAGACAAAGTTTTTAAACACCCGTCTCTCTGCTTTACACCTGAGGGTTTGACTAATACCTGAACAAGTCGTCACCATCCTAAAACGGTTTAATGCAATGTAAATGTTGTTCACTATTACGCTAGATAGAACAGATCATAGATACAGCATGGCAACAGGAGATATTTCCAGATCACTCAGCTCATGGAGTGCTTCGGCTCAGCTATTAGCCAGAAAGCTAACGGTATGCTAGCAAGAGGAATAGATTACATGCGTACAGTTGACATTAAGTATATATAATTTGACAGTATGTTTAACAACTAAACAAGCTAGCTAACCAGCCATGTCATTGTCCCCAATTTTAATGAATTCATGTGAAGTCGTGTTTACTGTCACAGTCCACTTTGGCGGACTTGGAGACTTACTTTGTCAGACTCTGCTTTAGTCGTCTTTTACAAATGGATTCTTAATTTATGACTTATTTTTAACAGCACATATTCATACATTTAAACCTGTTTTAGCTCTGACATAATGTAGAGTCCTATGCACAGGTGCCAGTGTTGTGACCAAGTCATCTGTGTTCAAGTCCCAAGTAAGTCTCAAGTCATTTGGTCCAAGTCTCAAGCAAGTCTCGCGTCATTTTTTCTTGGGCAAGTCAAGTCAAGTCCTTAGTTAAGGCGAGTCAAGTCACTTTTTTTCCACCCCAGATCCAGCACTCTTACCTGTAGTATCCGGTCTTTATAATGAGACAAGGTGTTAGCAGCTCGTCTAATAATGATATTATTTATATAACCTGTTCAAAAAGTCTGACAGTGAATTGTATCTGTGTTATCTTGGCACAGACGCAGCCATGATGATGGTCTGCTCTGAGAGCGTGCTGAGTAGTAACGAGTACGACTGATGAGGCTTCTCTTTGGGGGCTTTGATGTTGCGTGTTGCCATAGCGAGGAGTTTGACTGACAGCCAGTCATCCAATCATGACAATCACATACAGGGAGCTTTTTGATTCGTCCAATCATGATTCCCAGTTTGCGCTGCGTACATACTTGATAGTTAGACAGAAAGTTTGAATTATATCATTTTATATTTAACAGCTTACATTCAAACTTATGAACACACGCAAGTCATCAGAGTCATCATGCCTCAAATCAAGTCAAGTCTCAAGTCCTTTACTTTTTGTCAATTAAAGTCACAAGTCATCAAAACAGTGACTTGAGTCCAAGTCACCAAGTCTCAAGTCCACATCTCTGATAGGTGCTGAATCCATGAAAGGTTACTTGCCACTCGTCCTGGCATGTGTTGGTGCAGCTACAAGCTTCACACCTCACTCCATCTGTTAATGTGACAAACCACCAACCCTGCGATCAATACAGTGCTGTGCTAAAGACAGAGGTTACACTCTGAAGAACTTTCCAAATTCAACGATGTTTATCCCACTTTTATTTGACTCTACAGTTAGAACATAAACCCTTGGATGACTAATCGTCTTATTAAATCATGAAGCAGGCTCCTGTGTTTGTGCTTCAGTGTCGTCAGTCGTGTGTTTAACAAGGTGACTCTTCTCTTTCCCGTCCGCATCATCTGCTGGAAAAATACTGAGAATGCTTTGAATACAGACACCTTACTGTCACTACAAACTCAGAGACAATGCTTCTATTCTGTTAAAGAACCAGCAGGTAGAGAACGAGTAAAATTAGAGCCTCACATCTGGTCTCGTGCTGCTGTGAGAGCCTGTAATTATAGTCACAATATGAAAGCAGAGCGAGACAGGAGCATCACATCTCATGGTAAAGGAATAACATTGTCACTGTGTAAAAAAAGCCTCGGTCAGTAATTATGTCATGGTTTATAATAGTCCTGGTGTGTCAGCAGAGGCTATTTTTAAGCCTTCAGCATGTGGCCTATTAGTGAAGAGTGTGTGTGTGTGTGTGTGTGTGTGTGTGTGTGTGTGTGTGTGTGTGTGTGTGTGTGTGTGTGTTTGACTAAGGCGAGTGGTGGTTGAGAGGTAGGTCAGGGGTGTGTGAGCAAATGACAGGATGTGCGGTCGAGCTGGTCACAAAATCTGCTTAGTAATGTTGGTAAAGATAGAGCTGACCTCTCCGTCGCCGTCAATGGTCCCCCTGTTAACCACACACACACACACCACACACACACACACGTGCACACCTGAATGGAGGCCAGTGTATTACAGGGTGGAGACGTGAACTTTTGTACCAAAGAGAGAAGAGAAGTGCAGGATGAGAGAAAAGACAGAATAGGTTCCTTTATATCTGCCGGATCTTTGGGTTTGTGACAGGGGAAACAAACACCGCAACCTCTGAGTGACACACACACACACACACACACACACACACACACACACACACACACACACACACACACACACAGAGAGCTTATGTAGATATTTAAAAAGGTACAAGTACTCTGAATCAGCAGCTGTGGCTTTTATCCTAAATACCATATCCTGTATGACCTCTGAACAACCCATGTGAAATCTATTTCTGTATGAAAATATGTTCCTTCACAGTTGAGTGCAAACTATACAGCAAGCTTTTATGTCCAGAGTACACAAATATATAGAAAACTTAGAATAACCTGCTCTCAACCCGAACATCACGCAAGTGCAGACTATTTCCTGTTCAGGAGGAGGTAGAAAAATGATGTTGAATATGTTTGTGATTCAAGCTTCCAACAATTTGAAGAGCAAAGTAAACATTTTCCTCCTGCAAAAAATGTTATTCTCCCTGAAGTGCCCAAAACTGCAGTTCCTCGAGTGGCCATTTGAGGCTGACTCCAAAAGTGAGTCAATCCCCATTAGCCCCCATACAATCCATCGGCTATCTTCTGACGACGATATAGCCTCAGGGACAGTTCATCTGTCTGTGCTGAGTCTCAGTCTCACTGTAAACAGTAAGTTACACAGAGGCTGCACTCTGGCTTACTGCAGCGGGATGAAGCCCAAACAGAAACAGATTCTCTTGTGATCGACTTTAATTAACGGCTCTTCAGTTTGCTGAAAGAACAACATCATGATGCAGATTAGGAACAACATGAAGCTTTGTCAGGTCTGTCCTCAAGAGGAGAAGAACACTACTTTAACATGAGACGGAGGGCGGAGCCATCGTTTACGATGCATTCAGGGAAGTACGTAAATCTAAATGCTTATCAGCTTTTATGACGTGATGATGAGCGTCAAGGGAATCTGCCGCTCAGGTTAGCACAGATTGTTAGCTGAACTAGCTGCAGATGTCTGTTTATAGAGATTAATAAGAAGCTAAATTGTTGTCAGAAGACGCTGATGGGAGCCGGGTCATTACGGTGGATCACCTTTCGCCTGCTTTTGCTCTGAACACGGACTGTTTTTCCTGCAAACGCTGAAGCCTGCTGTTGCTGAACTTAACCTCTCAACTAGTTGGTCTTTACTGTTTCCAGGGATGAAGAGGGAGCAACGCTGGGCAAGCTACATGAGCCCTTTTTACACTGCGAGTTTTAAGGTGGGATTATTACGCCTCTGTTACGTTCTGTCTTCTATGTCAAACGCACGGAGGCAGAATGGTGAGGCGACGTCGCTCTGCCTCTGAGGTAGTAACAGAGGCGAAACAGATGCAAAGCGGCGTCTGTGGAAACTGCAGAGCCCGTAGGGCGGAACAACGCTGTGTGTGTGTGTGTGTGTGTGTGTGTGTGTGTGTGTGTGTGTGTGTATTTGAAGCACGCGCTGTTTGTTTACACCTCGCACACGTTTTGCTTCCGTAACACCGGACTGCTGTAAAAACACACACTACGCCAGCGTTGCTTGGTCCAATGTAAAATGCCAAAGGTGGCATGAGGATCGAGCTGAGGCGGAACCGCAGTGTAAAAAGAGCTATTGACTTTTAACGACAAGATTGCCACACTGAGCAATCTGTTCATGATCTCATCTCTATAGAAACAGTCTATAGAAGCTTTTAAGGCAATATAGAGACAAACAGGTGAGGCAGAAAGTTGCAGATCTAATCCCGTCTTTTCAGCAGAATGTTTTCTACGTTCTTAAGGTCTAATTTGAAAATGCATTTGCAGAAAATTTGTAAGTAGCTGCATCTACCGAACTGCTCATGCCACAGGATGGGCCAAGAGTGTGTGAGCTCATGCCCGTTGCTCAACGTTGCACCTGGAAGCATGAGCTGCTGCAGAGTAAACTTCCACTGTTGTTGTGATGGGGTCCAAACAGTTGTGTAACCATGTGTCGAACTCAAATCAAACTATTTCCAAGAAGCTTTCAGCGACACAAAGAGAAGGCAGACCTCCCTAAAGACAGAAATGTTCTGTTATCAGGGAAACACGTGGCCTTTAGGTAGAACACAGAACTAAAGAGAGAGGCTTAAAGCAGAGAACGTCTGAGCTCACTTAAAATTCAGAACAGGAATATCCAACAGATTAAAGGAGGAGCAGGAAAGAAACAGGAAAGTAGGATTGGATTCGGAAAGTGCTTGAGTTAAATTGGAGGCGACGGTAATTCCATTTGGGAGAGTTTGTGCTTTGAGTACCTCCAAGTTCCCCTGCCTTCCTTCAGAGGAGGGGAGAGAGGAGAAGGAATTAGAGGAGGGGGAGAGCAGAGGTGGAAATGAGCAAATGGAATACTAAATATAGACAAGTCGTACAAACAGGACAGGGTGGAAATGTACCAGGAATAAAACACGTTGCACCGGGTGGAAGAAGTGAGCATGTCATGTCAGACGTCTTGATCAGGTGACTCCTCCTTCTCTCCTTCCCTCTTTCCTTACTACATCTTTTCCCTCTCCTTCTCGCTCCTTGCTGACCTTTCCTAGAGGTCGAGGTTTCTAAGGCTCCATTGATGGATTAAAAATAAATGAGAGGGTAAACACGGCATGAGAAACAGGTTGCTGCTCAATGAGCTCCCAGCGGTCTGGGTGTTAACAGAGAGGCAACACACGCTCACTTATTCTGCACATTCATTACATCCTCACTCCTCACTCGTTCTCCTTCCTCTCCATTTGTCGTTTTCAATCCCTCTGCCCTCCAACACCGAGGCCATGTTCACACCAATGTGGTTAAATGTCCAAATGTTGGGTTGTTTAATGGATGATGTTCTTCGGGTCACACCAGCGTTTACAGCAGTAAAATACTGATTTTGATTTTGATAGAATCGCTGAAAAAACACTGGCTTTGTTTGCACACCTGTTCAGGGTCAGCGTGCTTTTTCCTGGAGTGGAAACTTTGACACAAAATGGATTAGTTACCAAAAACATTGTTTTGTGTCCTCCTGTTCTGAAGCCTTGAGTTTGGCATTTTGGCCGTCGACGTCTAATTTCTTTGGGAGCCAGAAGGGACCATATTCTGAGCTGGAGAGGAGCGAGGGCTTAGCAAACGCTAAGTTAACACCTAATGCTAGCACTAGCTTAGTTAGCTATGCACATCCTCTATTCAGGGCTGCATGGTGCTGCGGTTAAAGGTTCCTGGTTTGAATCCCGGGTTGGACGTGTGGAATCTGCATGTTCTCCCCGGCTTCCTCCCACAGTCCAAAGACTTCAGTAGTGCTTAGCTTCAGTGGTGACTCTAAATCACCCGTAGGTGTGAATGTGAGCTTGAAAGGTTGTCTGTCTTTATGTGTCAGCCCTGTGATTGGCTGGTGACCTGTCCTCTCACCCAATTACAGCTGGGATGGGCTCCAGCTCCCCCGCGTCCCTGAACAGGATAAGTGGTATAGATAATGGATGGATGGATCCTCAATTCATGGCAACTGTAAGATATATCGGGATGCTAATTTTGGACATTTTCAGGTCAACATGTTAGGAAATTTTCAATTTCAGGCAGCCCCGCCCTAAACCCCCCCCTCTTCCTGGCCTGTGTGACTCTAACGGGAGCATCAGTGACTAAATGAACATCATGCTGAGACCATAAACTCATCAGGAACATGTTTACTGAGGGAATAATTCAGGAGAGGAGGAGGAGCATTTTCTCATAGACTTCTATATGACATCCATGTGCTGGCTATGAGAGAGAATGCAGGTTAAAGACACTTCTGCATTTGTAGACTGAGGGTTATCTCTACTTCTTCACACAGAACCACTGATAGCATCAGGTCGTAGGTCACAGTTTGCCTGTGCAGGTTTGGACAATATGACCTGCAGCTTCTAGCAGCTTTAACTATTTACTTTTAGGACAAAATTAAGTTTTCTAAAATATTAACTATAAAGTTTCTTTTATTTACGCTGTCAGGAAATGTACGTAAGAGAAAGAGACGTCGATAATTAATCCTCAATCTTTTGGTGCTCGTCTGGGGAAACTGAAAATAAACAACTTGACTGTAAATCCTGGATCCTCGTCTCACCACACACTGTGTCCTCTCTCTCTGTCTCTCTCTCTCTCTCTCTCTCTCTCTGTCTCTCTCTCTCTTCCCATCGGGCTGGAAAAACCATTAAAATAGTGAAGAGAATCACCAGCTGCCCGTTTTCCATCTAAACCAGCAGTTCATCTTTGGCTGGCATCAGCTGAGACTCACATGGTCCCTGCATGAGTCCTGACACCGAGGACAGTCACTCAGCTCATCGTCCACTCATACTAATGTTACTGTCTGTCTCGGTCTGTCTGTCTCTTGCTGAAAAGAACGGGTCAGCTGATCGTCATTAGTCGTACTGGCAGTCCTTCTCTTGCTGGGTCGCCTGGCTGCTCATGTGAGAAATAAGACTCAGCTCTGAATGGAAGTAAAACAACAGAAGAGATCACTGTGTGTTTTTAGGACTGTGTGCTGATAAAGAAACGGCCGTTTGTAACAGCACAACGCTGACATGATCAGGACTTTGTAGCATGCTCACTGAATGTTTAGTTTTGGTGATGTTACTCAGTAAATGTTTTTATTTGGGAGGACACAAATTGAATATGTAATAAATGAACACTGCACCGATACGCTAAGTTAAAACACGATTGCTTTTGCCACCAACATCAATTAATTACAACAACTCATTATGTCCGTCTGAAAGGTCGTTCTGTCTGCATCTCTTTCCCCCGTTAAAAGGTTTAGTTACACACCGATCAGCCAAAACATTATGACCTCCTGCCTGATGTTGTGCAAGTCCGTCTTTTAATGCCAGAACAGCCCTGACCCGTCGAGGCATGGACTCCACCAGACCTCTGAAGGTGTGCTGAGGTATCTGGCACCAAGACGTGAGCAGCAGATCCTTAAAGTCCTGTAAGTTGCGAGGTGGGGCCTCCATGGATCGGACTTGTTTGTCCAGCACATCCCACAGACGATTGGGTTGAGATCTAGAGAATTTGGAGGCCAAGTCAACACCTTGAACTCGTTGTTCCTCAAACCATTCCTGAACCATGTCTGCAGTGTGGCAGGGCGCATCATCCTGCTGAGAGAGGCCACTGCCATGAGGGAACACTGTTTCCATGAAGGGGTGGACTCAGTCTGCAACAATGTTCAGGTAGGTGGCACCAAACTAAACGTGTTGACGCAGGTTTTTCAGATTCTACAGATGCTAATTGTCTCTTTTCCCATTGTCAGTGAAGTATCCTCCTGTCGGTCTCTTTTCTGCTGCGTCTGACGTCACAAACGCGCCGGAGACAGGGTTAGTAACCAGTGAAGATGTTACGGTGGTTAGGTCTTTATTGTTTCTATTACTCATTCAGTCTGTTTATCAAACTCGGCGCCTACAAATTTGGAACGATGTTCGAGCGCTGCTCGGACGGAGACGGGCAGAAAGCTGACAAGAAGTCGCAGAAGTTACAGACGGAGCATAGCATCGCGCCGGAAAGCGTGTCGACTCCTGTTTTGTGTTCCCATCACTGCCAATCGGAGCCGAGGCGATATTACCCGGGTCTACTGCAGAGTGATTTGGTGTTAGCGGGTTTTTTGGCCAGTGGGAAAAGGGCTGAAGTAACATCCACATGAACGGCAGGACCCGATGTTTCCCAGCAGAACATCGCCCAAAGCATCACACTGCCTCTGCCGGCTCGCCTTCTTCCCATAGTGCATCCTGGTGCCATGTCTTCCCCAGGTGAGAGACGCAAGCACACTACGCAGCCTCACACACAACAAACTGTGATGTTCTGTGTGTGCCGACACTTTTCTTTCAGAACCAGCATCAACTCTTTCAGCAGCTTGAGCTACAGTAGCTCTTCTGTTGGATCGGACCACACGGAAAAGCCTTCGCTCCCCATGCATTGAGCCTTGACCGCCCATGACCCTGCCGCCAGGTCACCAGTTCACTCCTGCATGTCGGGATCACCCCACAAGAGCTGCAGCTTTCGGAGACGCTCTGACTCAGCCGTAGAAAACATCACTAATCCACCACTTTTGTCTTTTTTATACTCGTAAAACACGGAAGGAGAAAAGGAAAACATGCAGGATTTTTATGTTAATCCCGTCAGCAAGAGCTTTTTTTTTTTACCTCGACAATGAACTTTATTATACTTTATAATGTAATACACATTATATATAAATATAATACTACAGAGCTCACTTAACACACAGGCAGGAAACCAGACTGCTGCTGCCGCAGGGATGCATTAAACTACCTCCTCACTGACATGTTTAATACCTGAGCTGGAAACTGCAGTGTGCGTGAGTGTATGTGCGTGCGTGTGTGTGTGTGTGTGTGTGTGTGCGTGTGTGTGTGCATGTGTGTGTGTGTGCGTGTGTGTGTGCATGTGTGTGTGTGTGTGTGTGCGTGCAGTCATACAAAGCAGACTCAACGGGTCTGCAGGGCAGTGTGAAACAGACGTGAGCCACAAGACAAAACGCCTCATTTGTTTACAAGAGAGGAGAGAGACAGAGAGGAGGGAGAGGGAAACAAAGTATTTATGATGTGTGCCGATATATGTTTGGATGATGAAACATGCACCAAGAAAGAAACATAAATAAGAACTGAAAGTCACGGTGTCTCCCATGTGTGTCAGTCTGTTTCGTGACTGCTGGGTGTTTTACTTTTGGCCCTGACCGTCTGAATAAAGTGTTAAAACTTTAACTTCAAAATCAAAACATTTTAATTTCCCTGATTCAAACCGAACCTTTAAAGCCAACTATTAAAACATTCCCAAACTTTGTATTTGACCTTTTTTAAATGATATTTTCATGAAAACTTTATTTCTCTAAAAAGTCGGCTTTTCAAACGCGATGTAAAACTCTTAGGCATGGAGAGAGTCAAAACTGGCTCTAAAAGTAAGAATATTAATTGTACTGAAGTTTACTGATTAGACACCCTAAAGGTGAAGACCGCCTGCACATGTGCAGAAAAGAATAGACACTGAAATAATGAATATTACTGAAAGATGTTACTTTGGTCTCCTTGGTAAGAATCTGCGCTCCACTATACCTGGCTCTGGAGCTCGCTCAGTGTTTCTCATACATTTATGTATTTGTGGCGGACTGGTTCTTTTCAATGATTGTATATAAAGATGGACGACACGTCTCTGCCTCCACCTGAGGCCAAAACCCACCATCCTGCTCATCTGTATCCAGAGCGTGTGCATAGAGATCGGCTGGTGGAGCCGCAGTATTGACGTCCCGCCCCTTCCTCTACCCGACACACACCTTTACCTTGAGGCCTCGCCGTGTTGGAGCCCTCAGGTGTCCTTGTCGTGTTGGAGCCCTCAGGTGTCCTTGGCGTGTTGGAGCCCTCAGGTGTCCTTGGCGTGTTGGAGCCCTCAGGTGGGCTCAGTCTGCAGCAGAACAGCTTCTTGTGTCGGTCTGAAGCAGATATTCACGCTCATGGAAAGTTCAATGACTGTAGTGTTAGTGTTAGTTCCGTCTCCTCTCGCCGTTCCTCCTCTACTCTGCTACTCGGGAACAGAACGCTGCAGGAGCCCCATTTGTCAACAGAGCTGTCAATCATGAGGCCACCCCCCCTTTTTATAGCATCAAATAACTAATTAAAAGTAAACTTAAAAGTAAGAACTAACTATAATGACAGAAACCATGTTTGATAAAAATGTATTTGACGTGTGTTGTATAGTTTGACTCATGTCTCATCTGTTAACATGGAGGAGGCGGGCTTTATGAGCTATACTGCAGCCAGTCAGCAGGGGGCAATAGAGAGGGTTTGGCTTCACTTTTAGGGAGCTGTCATGTCGGCCATCTTTCTATACAGTCTGTGGGCTCAAAATCTTCGGAACCATTTAATTGGCATTAAGTGTTTAGATAACAAATCCGTCTTAATCTATGGCAGGAAGTGGCTCAGTGGCTCAGTGGAGTCACACCTGCACTAACCTCCTTCGCAGAGCGTGCTGTGATTCAGCCTCAGACCTGCTGATGTTCTCCTTCTGGCTCCGCTCTGAGAGGATCTGTGGCAGAGAGTCAGGAGCTGCTGCCAGGGAGGGAAGATTACCGAGCTGGACCGAGCCACTGACAGGGATTCAACATAATCACACTATTTCATTGTGTTGCACCTGGGGAAGTGTGTGTGTGTGTGTGTGTGTGTGTGTGTGTGTGTGTGTGTGTGTGTGTGTGTGTGTGTGTGTCCAACAGAAAAGAGATGGGTGGAAGGGAAGTGATAGAGTCTGGCCAGATTCTGTGTCAGCGGCTGACAGGAGGATTTACAACCAGAGCTTCCAGTAAAGAGGAGCTCCTCCATGTGTCTCTGCTCTCTGCTGGATCAGAGACTTTTCTCTCTCTCTCTTCAGAAAATATGACATCCAGAGACTTTAAGAGAAAAAGTTTTGGGCCCACAACCTTAACCAAACAGTAAGGCAGTAGATTTCATGCCTTTTGCAGGGCTTGTACTAAAGCTAAGTCCTCCTAGCGGGATTAGCTGCTCCTCCTTAAACAAAATGATGATGAGATACTTTAAATAAAGATCATCTGCTCCATTGATAATGTGAAACCTGACTCATGACTGTTTCTTGCTCCTTGACCCGTCCGTCGCCTCCAACCACCACCCCAAGTGCACAAACCTCATCAACTGACCTCGCACATGTTCGCAGAGCGGCTCCTTTGTGTGTCTAATGTTGCCCCAGATGGGTTTACATTGGAGTAACTTCAAAGCTCAGTTGTTCTCTTAAGCCTGGCTCACACTAAAAGAAGTTTGAACAGATGTGTGCAATGTGAGAGAGCCACACATGACGACAAATCATTTGTCAGATCATTCAGATCAGTTTTGTTTTGTGTAGAGCAGCGATGTGACCCAAACAGCACACCACACACTCACAGGTTCATCCACCAACAACCAGAGTCCAACTCTCGCAGCTGGAAATCTCACTAAATCTCACGCGGTCAAACGAGACTTTAGAGCAAACAAAGATGGCGGCCGACGGGCAGGAAGAATCGGCGATGATAGTTTTTGGACTTTTTACTGAAAATTCAGGAAGGAAAAAGAACAAACTGTGGATGAAGTGATGGAGACGGCCTGAACACGGGCTGAGCGTGTTACTTTATGCTGCACGTTTGCTTTTGTCGCCATGGCTGCGGTTGTTGTGCTTCCTTCTTCAGTCAGCTTGCTTCCTGATTGGCTATCGTTTCGTTCCACGAGACGATCCACAAAGAGCATGCTCGGCTGTCCTCAGGCTTCCCCCCCACACAACAGGATATCAGATCGTAAATATTGAACATGTTTATGATTTGAAATCAGTGCGGCTTCGTCCCTGACACCACAGGAACATCTGGAGAGATCATCTTTAGAAGCATCAAAACATCAGGACTTTGCTTATTTTTATCTGAAGGAGGGACAGTACGCCGCTTTACAAAGGCAAAAGGGAACACGCTCAGGTATATATATGCTGAGGGGAGCGACAAAGCGTCAGTGTTTTACAGTCTGAGGCTGAAAACGGTTTAATAAACGATGATTTAAAAATCTGCCCCCTCCTCCTCCCGACAAGCTGCCCTTTAGAAAAGCTGTTTAACCCCAGCGACAGATTACTGTGTTTACTGTGTCGCTGAAAGAAAATATATTAAACTATAAACTCTCCTTGAATGAATAAAAGTTTTTAAAGTCTTTGTGATAAATGAGCTGAAAACAAGCCGAACAAAGTGAACAGCCTCCGCTCTGCAGAAGACGTGACCCGAGGCCGACCTCTATCCTCAGCAGCATGTATGAAGCGTGTCAAACCCACGGAGGAGTCACTTAAACGCAGCAGCACAAGGATTTCTCCACGCTTCACTGTATATCACAATCTCCTGAGGGTCGAGTTCAAAAGAGAAGAAAAGGAAAGTTTTACAGCAGGCGCAGAGACTCGCCGTCTTCATATGACAAGCCTGCGAGGACACAGAGTTGACGCGTCCTCGACTGCTCCACTCGCTTCCCTTGTGCTGCTTTTGTCTCACATTATGCTAATGTGTTTACGGTAATGATGCTCAGTTGGTATTTACAATTGCTCTGACACATATAAGATATCAGGGGAATAACAGACAAATACAAAGAGCCGAAGAAGGCTCTGAAAATAAAGCGTGACGCACACACACGCGGAGAAGGCCTCTGTTGTGTCCTGGTTTCAGTGTCCTCAGCTCCCCTCGTTACCGTAACTGTTACACAAGACGTTTTCATCCATCTGTGTCGCTGTCTGCGACTCCATTTCTCCCAGAGTTCATTGCTCTGCAGGGGGCTACAGGTGTCCGCTCAGTGCCCCCACATCGCACCATGTGCGTCTGTGCTGAGGTATGAAATATGGCGACATGCAGCGATTCTCCCTCTGATGTTTTTTCATGCTGTGTCCCTCCCCCCCGAACACACCTCCGTCTCATCAGTCATTCACCCTCACACAGCGGGGTGGGGTGGGGGGTTGTTACAGACTGTCTGTACCTCTCAGTGTATGAACCTTTGGATGCAGGCAGAGGACAAACATGGAGATGTTTTCATACACGACCACGTAGAAGCTCATGATTTTCATCTTTCAGCACATTTCAAAATATTTAGTTTGTCAGGGCGTTCATGAAGATTATCTGCAACCAAAAAACAACCGTAGAGGTCAGTTGTGTAACAGCACAGTGTGACCAATATCTAGTTTAATAGTTCGACCTTGAGCAGGGCCCGAACAGGTGTGGACCATTTAAAGTCAGCTGCCGAGGTTTCGCTGGCCACAATGGTCCTCGAGCTGCTTGGGAGTACGGGACTGCACAGCAGAAGAGCCATAAAGACCTCCAGTGTCACAGAGAAGGCGTCGAGGTGGCTGTGGATCAAACGGGGTGATCCGTGGATAACACGAGCTTGTCACCTGGCTCGCCTGGGACAGGCTGTCTGGTGTAGAAAAACATGAAACCCGTACGTGTCATATAAAAAGTAACGCTCACATGTAATAACTAGTGCTGCACAATTAATCAAATATTTATCCCGTTTTAGTTTCCCACGATTAAATAAACATGACTGACGGTGATATTGACGTTTAAAATGCTCCGCCTGTAGAAAACTCTGCTGCTTATCAAATCAAGCGCTCCCTAAACTAACAGCCCCTCCCCCAGTGCTTCACTTTTGGGGGAGCTGGCATGTCATGAGCATAGATTGGCATCTTACAGCCAAATGCGTCTGTGGTTGTCTTGGTTACAGCAGCTGTTGAAAACAGGAAGAGGATACGTGCTGCCCTGTTTTTCATTACGGTTCGATCCCACAGGATCCGTGTCCGGCGTGTTCCGTCTGGGCCGTGGTTCTGGTCCGTCAGGCGGCGCGAGCCCTCACCCACAGGAAGCGTGTCTGATATCATCCCATAATTTTTGTGCTTCTGCCATGGCTGAGCACACTATTTCATTAAAAGTGTTCTTTTTCCAAGATCTCAGTGTTGTTGTGAAAAGGGGAAAAACGGGAGTCTGTACCCGTCTGTACATGGTGTTTTATTTTGAAATGACTGGATGCTGTATGTTGTTTTCGTGTGTGACTTCCTGTTTGGAACGATCTGCTCTGTTCACCTTGACGCTTGCTTGAAGCGGCCTCCGTCAAAAATAGCCTGAGACGGAGATGGACCACGGCGCGTGCTGTGGAATCACGAGCACTGACTTGAATGGACGCGATCGACTCCGGTGGTGGCTGCGCACACGGAACGCACCGGAGACGGATCCTGTGTAATTTGAGGGTTACGATCTAAAAATAAACTTCTCTGTTGCGTCTCTGAAGTGCTGTTTGTGCATTAGTACCCTACATGACGCGTTTGCGCTGCTCAAACAGGAAGAAAGTGAGTCGCTCGTTAAACTGAATCACTGGTCCCCTGAAACGGCTCGTCAGCGATTGTTTGGCGGTGTTTCAGGTTTAAGTGATGCTAAGAAGAAACAACGATCATCAAAGAGGTCATAAAACATGTGTCTGCACCACAAAGCAACACGACTAACTTGTTGAAAAACAGCACAAAGTGCAGCATGATGAGTGTATGAAGGCCGAGAGGAAGAACGAGCTGCTCCCCGTCCTCATTTTGGCCACAGTCCTGCAGGCCCAATATTAAGGTACCATTTTAAATCGGTAAACGACAGTGAGTACAGCTTCACTGCTGCAGACAGAACATTATATATTATATATATTAGAGGGAAAAACTGGAAAGAAAGAAGCCTATAGAAAAGCGGTGACAATGAACATCTCAAGGCCAAAAGACTAAAGAAATAATGCACTGTAAAAAAAACAATTGAAAGGTTTTGTGTCTGCTAAATGGGAGGATGATGTCCTCATGATATGTTAAGAAAGACGCTCTGCCGTCAAAGAAAACTGCAACGATGAAATTTGGAAACGAGCAAAATAAAAATACATAAGCCTCATTACAGCACATATTCTGTCCCTGCACCGGCTGCGTGCACAACGTGCAGGAGCACTGAGAGGATCTATAGCACAGCCTTGAATCTGTTTCCACCTGCAGGGTGCAACGCTTTATCTCCATCATGATCGCACGCTGAGGTCCAGTCACGAGCTGCTCCTCTCATTGTCCCGACTCTGCAGCGACAGTCTTTCACTTCCACCCTCATTCAGCCGACAGCAGCGAGACAGCAAACCCACAACGCTCTACATCTGCCCGATTGTTCCTGAACATCTCTTCCTCTGGCGTGTCGCCGGCAAACAAAGGCCCTCCTGTTGTGCTTGTGTCTGGACGTGGACCAGCCTCCGTGATTATATCATCCTAACACCCACAACCGCACGCCGTAAATTGCACGCCGCGTAAAAAACTTCATTACGGCCTTTTCCAAGTCACTGCATGGTTTTTACTGTTAATTAAAATTCCATTTACGGGTGTCGGGCCGAGAGAAAAAAATGTGCTGCTTCAGCGGTCTGGGACACATAATGGATGCTTTATGAATTGTCAGTGAAATGAAAAAGAGAGATTTTAAAGGACAGTTGGGACAGAAATGGCAGCCATTGTGAAATTTAAACAAGGGTTGGCTCTCGTACCGCAGTGTGGTTTGTGAGGTGGGCTGGTTCGTAAAGTGCAGGCAACAACTCAGAGTACACACTGAAGGCAAATCTCAGCCTCACTCATGCATTAACAACACATTAAAGCCGGATTAAAGCAGGCTGCTGAGAAATCTCGAGTCATGAGGCAGAAATCAATGAACAGGGAATCGATTAAAAAGGCCTCCTGTGCCAGCTTTAAAGGGTCACTCCAGCCGGGGCCCTGTTTCTGTACATGGTGGCTTCTAAGTGTCTAATAGGTACAAGAAGTTCAGGGAAGAATTCACTACAATGTAACGTGGAGGAAAGGCAGCAGAACTGAGTGACAGCGAGATTCACGAAAACATGATCCTTATTTTTTACATATATTTGGCTCTAAATGACAAATAGGTGTAGTTTGGAAATTCTACAGTAGTTTCTGAGTCTGCAGCTGGGAAACAGGCTTGACGTCTGCGTAGCAAATGTGTGTGAAATGGTGCCCGATAAAAGTCCATCCACTAAGGCCATGTCTGCACATACACGGGTGTATTTCAAGAGTTTTTGCCTCCTTCCTTTCCTAAAAAAACCCCCGTCCACACAGACACGTTTCTGAATAAATCCCTGTTCATGGGAAAACGCAAAAACACAACAGAACTGCTGCCATGAGAGTGCCACACCAACAGGCGGCGATAAAACCCGGTCATGCAAAGAAGAAGAAGAAAATCGAGACCAATCAAAAGTCTGAAAAAATCTATTGCCGGAAGAAGTGCATCTCGACGCCCCTGATCCTTAATACAGTGGACGAGTAACTGTACATATATGTGTAAACATGTAAAAAGTCCTGTTAGCAAGGTGAGAAGCATCACTGTTTTTGTCACGTCATTTGGCAAGGAATGTCGGCTCATTTGTGACGCCTCACAAAGGAGATAACGGCGCACAGCCTCACGTCACGAGCAAGAAGCAACGTTAACGCCGTCTACACGTCTCCGTAAAAGATCCGTTTTCACTGACACAAAATGAGAAAAAGCTATGTTTTGAAAAATACCTGTGTCTGTGTAGAAATGGCCTGAAAACTCTAATTCCACACAGGAGTTGCTGGTCTCCCGCTGCCTTGATTATCTAGTTTGTTAGTGTTATTGTGTGTTATAGAGATACTTTGTTGGACTATGATTTTTTGGGTTTTTGAAGGTTTTTGAAGGTTTTTGGGCCTTTGCCTGAATTGATAGGACAGTCAAGAGGGGCAGGAAACATGGAGACGGGAGAGTGGGGATGAAATGCACCAGGAGGCAAGGGTCGGAGTGAAACCCATGGCCGCTGCGGCGAGGACTTTGTCTCTGTATAAAGGGGCGCCTGCTCTACTGACTGAGCTAACCTGTGCCCGGACTTATGAGTTTAAACACGCAATGATAGAAACAAAGTAAAAGATTGAGGCACTTCTAGAGCAGCACCTCCCGTGTCCTGCAAGGTGAAATGACCACTTATTTCAATGGAGTCGGGTGTGTTTGCAGTTTGTGGTTAAAACAATCATCTTCCTCTGTAACAAAAAGGTCTATCTCTGTAGGGATCCTTTCTGTCATGTTGTCACACACTTAGAATAACAATCTGAGCCTGTCAGTGGAAACAACAAGAACTTTTAGTGGACGACCTTTGACCCATAAAGCATTATGTTGCAGCCATTACAGCCTGTTTCCCTGCTGCAGGATGAACACATCGACTGGAGCACTTTCTACCTATTACAAATACCAGATACCAGATAATCTAACAAATACCAGAATTAGCCTCAATGGCGGGAGCAAAGCAGGCTTGAGTCACGAGGCAGAAATCAATGCACAGGGAATCGATTAAAAAGGCCATCGGATGCATGGCCGCCTCCTCTGCTGGCTTTTAAAGGTCTAGGAGCAGAGTACCGTGACGAGTCTCTCCCCCATTCATGAAACCATAAACACACTGCACATGAATGTCTCATTTGTGGAGCACATACATGTGCTGGCCCGGGTCTGAGCCGGCGTCGTCTTGCACGGGCAGGTTTACCACTGTCATTTTGTCTTTGTCTGCAGCTCTGCTCCGCTGCTGCTCGCTGTCGTTTCATGCCTCAGATGCATTAAGACTCATGTGTTTCCAGTTAAAACACAGGCCTGCTCCCTGTTCATCTGAATGTGGGACTGTGCTGCAGCTGAATAATTAGTCTGAGGTGACAGAAAAGCAATACAGTACATGCAGTGGTTGTAACGCACAGTTGTAAAGATGTGGTTTGGGTTGTGCTTTAGTGCCAGGCCGACCGTAAAGTAACCAGAGTGAAATACTGAATGTACCGTAAAGAGTCCAGAAATAGATGTGGAAGGAGCATTCAGAGCAGTCGGTGATTTAGCATCTTTGTGAGCTTACTAACAGTTTGGACAGGACGGGAATTGTTTTTGTGTCCACTTGATGAATACTAAACCGAAAGTCATTTCCTCGATGCTCTTTTTTGGTCTCCACCAACTCCCGAGAAACATATCCGACTCTTCAGCAGCTTTATCGTCCACATTCTTCAGTCTCAGCTCGTCTCTAAGGCCAGAGATATACTTTCTTTATAACTTTGCGATCGCGTACACCACCCTCTGCGTCATGAACATATATATTTTTTTCTCTGTCTCTGCACTACGTGTGTCACTGGAGGATACCTCTAGAGGGCACACCAGAGAGCTCAGGCCGCATGCAACTACCGTATGTGCGGGATGTAAACAGACATGGAGACACTCGAGGAGGTTACTGTGATGTTCATTCTGAGATCACAGCAGAAACAGCTTCTGTGTACGGTGGAGAGAACTCACAGTCTGCTCTGTCCCCGCTCCGTCTCTCCAGCATGTTCCTCCGAGCACGGACTTAACAGTTCGGACTTTTTGGAATTTCCACGTCGACTTCTAAAACAGAACTTGTCTGTCTGCATCTGTTTGACAGGCATGTTTGACTCTGTGCAGCAGCAGTGACACATCGTACAGATGTGGATAATTGTGGACTTGGTCTATCAGCTCGTCTTCAGAACTTTCTGCCATTTATGTTCCTGCTGCTGTGTCGGCCCTGTCACATCCCCTCTGCCTCTACACTGCCCCTACTGTTCATGTGCAGACTGCAGCTTACGCCCATATCGCGTTAATCTTTGAGGACGTGCACGGCTGATGCTCCAAACAGATGCAGGGAATGCAGGGCAGCCATCATGCGCATGCAAACGCGTAGTTAAAAGCAAGTACTGTATATCTCTGGCTTAACTAACTCTCTCCCTCTTTTGGTGCTGCTGGAAAATCTAATGTGGACTCCACGGGTCACGTCTCTATGAAGTTTCATCTGTGACATAGTTTTGCTTCTGTCTCTCGTGTCTTCAAACCAGAGAGAGTATTTCAGAAGCAGAGGGTCTTTCCAGCGATGCACAAATCTTGTTAAGCTTCCTGTGACCTTCCTCCTGTAGTTTGCTTTCTGTGACTGAAATAGTGATGAAGCATTGAACTGCGTTTACCACCAAGAAGCACAGTTTGCTTTGATCATGTCAAAGGAAAAGTCCTGAATGCACAGCACAAGTTACACGTATGAAGTTACATTTCATCGACTCAGTTGTCTCTTGTTCTGCAGGAGGCTGAAGTAACAGCTCTATCGTCCCTGTTCAGCTCCTGCTTCTATGCAGTTTTTAGATCTTGTTGCTGACTGTGAAGCCTTTCTCACTGTATGATATGAAGCAACCAGTAAAACAATAAACTGGGTCACAGTGTCACAAAACTCTTCTCCTGTTGCAGCGTGTTGTTCTTAAAGACGACGTTACAATAGCTCTTAAACTCGTGCACTGAGTGAATGTTGGGGCAGAGCCAGCGTGTGAGACAGAAGGCTTTGAAATATGCCTTCACTAACAGTCGCACAACAACAGCGGCTGAAAGGAGAGCAGCACTCCTTTTGTAGTGAGATTTAATTAGTGAAAGCTGCAGGCTGCAGAGCAAACACGCTGACAGAGAAGTGCCTCTTTGACAAACAGCGCAGGTCAAACATCTGCGGCGACCTGGATCTTGATCCTGTCAGACGACTTTGTGTTTGTTTAAAGTGATCAGACGTGCAGCTTTCAGCATGCTCGCTTTTATTTTGGATCAGGTTCCAGGTTGGCACAGTACCAGGATGTCTCTCACTTGAAGCGATCTGGGATTGTTGCATTTGCGGGTTAAAAATTTGCAAACTGCAGTCATGTGACCCACTTTCATAGTCCCAGTTTACAGAGGCAAAGGAGTGCCTCGTGCATCTGTTTGTGAAAGAGCTAAATAAAGATGAATACTTTCACATCCATGTTCTTCCTTTCCAACACACCAAAACACATCATTGTTTTGGTGTGTTTTTCCTCTGAGGCTCCAAAATAGCTTGATTAGTTTTAGGAATACGTCGTGGTGTGTTAAAATAATTCTTGTCTCACACAGGACTCGAAACCCCCTGCTTTGTTTCCCCATCCTTCGCCCCCGACCACCACCCGAATCAGACCACATTTGGAGGACGAAGGCTGCGTCACTCGTAACCTGCGTAGACACTGAGGCCGAGCTGAAATGAGACGGTCGAGTCTCCAGAGGATTTCCTGTTAGCTTCTCCAGCTGTTCCCACCCTTACCCTTGCGTTTCATAGTGATACTCTTGTCGCCAAGCAGGTAGCTAGCTGGCTATCTAGCTAACATCACTGATGTCACATAATTTATGTTATCCTGTTATTTTAAAGGTCATTTGTATCAAGACCTCTTTGTTTTTTAAGATCGGTATCACTAGCTATCGATTGAGTTGAAACCACAAACTTTAACATTTAAAGTGTATTCATCGGCCACTTGAGAGTCCGCCATCTTGTCTGAATTAGCGAGCAATGACTCCCGGGATACGTTGGGCCACGAAGGATGCACCTGATGGATCCTTCGTGACCTGGGAAAAGGAGGACGCATCTGAAGGAGCCTTCGAAATGGAGTAGCCTTCGACACGCCGCTGTGACGCAAGCCGCCTTGAGGTGCGTCCTTCGAAGGATGCAGCCCCTGACTTAGGACACAGCTATCGAGTTTTTCAGTATATTTTGTTTAAATAAAAACTTTCAGCAGTCTTAAACAAGTGATAAAGAACTACCCAGTCACACTCCGCTCTCCCCTGGGACTTACTTTCGCTGCAGGACTGTCTGACTTCCTGTGTTGAATTTCTGATAAAGCTTAAATCCAGGCAGTGATCGTGTTTCACCCTGAATGTATAAAGCAATGTAAGCTTGGAGTATAGAAATATCTTTAAAAGACAGAGGTTTACATTTCTATATTGACTTTTTTCACTTTCCACATGCAGCCGCAAAGTTCTCTGAGTAAACAAAACAGGAACAGTGTGAATGAGGCGAGTTCACATTCAGGTCAGCGCTGACACAAACACACAGACGGGTTTACGTGTCAATCATCTTCTTTTTGTAGCTGCCAGTGTATCAACCTCTAAATATTTTATTCTGTTTCCATCAGAGCTTTAAACAGCCCCACAGGGGAGCTTCACCCACAGGGGGGAGGGGCAGCCGTCTGATTAGAGCCGCACACCCTCCTCAGCCCACAGGAGGCGTCCTTACAACAGCCCGACTGCAACCCTGGGTCCTCTCACACGATGTTACAACAACCTCTCAGTCACCCTCATTATCCAGGACCCTGCCACACACTGACACACACACTGACACACACACTGACACACAAAGAGAGCATCGCCGTTAGCATCATCGCTGCCACATGTGTTTACAGCCGCTGTCACACCCTGACGAGGCACCAACACAGCACACGTTAGCATTGTGGTGCGTCATGGAGCGATTTACCCACGTTACCCCGTCAGACGTGCTGCACCGAGGGACGGGGTGAGCCGCCGGTCAGTGCGTCTAGCGTCTCTCACAGCTTTCTCTCAGCGTCGTCATCAGCGTCTCGGCCTTTTTAAGAAGAAGGGTGTGTGTGAAGGAGCCGGTGGGGCAGCATGACAGCTGCCTGCTGCACAGAGCCCACAGGCTTCAGTCTGAGAGCCGCTTCTTATCAAAGAGCGAGGCCGTGCGCCCGGCTCGGCTCCAGTCGCTGCATCGCTCGGGTTTTAATTATCTCCTGTGAGAGCGAGCAGCCGAGCAGCCGGCTCATTAGGTCTGTCAGCGGGGACGAGCAGTAACCTGCAGTAACCCTGACATCTCCTCTGCTCTGTCACTGCTCCTCAACCACTCCTCCGCTTCTTCTCTCCATCTCTGTCACAGGTTTCTGACTCGCACTCCTGTTGCTGCAACGTCCCACCTCACACCTCTAACTTTACTTCTGCTTCTGTCTTTTACTTTCCTTGTTTCCTTCTGTCTTTTCCTTTCTCTCTCTCTTTCTTTAAGTCTTTCCTTTTTTCCATTTCATTTCTCTCACTGTCTTTCTGACTTTCCTTCTTTTTGCTTCTTGCCTCCTTCTTCATTTCCTTCCTTTTTCCGCCTCCCCATAGTTTCCGTTTTATTCTCTCCTTTTCTCTTTCTTTCCTTCTTTCCTGCTCCTTTTTATCTCTCTCTCTCTTCCCTGCTTCTTTCTTTTTCTATTTCCTTCCCTGTCCTTCTTTGCTGCTACTTTCTCTCACTCTTTCCTTATTTCCTGTCCTTTCTTTCTTTCTTTCTCTCTTTCTTTTCTTTTTTGAGGCTTTTTAAGTTGACTTGATTGAATTTATACGTCACAATTTACTAAACTAACTATTTTAATCCAAAGAGACGTTAATGGCTAATAAACAATAAATGTCATCATCAGAAGACAAAGACTTTTCTGCTACACTTCCTCCTTCTGCTGCCTACTATGATTTAATCCCCCTCCCCCCTCCTCCCCCCTCTTATCTCCCCCATCTCCTTGTAAAAATTGGGTATTTCAGGATTTGACAAACGCAGGAGTCAAACTCCGGTCACTAGTTCCACAGCAGCGGGGGCCTGCGAGTGCTGCGAGAGCGAAACCGATCTGCTGCATTTCATTTCATCTTCCACACACACAGAGAAAATTCTGACACCCAGCAAGAGAAAAAAAGAACATGTTTCTTGGAGGATGCTGTGAACGCGGGTTCATCTGGAGGCCGGCGAGATAACGAGAGCAGAGAGAGAGGCAGGAACTTGTTGACAAGGAGCTCGCTCCACCTCCTCCTCTGCGTTTCCTCCTGCTCCTCTGAAGTCTGAATGAAGTCCAGCGGGGGGAGAGCCAGAAGTAGCAATTACAGCCGAATGATTGCTACCTGTTGTTGACAATGATTCTCCATAAAAATACTATTTCTCAGGGTATTAAATAGGCCATCCCATCTGAGATGCACTTTATTGTTTAAGCTGCAGGAGCCAATCAATGCAGAGCGCCACCGGCTCCCTCTCCGTCATTTAATTACTCGTCTGTCAATCAATGGAAAACACATTTTTAGGAAAGCCGATCGATACTGAGAGGTGACTTAACTGATGAAAGGATTGTTACCTGACTGACTGACGGACACGCTGAAAGACGCACAGACACACACACACACACGTACTGTATAATGAAACAGGATGTATTGATTCAATACAGTTTAATGTGCCTCTGTAGGGCCGAGTTAACCGCACAGTCTCTGATGCCTTTTGTGTTTCTAGATTTGCAGCCAGCCTTTACCTTAATATCCAAACTGTTTGTATACAAAATCATTATTATTTCTGAAGTCTAAATAATGCACACACACACCTCACACATCTCAAAGTTTGAGCATCTAAAAGCAGAATGATCCCCTCCCTCCTGTCCCTCTTTGCAATCAATAATTGTGCGTTTTTAAGGTGCAGTTAGCGTCTGTTTCGAGGTTCCCTTTCGCCTCTTCTCAGTGTCACCGGAGGACACTAACCTTCTGAACTGAACTCTTTTCTTTCTCAAACCACGACTAAAACAAGTTCATCCTGCAGCTGTCAAAAACACAGGCCTAATGGGGGTGATGTAAGAGCCTGCAAACATCAGAACTGTGACAGCCGTTCCCTTTTTTGTCAGTGGGTTTCTTTAAGAGCGACATGGCAGAGCAGACACCTCAGTCACTTGTCAGTCACACAGCACACCTTGCAGAGTGACAGGTGGAAGGTGAGGTGGGGAGAAACATAGTTCAAAACTTGATTTCACTAATTAACACTATAACTTTAATGCACAGTAACTGTAACAATAAGCTGGCAGACAAGCTCCTGTTTGGGTCAAACTGTCAGGCATCAGAAATCTCTTCGTCCGAAAACACAGATGGTTTGAGCAGAAAATCAGAGCCTCTCCCGTCACACCCTGGCCATATTTCTGCTTCATTTAAGCAGTCGAGAAAACCATTGTGTGACGTCACAGTGATGTTCACAAAGCTGATGTGTGAATTTTGCACAGATTATTACATCGTATCAGGCGAAGCGAGAAACAGCACGCTGCCGAAAACGTCTTTGTTTACTTTTTTAATGACAAAGATTCAGTTTGAAGTTTGAAGAATTATTTATTCCTCCTGGAGATCATGCGCCTTTGAACGACTACAGCCTCGCTCACTTTCGCCTGACCTCTGACCCTTTTGGATGCTGATGCTCTTACAGGTCAGGTGATGGATCTCAGACTAACGGGCTGGATGCAGGTCTGGTGTTCGGGTTTGGACCCACGCAGGACTCTGTGTGACAGTGATACATTACAGTTACACTGCGGATTAATTAAACTGGCACCTACTGTTCACACACAAAGAGGAGAGGGAGGGAAGGAGGCAAAGGTTACAAGATAATGAAATGAAATCTCTCCACACGCACACACACACACACACACACACACACACACACTCTGGGGATCATCCGTCACTGGCTTCAGAAATGAGGAGGCTGTAATAGTTCTGTGACCATCATGAAAGGTGTCGAGTAATTGACCTCTGCTTGCCGATTGATCCAATGATGGCAGAAAGGACGGATCACATGACCCCATCAGTGTGTGTGTGTGTGTGTGTGTGTGTGTGTGTGTGTGTGTGTGTGTTAATTTAACCTCCTCTCGTATTGTTTTTACAGTGTGATCAGCTGAAGGACGAGTTAACTTCATCTCAGTTTGTCACCCCCGTCCGTCTCTTGCTACTGTTGCCGTGCCGACCTGAGAGCATCACCTGCAGTTTCTCACCCTGTCTAAACATCCTGCTGCGTCTCGTTCACAACACACACTCTCAGCCAGAGTCAGGGCACAGTGCTGTCATGAAGACACACTGCAGGCAAGCAGGAGCACACACACGTATACACAGACCTGTGAAACGCAGGCGCTGAGCTTTACACACACAGAGAAGGAGGGCTTCTTTGTTTGTATGATGGCTGCATTTCCTCTGAACACTGTAGCGTAAGGAAAGCTACTCGTCCATCACATGCAATCATAGAATACCGTTAGCTCTGCAGAACTACACATCTAGTCGGCTAAACTTCATTTTTTTCATGTTTAAGTTCAGAAAAATCTGAAGTTCTTCTGGTGTCAATAACCTGATCTGCCCTCTGGAAGAAAAACACCTGCAGATACACACAGTTAGCAGGATAATATGTCAACAAGTTCTGTGCATCTTCTCAGGATCAAACAGTCAGCCCCCGTGTGTTTGACAGGCAGAGAGGTTTACTGACAGAGTGGAGTTCAGGTTATAAAGGAGTCCAAAAGAGACGCAAACAGCAAAACTGTCACGGAAACTCTTCAAACCACCCAAGCAGAAAACCTTCCTCCAAACACACGCTGCTTTTCGTATTGCTCTGCACATGCAGGACCGGACTCTGGTGTGTTTGAAGTGTTCTGGTTTCCGTTGGTAGTAAGAGTAGCACTGACCAATCAGCAGGCTTTGGTTGAATGCAGGAAACAAAGGGGTGGAACACAATCTGCTAAAATACCACCCTGGCTCCCATCTGCGGTCATCTGACAACCATTTATATTTATATTAACCTCTATAAACAGACATCTGCATGCAAGTGCAGCTAACAATCCGCTCTTAAACGTCGTCTCTCAACTCCAACTCCATCCTCACTCCTTAAGTTGCTAGCTGGACTGTAAACAACGCAGCGCTCAGAAAAGGAAGTCTCGGTTTGAGGTCATTTAATCGCTGACTAAACCGGAAGCCCTGAAGAGTTATCCATTGCTCCCAGAGGATATATTACCGTCGGGGGGCAGCGGATGGTTCTGAGATCCCCCCTCACCTTTCTTTTAGCAGAGCTTGGTATCTATGATTAGGTGATGATGTAACACGGAGGAAGTGGAGACACTATTCTTACTGCTCGTCTATAAAGACCTTTCTTCTTCAGTAGATGAAACCCTGAAGTTAGAATAACCCCCTGACATTTCCTCTACAGCCACCCGGGGTACAAACAGCACTAGCTCCACATAAGCACTACGTTCATACTGTTGGCTATACTGCAGATAACATTGCCAGTAGTATAGCTGTATTGCATCTAATTTTCACTGATCAAACATCAATATATTTCTTGCTTCAAAAGTACAAACGAGGATAATATGTGACGGAAAGTTTTCTGCAGACGTCTGGAGCACGCAGCTTATAGCAGCTTTAAATATTCAGATGTAAACAAACTATTTCCCTGGAGAGTTTTTATCTGGTTATGAAACAGAATCCTGATGTCTGTATATGAACTACAAACGCAAACGGACCACCAGGAAGATTGTGTCTGTAGATCTACTTTAATGTCTGTGATGGCTGCAGACGGGTTGGTGACAGACGAGCAGATCAACAGCACGCTGCAGAAGCACACTTTGTGGCTGACCGCCGGAGTCAGCCCTACACATGCCTCTGTATGTGACTGACTGACTGGCTGGCTGACTGGCTGACGGTACTTTCAGAGCCAAATAAAATTAAAAAAAACAAAAAAACAACAACAACAGCCCGGGAAACACTTCAAAGTAAAAGCATTGTGTACAAACGAGGGGAGTCAGAATTCCAGATCGGACTTTTACTTTGAAAAAGCATACCGGAAGTGTTGACCTACTTCACTCTCCATGCCTGTGACTTTTACTGCAGGAAGAGACGTTGCTATTGCTGTCAGAGATCAGTGGGACTCATCACAATTCATTTTCACCGTGAATTCTGGCCTCTTTACATGTGTGTGTGAGTGTGTGAGTGTGTGTGTGTGTGTGTGCAGAACCTTGTGAGACCCTTCCCTCTGCATCTATTCTGCTGTTTTGCTTTGCACGCAATGTTTTCAGGAAGGGTGCTGTCGTGGTTCCCTGAGCCAATCACAGCGTACAGGTGAGTGTGGGAGTGGTTCAAATGAGCAACTGGGCCCCATTCAGACCGGCGAACATGGTGAGAGAGCCTTCTTTCTGTTGGACAGGTAGGTGCCTCCAACCAGGCAGGACAAGCTAACCGATAGTTAGCATGCTAGCGCAAAGGTAACCGGCAGTTAGCATGCTAGCACAAAGGTAACAGGCGCTTAGCATGCTAGCGCAAAGGTAACCGGCAGTTAGCATGCTAGCACAAAGGTAACAGGCGTTTCGCATGCTAGCGCAAAGGTAACCAGCAGTTAGCATGCTAGCGCAAAGGTAACCAGCAGTTAGCATGCTAGCGCAACAGTAAACAGCAATTTGCATGCTAGCACAAAGGTAACGTGATGTTGTCGGTTTTAGCTTGGCAGGGTGGGCGTGTTCTCGCGCGCGAGAGAGAGTGAGCTTCTGGTGACGAAGAGACCAGGAGGAGGGGCCTAGTTTGAACGTGTTGTTGACAAAATGCACGTAAAATCCTCCTTATTATACACAGACGGCCAGTGTCAAGTGATGGGATGCAATAACGGGACTCAATGCGGACAGAATATAGTAAAAATATAAAAAGCTGTTATAAGTTGTCAGAGCTCTTTGTGACATCTGTAAGTTGCATGTCTTCACACTCGTGCAGCTGGAAGCAGAAAATTAGCATTTTAGTTCAATGAAAGGACTTTAAAAGAAGAAGTTTGAAGTCTGCTTTTAGTTAACCAATACATTAACGTACTAATGGTTTTAGTTGTAGTCACAGGATGTAATTGTTGCTGCACTTTCTAATTAATTCAAATACAAGGACAGACATAATGAGCAGGAGTGCACCAGAATGTAACCTGCCCCAGAAACAGCGAACATGAATACTGCATGTATTTTTCGTCTGTTTTTATTCACTCGGTGCAGCTCCAGAGAGATTTCTCTCAGCTGGGTACATGACCTGAGTAATAACAGCCAGCTTAATAAACCTGGCTGCTGTGAGCGAGTCTCTCTGCAGCCTGTAGAAGTTTAAGAACTCTGCCTTCAAATCCCTCAGACATCACTTCACTGCTCGTACTATCCACATCTCCAAATTAACAAAAGTTCATTCACTCTTTGATGGTTTTCAGCATAAATAAGCCAAATCAGCTTGACAGGTTTCCCCTTAGAGGAACAATTACTCTGAATTCATTATGAAGGCAGAAAATTATCCAGAATATTTTATCACACGTTGAGTAACTGTTGCTCCGAGGGACGAGAGTCGCTCAGCCTCAACACGAGCGAGACGGGGAGCTAAAGTGTCTTCAGAAATCTATTTACATTTTAAATGAAGTCGATCATTTTACTGTGAAATCAGGAGTTTATTAGTGACGTCTGTGGTCACTCAGAGAAGAGAGATGTCAATGAATCCCATCCTTCATTATACACATGACTCCATAAAAAGGTCTGAGGTTCACACAGTGATTCATTGATTATCTGATAGGAGACCTGATCAATTGACTGATTGATCGGCCCGTCCAAAAGCTGACTGCATAGATTTTTTTGCAAATCAAATCCCCACGTGGACCTCTGATGAAGGTGGCCTTGGCTCAGCACTCAAGGTGAACGTCCCCTCAGTCCTGCAGACAATGACTGAGTGTATTAGAAGTACTGCAGTTTATACAGCGTGCTGCACGTGACAAAACTTCATCATACAACAGCCAAAGCAATGAAATCACAAGAAGGAAAGGTGCTGAAATTTGAATTAAGCTGCAACCTGTGACCAGAAACTGCAGTTCCTCGAGTGGCCACTTGAGGCTGGCTCCTAAAGTGAGTCAATCTCCATCGAGTCCTGTGTTAACACGTCCGACATTACAGGAAGATGCACACAGCCCTGCACAAAACTAGGTTTTTGGTCTTAATAGCACATTACACCTTTCATGACACCTTACATGCACATATCGGCTTTCTATCCAATTTTTATCTGTCCAAATTAAATGTTAACTTTATAGGGGTCAGGTCCAGGTGGCAGGAAGCTAAGCAAGTTAGTCCAGACGTCCCTAGCAATGTTTTCCAGCTCCTCCTGGGGGATCCCGAGGTGTTCCCTGGCCAGTCGGAGATATATAATCCATCCAGCAAGCTCTGAGTCTGCCCCGGGGTCTCCTCCTGGTTGGGATGTACCCAGAAATCCTCCAAAGGGAGGCACCCAGGAGGCATCCTAATCAGATATCTGAACCACCTCTACTTGCTCCTTTCAATGCAAAGGAGTCGCGGCTCTACTCCGAGCTCTCTCTGGATATCTGAACTTGTGTATCTGGGACCACGTTCTTTTGCCCACTACCCAAAGCTCATGACCACAGGTAAATGGTAAACTGACTGTACTTATATAGAGCTTTTCTAGTCTTCTGACCACTCAAAGCACTTTTACACAACATGTCACATTCACCCATTCACGCACTGATGGCTGTGCCTTACGGAGCAACTCGGGGTTCACTCCAACAGGTGAACCCTCAACCTTCTGATTTAGAGACGACCGACTCTACCGCTGAGCCAGAGCTGCTGGTGAGGGTTGAGGTGTTGATCATCTGGTGAATTGAAAGTCTTCTGTCAGCTCACAACGGTTTGGTACACCGGCCCCATTGCTGCTGACGCTGCATCAACCCGTCTGTCGATCTTACGATCCACATACGCTCATAGGCTATGACTCTGAAGTATGCTAATGGTTAGCCGTCATGCTAAGGGCTTTTCTGAGGAGCTCAACAGGCTTACTCTTGCTTTGCTTTGCCTGGCGTGCATAAGAGCTTAAAAATGTGCATGGTTGTTGTTCTTGCACAAAAACACTCCATAAAAGTAGTTAAGAAAAAAGCACACCAAGTTTTATTTTGAAAAACACGTACAGCCTGCTCGTACTTCTGTACCTCGTGCATTAGAAACTCAGTAAATTGATTACTGCTCTGCACGGCTGAATAAAAGGCCCAATCAGGAATATCCATTTGTTGATGCAGTCTTGTGCACACACAAACACACACACACACACACACACACACACATACAGGATCTAATTTAGCATTTCTATGGACTTGTGGAAACACACACAGTAAGGAGGTAGTAAGGTGTGACTCGCATGGTAAGAGGAAGTATTGATTACTGGACTGAGGTCATGATTGTAGGTAATCTGACTGCCCAGCTGGTTCCACACACACACACACACACACACACACACACACACAAACACACACACACACACGCACACGCACACGCACTTCTCTATTCGCCTATTATAATTCTAAATAAGCACAAAAGACTCCCACGTGTAAACATGCGCCTCATATATCTCATATAAAACACAAACACACTCTCTCTCGTGCTCTGAATGTTAATGGTGAAACTCTGCAATAATTAAACAGTAGTAAAATGCAATTTCACACACACACACTCACTGGAGATCAACTTGGGTGATTTATGGTTCTGAACGCAGCACACACACACACACACACACACACACACACGGATGTTAACAGTCGTCGTCCTGTGTCCACTCTGCCACCCACACAGTCTCACTTAATAATGATTAATCTCATAAGAAGCCCGGGCGTGCTGAATAATGGATGCTTGTCTCCGTTCCTGCAGTTTAAATATATACATATAACCCCATGAATAATTAACACCTTCATTTCACAGCTGTCTCTAAAACACAGGATGGAGAGGAGGAAGGACTTAGCTCACCATTGTTCTTCCTCTCCCGCCTCGACATGACGATATTTTAACTACATTTTAGTTGGACACATATTCTCACAGCTGGCGTCCTTCTTCTTCTACTAACACCTTGGCCCGGCGTTCCCAATCCGAGAAAAAAGACCCTTCACTTCCTCTTCGACGGGAGTTAGAGTGACTGCTCCTTATAAGCCACGCTCTTTAAGCTCATTCACTCATGCATACAAACTAACCCCACTGATTTACTGCTTTACACACTTCATAATGTAGGTTAAGTTCATCATTTGTGTTTGATTAAAATAAATTGATCATTCTTTGAACTAACTCCTCGTTTCCTCTTGTTATTTGTCATCGGTTTTGAGCCAACCACAGTGTTGCCAGATTAACGATAACTATCGTATTTGTACGATATTTTTGCCCTCTGTACGATGTACGATCAATAATGCCAAAAAAAGCCAAATGTACGATATTTTTTGCAACGTATCTCCTGAACTAAACATGATAACAGGGGAAAGGGGATGTCTGCCCCTATGTTTTAATGGTTAAGGATTACAGAGATACTACATCCTCACTCCTCTTCATCCCCTATGGGACATAAAGCTTCAGTGAGCTCTCTCCATTGCACTCGGTCGTTGGCAGCATGTTGGGCCTCTGCCCATGACAGGTTCATTTTTTCCAGCTCCTGTGTCACAGTTCTGCACCAGGTGGATTTGGGCCTTCCGGGTTTTCTTTTGCCTGGTGGTGTCCACATGGCCTAGCCATCTCAGATGTGTGCGATTTCCTCGGTGACACTCCGGCTACCTGTCTGCTTGTACAGTTTGTGGTTGGCATAATCGTCTGAGGCATCCGTTGTGAAAAACCTCCACTCTCCTCATATCAGTTTTGACCTCGCCAACTTTCTGAACCAGAGATACGACATACAACAAGATAAACTCTTCAGGTCAGTAGTTAATAATGAGTTAAGGACAGTTTTTGAGGTGGAAATCACAGCTTCATAGACCCCAGGCTGGACTTTAGATCATGTCTTTGCATGTTTTGCAGAGTTTCTAACTGCTTAAAGTGAAACTTATTTCCACCTGGACTCAAGCATCTGTTGCTTTAAAGCACATGGTAAATTACAGTACTGTTGCTTTATGTTTGTTCAAAGTGAATTCAGCGGTGCCATCCACAGAAAATAAACAAGCTGCACCATAAATCTAACTTTGAAATGCTGCATTAAAAATGATGCTCCGAGCAGGAAGTGTCTGGGCAGGGATGTGTTCTCGCCTCAGACCTCGCTGCAGGGCAAACTCATTTTCATTATTTGCAGTATTTACTGGAATCCTTCGCTGCGTTTGTGCCTGTGGGGAACAAACAAGGACGGCAGACAGAGCGTGGACAGCAGAGCGGCTGACGTCCGGCAGCACAGGGCGAGGACGTACAGCAGCACAAGTTATATAACGAGTTTAACATTAAATGACTAAAGACTTCTGCTCATAACAAGATGCAAAGACGAGCTGAGAACATGCCTCGTGGCCTTGTGATGTAACATTAATAATTGCTTCTACCGCTGAAGTGCTGCTCAGTACAACTCAGGCTTTACCTCACTGTGTATGTGAGCCATAGTATTAAATAATAAAGCTGATTTTTTATCTGTGTGCTGCTTTGTGGTGGAGCATTTCAAAGAAGAAGTGAGATACAAGGACGGCATATCTCACATCATCACAGCCCGGCTGACCGGAGAGCAAACAAACACTCGTGAACTCAGAGATGGAGTTCAGCCCATCAGCGCTGCAGTCTGCACAGCCGGGCACCTAGCAGAACAACACCTACACACACACACACACACACACACACACACACACACAGAAGTATCGACGAGCGTGACCTCAATCTCCCTGCCTCCACGCTGGCACTGCAGAGCTCCAGCCTCCCCCACATGCCCTCAATCTACACATTTGCTGTGTTAAGTGTGTGAGGACATTTTAATCATCTTCAGAAGTGTGCTCTCCCGACAAAAATCTATGGAAGGAAAATGCTGACTTTTACGTGCAGCAGAATGTTTAGCTCTTATACCTGCACTCTGCTGATCAGATAAACATTCAGTGACAATGAAAGTTAAAACGTCTATTCGCCTGCTTTGCATCATGAAAGGGACCAAGGCTGCATGCCAGAGCTGAGGAACCTGCAGCTCACCTGAGCCTCACAGAGCTTTATTGTGAGTTTCAACTACTGACTGTATATAAAGATGGCTGACGCGTCTCCACCTCTTCTCATTGTACACCCCCTTTTTACAGCATCAAATAACTAATTAAAAGTAAGAATGAACACTTGGACATAAATCAGCACGATAAGAACTAACTATAAAGACACCATGTGTGACGTGTATTGATTTTATAGTTTGACCCATGTCCCATCTGTTAACATGGAGGAGGCGGGCTTTAAGAGCTATACTGCATCCAGTCAGCAGGGGGCGACAGAGAGGGTTTAGCTTCACTTTCAGGGAGCTGTCGTGTCGGCCATCTTTTTATACAGTCTGGTTTAAACATGTTGGGCGGGTCAGGCTCACAGCTCTTAAAGCAGAAGTTTCAGAGAAAAGAACAAAAGCAAAGATAATTGTCTCTGACTCGTTTCTGTGACGCTCTTTCATTAAAACCTTCAGCTTTGCACTTCCTCTGATTTTGGATCAGAAACTGTCAAACCAAACTCCATTCAAAAAACAAGCATTTTATAATCTGTTCGCTTGTCTCACCTTGCAGACAGACCTGACGAAGCAGAAATTCAGACTTTTACAAGTCAGCATCACAAAGTCATTATTTCAGCATCCTTCCAACCGGTCAATTGCAATTAATTTACAGAAAAATCATCTTATTTTGGTTTCAGACCACTCCAATAATAGATTTCACTGCTCTGTTCCGTCTTTTTACTGGTTTTAATGAGTGCGTCTTTATGTTTTGTAGTCGTGGAAACCTCTGTAGATAAGTCAGCTCTCGGTAAAACCTTTAATGAACTCTGAAGGAATCCAAACCTATTAGCGAGCTAGCAGCAGCTCAGCTCGCAGCCTCTCCTGACGTCCTGTCTGACTAAGAAAACATCTCGATTTCTAACCTGTAACTGATAAATATGTCAGTTTTTTACGTGTTAAACCCAAATGTTTTGGAGAGGGGGAGACCTCTGCGGATTGTTCAGCTCACAGTTAAAACTTTGTGAAAACAGAATCATTTTGATGCTCAAATTTAAGCTGTGCTGTTGCTTCTGCATGCTCTTTGTACAGAAAGCAGCTTAGACAAAACCAAACCAAGAGGGCATTCCCACTGACGAGATACGAGTCGACTCTCAGCCTTTTTGAATTTGACTCGCACACTTTTACAGGGCAGCCCTCCTCCTCTACAGCCTCTTGGTGCCCCATGCTTTAGTGGAAGCTGCTCTCAGTGTGTGGGCTGCAGCAGAGAGACGGAGAACTGTTTCACATCTCATTTAATCCAAATATCTCCTCTATAACCTCTGAGTGAACTGAACTGTTGGAGTAACCCGTCCAGAATCCACTGCTCATCATCAAAGAGTGACTCTGAACAGCGGCAGGCTAATGGCGGACGGCCCGCTCTGGCTCAGAGTACATACGAGATGAATATTTATCTGCCAGCTCAGTCCCATGATGCTCTGTCGCACTGCTGCCTGTCACTTACAGAGTCCAAAGTGAAAGGAGAGTCATGCTGAGAAGGTTTGCTCACTTACTATTCTTCTTTATTTGAACGTTAGCAGATTTTAAATGTGAATGTATGGAGCTGTAAACTTTAAAGGACACAGAGACGCAGAGAGAGAATCGTGTTTCAGGAGAGCGAGCTGCAGCTGCCAAACAGCCAGAGAGATCTCCTGTTGATCAAAGCGCGTCTCCTTCCTGCTATCTCTCGCCATCTCTCCTCTCAACTTCTCCTCACATCTTTTTTTTGACAGTATTACCAAATCCCCGCGAGTGGCGCTCGGAAAAGCAAATCAAGTATTCTGTATAATCTGCTGATGGCAAGAGGGAGGAAACTTCGCATGAGCTGACATCCAAACACACATTTCTGACATGCCAGAGTCGGTGTCTTCATGGTCTGCAAGTGCAGCCAGCATGGAGCAAACTAAACCTCTCTGCACACCTGTACAGCACACAGGTGTGTTACTATACATATACTGGAAAGCTCTCAAAGCAAGTGATGTAACTGAATCTGGGCCAACGTTGGAGTGAAGCTGGGAGTAGATTTAAAGAGTTTCTCATCTGATGCAGTTTGCAGAACTGAGCAGATTTCAACATCCTCAAACAGCACATTCATGTTGCAAGACGCGGCGTAAATGTTGTAAAACAAGAAACAATATTTGTTTAAAGTGTTTCCTCTCAAATATTCTTTAATCAAGTAAAGAAAGCTTTTACGACGGAAAGTATGATATCGTGTATTATACATTTATTTAATCAAACATTAACAAAACTACGGTAACGCATCTGTGGGAACACAAAACTCTCCGCACCAACAATACAACCGTAATGGTCGTCTATGCAACACCTTATTACAACCCATTAATGTTTGTAGTTAGGCAGTGACCTCTAGTGGTCGTAATTAGCATTAAAAGAAAAAAAAGGTAGAATTAAAAAAAAAAAATCACGTCAAACCCAGACTTTCAGTCGGGAGACTTCAGTGCAATTAACGTCAATATTGACATTTTTAATTGAAGATTATTTACGTCATCTATCGTACATTTGTAACGTAACACGTTTTTCTCACCCTGGTGCTCTGTGCAGGCTCTCATACAGCCACTGTCCGAAACGACTCAGTCAGCTCTGTCCCTTTAAGAAACCCCGCCCCTACAAGCCCACTTTCTTCTGATTGGCCAGCTCTCCGAAGTCTGCTGAGGCTGCGTTCACAGCAGCCTGCAGAGGAGCCGAGAAGCCTGGGATTACTGAGTATGTTGGAGTAATCATTACTCCAACATACTTTTACCTACAGATTTGAAGCTTCACCCACGTTTAGTCTGAACATCAACATTAATATACGTACAATAATATATATGTGTTAAAATGTGAAACAGCAGAATACCCCTCTTTGAGTATTTATTTAAAACCAATCCTTGATCATTTTCCTAAACATAACATAACATACTTTTGATGCCTAAACTTAAACCGAACTGGAACCGTCTTGAGTATTACTGCAGGATTTTTGCACCTTAAAAAGGTGATAAAATGTGAACTGTTTGCCAGCAAGCATTATTTTAAAATCTCACTGTATGTTACTTTTTTATCGCTAACTTGATTGCTTTATTCTGAAAGTCTAACCAGACGTTTTTTCTGTAACTAACTTGACGGCTGAGACGTGCTGTGCCAAAGTGAGGCTCAAGCCGTACAAAGACAGTCACACGTCTTTTGGAGCGTACAGCAGCTGAGCAAGATGCTGTATGTGACAAGTTGGGATGAGGAACATGAAACACACCGCACAGAGGCTTCAGATGAAACTGAGCAAACACTGGTTAACAGCGCGACAGCTCCTCATCTGCCTTTACATGAAAACATTACGCTATAAAATCACGCACCGTGCAGCAGTGATGAAACTCCATATACTGACTTTGATACGAAGCTGCGTTGCATTTTGCCACGCATGATCAATTCATGATCTTCACTGACATGAGGCCACACAGGGAATCTTATCTGCATATAAACTGTGGAGAATTTGGCCTTTTAAAGCATCACCAGGTGGCTCATCCGGAGAGCTGCAGCCTCCTGCAGATGAAACAGGACTTCACTCGGTGACAGCTAATCTCCTCGTGCCACTACCTTCAATATTCTCTTTACTAAAGACAGGAGGGCATTTGAAATTAAAAACTCTCTTTGTTAGGAGCACTTGGGAAAAAGTAGCTGTAAGCAACAAAAAGAAAAATACTTTTGATGAAAACATCTGAAGCAGGACCTCAGAGGCTGCTGGAAAATGTATGACTGTAATTAAGTTACATTCAAGTCATTTTACAAGCGTTTACTGAAAGAAAGTCTCAAAGGAATTAAGAGAGAAGACATGAAGAAAAGAAAATATGTCCCTTTTCATAAATCAAACATCTAAGGACAAAGCAAACCTCCAAACATCTGAAGTGTCATCACTTCACCACCAGCAGAGCAGAACAAAAACTCAGAGCACAGCAACAAATCGGGGTAAAACTTCACACTCATGTTCAAAGAAACTCTCTTACCTTTCTGTGAACATCTCTTTGATTCCTTTGTAGCATTTAATCCAACAGGTGGATCCCAGAAGAATCAGACTCAGGATGGTGCTTACAATCCTGAATGATGCACGACCGTCCCCTGACTGTGCTCAGTTTCCCCCTTTGGTTCAATTTAACTCAAATAAAACAAGTTTAAAGGTGTGAGGTGGCTAAAAGTTTGGAACTACTTCCTGGTTTCTGAGCAGGTGGGTGTCAGGTGTCCAATCAGTGGAGACAAAGGAATCAGTGAGTTTGTTTGGTGTTATGCCCCTCACGTCCACCAGGGGGGTGACAGCAGCAGCTGATCACACAGGCTAGATTATTTATTTACTTTCTTAGATTTGAATCTCAGTGTTTAGATTGTAGAAAAATATACATTTAAATCTGTTATTTGTTTTGCATGCATCAGTTATTTGTGCATGTTGTGCAGAGATAAATGTTGGATACAGACTGTTAAAGGAGGAACTCTTTTACTGAAGTGGACGTACCAATACAACAGAGTAGAAATGCAAGCTAAGAAAATGTTACTGAAGTAAAAGTACAGAAGTGTGAGCATGAAAATGTACCAAAAGTAAAAGTATTATAAAACAAACATCCTCTGAACACATCTTCAGTATCCTGGGGTCATCGGGTGTTTCAGGTCTCTCGAACATCAGACACCCTCGCCCAGGTGACCCGGTGGCTTGTGTTCATGTAGCGCTCACTATTCCCCATGGGCCTCCTCTCTGGATCCAGAGCCACCTTCAGGCTTTTTCCCGCTGCTTCTGTGGTGTTCTTGATGGCCCTACTCCTCGTCAGTCCTCTGGTGCCCGGCATGCTGAAGGATATGTGGAGTGAGTGCCCCACAAAGCCTCTGCAGCCTCGATGGGCAGACATTTACATCTCCAGCCCTGCGTGCGACCAGTAGTGACCAGTTCATTGTACTTGGTCCTTATCCTTTGGTGGAAGATATTATGAGATAAGATAATCCTTTATTGATCTACAGAGGAGAAATTAGTGATGCAGACACATCAACTTATCATTAATGAACATCGCAAAACTGTACACAAGACACATTAAGACAATCTGAACAAGAAGAGCTTTAAAAACAGTGATTGTTTAAAGACAGCATTTATGTTAAAGAAAGAGAGGTGTTGGAAGAGAGTTGGAGTTGGAAGTAAGTCAGTTTAAACTGAATTATTTAAAACTGCCTTGTTTATTAATATTAAGCTCTTACAGCCTCCGCTCTAGTTTGAGTCTTCTCTCCGGATGTTGAACCTGGAGCAGGTATTTTCTCCCATTCAGGCACGAGAGCCTCAGTGAGGTCCAACACTGATCGGCCCACAGGTGAGGGCTGGCTCACAGTTTGTGTCCTGGGTCAGAGACCAGTCAGGTCCTCCCACACTGAACTGGGAAACCATTTTATCGTCTAAAACTTTAATGTAAGACGAAACAATAAGATCTGTATTTGGAAAAACTGCTGTGGACCAAACCAGAGCATGTTTAGAGCATGTGTGTCTATGTACGTGTTTAAGATCCAGCCTTGCGTTATGTCTGCACATTTTGGGCCGTATTTACTCCCAGAACCTCGACCCACTTCAGATCTCAGAATAATGAAATCAAAATAAACTCAGACCTCTGCAGCTCCTGAGAGGAGGCGCTGAGCCTGGATCTGTTTCCAAAAATGGACTAATCAAGGATGTAAAGCCAACAAAATGTTAAAAATAAACCACTTACAGCTGCTCTGTGTGCACTGCACACTGTAAATGCACTTTTTTCCTCATTATTCCTGAGAAGCCTCATGTTGTATAAAGCTCTGTGTGACTCTTAATCTAATCAAACAGTGCCCTCCCATGGCTTAATTGGGTAATCTACATTCTAATGCTCACAGCGCCACCAAACCCCTGCTGGTAATTGAATATCTACTTGTTCTGCGGCTCAGTGAGTGACAGTGATGAAGCACGGGAGGGTGAGAGTTCGTCACAGAAACACTATTACAGTTAGAGAGCAGCGGCGAGCGGGGGGGTAATGATCGGACTGCCAGCTCAGCTGCACCGGAGACAAAAACAAATGTGAGGCGAGAGGCGAGAGGAACGCACGACAAAGATGCTGATCCGCTGTTCTCATCGCCACGTGTTTGCTCCTCTGATTATCTCACAGGCCTGGTTTGGATCCAAAGCAGGACGGAGGGAAGAACAGAGAGCGGAAGATACGATTCATAAGTAACGAAGGAAGCAGAAAAAAGAGAGAGAGAGAGAAGTGTTCAGGGAGGACAAAAGTTTGGATGCTGGAGCGATTAATAAGACATCTCTGAACTTACTCCTTCACTGGCGTGTGTGGAGCCAGAGGTTGGATCGAGGTCCACAGAGTCTCATTGAATTATTGATCACTGAAGCCCAGCATGGACACACACACACACACACACACACACACACACACACACACAGAGAGTCTCCCCTACATCAAGGCTTTGTTTTGTCTGCAGGCGCGTGAGTGTGTTTGCAGGCTGCAGGAGTGTGTGTGTGTGTGTGTGTGTGTCGCGCTGTGATCAGTCCTCACTTCTTCAAAGGTCTCTGTTTGAAGGTTAACACTTGTTTTTAAAGGCTCAGCGTGTCTTTAAATGAAGGAGTTTGTGCAAAGTTGCTCCAAAAGGCCACACACAGACGGCAGGTGGAAAGCTATTTAAGTTTTACAAATTCAGATTCAAACGAGGCACACACACACACACACACACACACACACACACACGCACACACACACACACACACATTTCAGTGTTGTCACAAGTCGTCGTGTAAAGAGTTAAAAGAGAGCTCATACAAAGTCTGCTTACTTTTACTCTGTGTAACGTGGGTGCAAGTGAGTTGAGCAGTTGCATTATGAAAGCGACACACTTTTTTGAGCCCCGATTCAAACGTGGCCTCTCGTTTCAGAAGAGAAGTAGAAGTGCCTTAAACCTGCATTCTTTCTACTGACCAGCAGGGGGCGACTCCACTGGTTACAAACAGGAGGAATGGCTCCAGTGAAGGGCCCTCAAATATTCTGTTTATTCATATCAATAAATGTGCGCACTATCTCGACATGCTCTTTCCTATTTAAACACATACATATACACTGACAATGATCCACTTAATCTTCCTTCTTAGAGGCAGACATGGTAGTGGTGGTGCCTTCACTGGCGCTAGCTACCTCTTGGTCAGTCAGATTAACCGTAACGTTAGCCTCCTGGCTAAAGTTAGCCAGGCTCAGAGCAGCTTTCTGAGGTGACTGGAAAAAGTTGGCACATTTGTGTTTAACTATTTTACAACGAAAGGAGGTGGAGACACGTTGTCCATCACAGTGATTGCATTTATCAATGAAATAGTCTCCCTGCTGTTTTCACCAGTCTGTTGAGCTTCTGATAGTGGTGCCATCACTGTTTTAATCTGAAGTAAGAATGGATTGTTTTTAAGCCAGCTGGTTTGGACACATTTTAGTTTAGCTCCAAACACAAGCAATGAGATTGACTGAGAACAAAAAGAAATCAATGCAAAAGAGTAACTTTATTGAATATATCAGAAAGCCAGCAGACAAACCGGTGTCAACCCATCGTCACAAACAGTGTATTCAATTCATTCCCCTTCCACATCTCTGTGGTCTCACTGGACAGTTAATTTTTATGACTCTACTTGAAGTAAGCTACAACATCTCTGCTTATACACCGTCTGCTGTGAGCGTCGTTTCACACAGCCAAAAACATTTAACTGAAAAGAGAAAACTCCTTCTCCTCACTGCTGGAACACTTCGGATCATCGTGAGCGACAAACCACACCTCATTGTGCCTGTCTAACATCGTCATCGGACTGCAAGAAACAAACACAAACACAGAATATAAAATCATCATCACATACTGAAGCTCTGCTTTCTCTTTAATGTACATCCTGGTGATTTGTTTACCTGTTGTAGCCAACACCATAGTGGATGACTTTTTCGTACTTTGCATCCACCGAGTCGAGCACAGAGGACAGACTGTAGGCTTTGTATCTGTCAGTAACGCCCGTCATCCATCCTCCGTAGCTCTGAGCGTACACTTTCATTTCTGGCATTTGATGGACGTACACCTGCGAGGCAGCAAAGTCTCATAAGCTGTCAGAGCTGAAGGCAAACCTCACAGTGAAATTCAAACATGATTATGGCTAAATGAAGCTTAATGTGTTTTATTCTTCTGTGTTGAGGGAAAGATTACCCTATCATTAGTAGGTTTGGGGGGAGTCTCCTGATGTTTAGATGGCAGCACGAAACTCAGCGTATAGATACCCATGCTCCAAAATCTCTTGCCCCCAGGCATCCTCATAATTACAGGAGATGTCATCTCAACTTTCTGTCCTGAAACATTCAGAAAATACAATGTCACAAAAAGAAATGCATAACAAGACCTTAACAAGACCCCAAAGCAAACGTTCTGACCTAAATGTCCAACAAACCTGCTAAAATATTTCTGTTCTCTGGTCACAAGCCAAACCAGATACAGCAGATACAAATACAGCTAGCTTAGCTCATTGTAATGCTAGTAATAACAGCTAGCTTAGCTCATGTTAATGTGAGTAATAACAGATAGGTTAGCTCATTTTAATGTAAGTATTAACAGCTAGTTTAGCTCATTGTAATGCTAGTAATAACAGCTAGTTTAGCTCATGTTAATGTGAGTAATAACAGATAGGTTAGCTCATGTTAATGTGAGTAATAACAGATAGGTTAGCTCATTTTAATGTGAGTATTAACTGCTAGGTTAGCTCATTGTAATGCTAGTAATAACAGCTAGCTTAGCTCATGTTAATGTGAGTAATAACAGCTAGCTTAGCTCATTTTAATGTGAGTATTAACTGCTAGGTTAGCTCATTGTAATGCTAGTAATAACAGCTAGGTTAGCTCATTGTAATGCTAGTAATAACAGCTAGCTTAGCTCATGTTAATGTGAGTAATAACAGATAGGTTAGCTAATTTTAATGTGAGTATTAACAGATAGGTTAGCTCATTGTAATGCTAGTAATAACAGCTAGGTTAGCTCATGTTAACGTGAGTAATAACAGAAAAGTTAGCTCATTGTAATGCTAGTAATAACAGCTAGGTTAGCTCATTTTAATGCAAGTATTAACAGCTAGCTTAGCTAATTTTAATGTGAGTAATAACAGCTAGCTTAGCTCATATTAATGTGAGTGATAGCAGCTAGGTTATCTGATTCTAATGCTAGTATTAACAGCTAGGTTAGCTCATGTTAATGTGAGTGATAGCAGCTAGGTTAGCTCATTTTAATGCAAGTATTAACAGCTAGCTTAGCTAATTTTAATGTGAGTAATAACAGATAGGTTAGCTCATTGTAATGCTAGTAATAACAGCTAGGTTAGCTCATGTTGATGTGAGTAATAACAGCTAGCTTAGCTCAGTTAACCATTGCTAACTGTTGCTATTGACACAGCTCTGACTGTGAGTATAACGCACTATTTTAAACGTGAGTATAATCTTTTTAAATTAATAGAATAATTTCCAAATCAATATTTTGTGTAAAATTATTGACTCTTATAAAATAGTTGTGTATTAGGCAGGATAATGAAGCCTATAGTGAGCAGGTGGTGGAGACCTCAACCTATCCGAGTACTCACACACACCTTGGTCGTTAGCACCAGAGATGTATTGAAACAGTCGTCTGAAAGCTCTCATTGCTGCGATCTCCATGAAACATGAAGGCTCGTCGGTGGAAACCCACTTCACCGAGTTGTAGTGACGGGCCTGAGTGACATGAACAAACAGGGTGGAGTCTTTTGAAGGTTTCTTCCACCTGAAATGTGAACAGGTTTACACGACACACTCACCACACGACACACTCACCTCGTAGTTGTTGCTCTCACAAATCAGATCAAACAGCAGGCATTCTTCTGTCTCTCTGCACATCTTTAACGCAGATGAGTTTCTGTTTAATTAGAGCAAAAAGGAACAAATGCAGTCATTAAGAGATAATACTCGTCCGTGCAAGGGTAGAAATGTGATTCATATATCAACAATCTTCCTCTACATCCATAAGTTTGGTCAAATGCTTTAATTTACCGAAAGAAGGGTTGAAATTCAGGCTTCTTACCCAACTCTGGAATCCGCTGTTAGCACCAGCAGGACGCCAACCAGCCCGGAAAGAACATTCCTGAGAGACACATAACGAGTGTTTTCAGCCGGCACTGAGACTTAACGAGCTGTTTTGTTCATGCCAAAAGAGAAACTAAATTCATACACTGATACATTTCAACTAAATCACTTTTATCTCAGACAGTGAACTTGTACTTACATGGTTTCAGAGCGTTGGGTTCGGTGCTTGGGAAAATGGTATCCTCACCGTCTGGTCCACTCTGGTTATGAAAGGCAAACTGGCCACTCCCTGAATCCAACACACGCCAGGACACTCAGTGTTGTGACCAATGGGAACCCAAAGACACTGGGAAGACTTAAACCCAAACAACACAGGTGAGAACACATTAAGAGCTACGAGGAACATCCACATGAAGATATTCTTGCTTTTAACTCCCTGTGTTCCCTGCGTCTGTTCGGAGCGTCGGCTGTGCACGTACTCGAGATGCAGTCTGCACGTGAACAGTAGGGGCAGTGTCGAGGCAGACGGGATGTGACAGGGTCAACACAGCAGCAGGGACAACAATGCCAGAAAGTTCTGAAGACAAGCCGATAGACCAAGTCCGCGATTATCGGAGGGTTTCACGAACACTGAGACGACCTGGCCCAGAAGGGAAGAAACAGAGACTAAACACACACGGGGTAATCAGACACAGGTGAGCCTAACCAGACGCAGGTGGAAACAATGAGGGCACACAATTACAAAGGCGTGACGTTGTAAAAGTAATGGGGAGTATTTCTGTTCAGTTTAAGAACTAGTTTTCAACGCTTACATGTCGGCTGAGCAAGCTTAATGTTTGCCTACAGGGGCATCTCCAGCACCTGGGCCCCAGGAGGCTTTCCCCTGTTTCCCCCCTTCAGGGCAGCCCTGGAGGGAGGGAGGTTAAAAATGAATGGGCGAATGAACAGAAGTCAGAGAGAGCGAGTGGAGGAGGTGGAGGAGGTGGAGGGTCGGGGCCTGGTGTGAGTTTACATCTCCAGCTGGCAGAGAGGGAGTCCAACAACACACACAGATAAAGAGAATGATAAAGTGGCCTCTGAAAAGCAGAATGAGATGTCTGAAAGAATGAATGAGGAGAAACTGGAGACACAAAACAAAGAGAGACGTGCAGCAGCAGCACCCCCTGCAGGACGAACTCTGAACTGAGCGTGTGTAAGAGAGGCGTGTGTTTACACTGGCTGCTACAACAGAGACGATTCACATGTGTCACTGAATGTTCAGCTCATTATTATGTGTGTCTGCATCTGTGTATATGCATGAAGGATGTAAAGGGTTAAAAACATGAGAGGCTGCTTTTAAAATGCAAAGAAGTTACAGGTAAAAAGACAAACTATTGCTGATACATGATAAAACTTTTTATTCTTCTGTTTACTTCCTACAAAGACTTCATTTAGTTTCCTTTTCTATTCTGTTCTCATGTTATACGACACCTCAGCTGTTGTTGAGTGAGCGTCCAAAAAAACCTGTTTACATTCATCAGATGAGGAACTTTGAGGAACTTCATCCATCCATCCATTTTCCTCCTTTTATCCGGAGGTCGGCTCGCGGGCAGCAGGCTAGGCAAGTTAGCCCCGACTTCCTTCTCCCTAGCAACATGTTCCAGCTCCTCCTGGGGGATCCTGAGGCGTCCCCAGGCCAGACAGGATATATAATTCCTCCAGCGAGCTCCTTTCCCTTATCTTTAAGGCTGAGCCCGGACACCCTGCAGAGGAGACTCACTTCGGTCGCTTGTATCCGCGACGTCATTCTTACATGACCACAGGTGAGGGTTGGAACTTCGGAAGTCCTTCTTCACCAGGACGGTCCGGTACAGCCCACGCAATACTGTGATGCTGCACCGACCCGTCAAACTCACGATCCATTTTACCCTCACTCATGAACAAGACCCTGAGACACTTGATCTCCTTCGTTTGGAGCAGTCACCTCTGTTTGCAGGATGCATAGGAGGACATGTATCTATTTCTGGCTGGTATCTGTTTCACAGGTTTACCTGCAGTTAAACACCTGATGAACAACACACACATTCTTCTACACACAGGAAATGTGTTTCCAATGTCTCATTAGAACTGAAATTGATGCTTTCACATGTGATGTATGTGGTTGTTTGTGAATTTTAAACATGCGCTCTGGGGTTTTTACGTGTGATGAGTTGCACTGATTTATAGAAAAGCTTTTACTTTACAAGTCTGACGTGAAAATAATGCACCTGCACAGGTCTGTGTTCATGCAGCCACACAGCAGCCGCACAGCAGCCACACAGCAGCCACACAGCAGCCGGCCTCGGGAGTCTAAACACAGCCAGGAGAGCAGGAGCAGATCTGTATTCAGTGCAGGTATCCAAGTGCATGCCTCTGTGTGTGTGTGTGTGTGTGTGTGTGTGTGTGTGTGTGTGTGTGTGTGCGCATGTGTGTGTGTGTGTGTGTGCGCATGTGTGTGTGTGTGTGTGTGTGTGTGTGCGCGTGCACGTGTGTGTGTGTGTGTGTGTGTTAGCGTGTGCCTCTCTCCCCGGGGCGTTGCGTGGCCGTGCTGTGAGGACGGGATCTTTTATCTTGGCTGACGTCCCAATCAATCAGCCAGACACTGATGGAGACCCAGGGTGCCCACACAGTCCTCACACACACACGCATACACACACGCATACACACACACACACGCGCACACACACACACATCTGGAGCTCTTAACCCCTTTATATCTGTCCTTTGTCGAGCAGCAGGCTTTCTGTTCACAGAGTCAAGAGGAAGGTCTTTGTCGGGCCCTGATTGTGTGTCTGTGGCTTCCCCTCTAACACACACACACACACACACACACACACCTGAAGGTCTCTGCAGGACACTTCTCCTCTGTTCAGGTGAGTTCAGCTAAAACCCTTAACGATGTCCTTTGTTAAATCTGCAGGGGGGATGAAATCAGGTAAACAGCTCGTCGAGGAAAAGGTCACGTCAGGAGGATTTTAATATAAAAGTGTCAGACCTGAAGCTTTTAGTCCACATACTAAAGTGACGCATGATTTCTGCAACATGCAAATTATTAAAGACACATTTGGAGCCGGTCAGATTTCTACATCAGTCTCAGTCTGGGTCCTCAAACTGAATTTAAAGTGTTTTGCATCATCGCAACACAACAAACAAAGAAGAAGTCAAACTAGAGGAGTGATGGACGAGCAGCAGAGTGCCTTCAAACAGCCCGTGCTGCGGTGACAGAGCGGTGTGAAGCCCTCTGCAGATAAGTTGGTGATGTCTGCAGACAAAGCCAATCTGATCTCTTGCAAACACCAGCGTGGAAGATGAAGACTGATTTGAGAAACAAAAATGATTGACCTGAACAAAGACTTGATGACTGTTAAGCCGTTTCCCCTCTGGTCAAAGAACCCACTCACACCCGGCTCTGTTGCTGAGTGGGAAAGGTTACAATCAGCTTTCAGACCCGGGTCACATGACTCTGCAGCAGACCTGGGTAATTATGGATCCGATCGGCATTGATGGGAACAGAAAACCTGTGACGACACGCTAAAAAAACTAAAAACTTCATGATCAGTGAATTTCTCCAACAGAAGGGAGACCACGACAGGCTGAAGGCTTCAGGTTCATTGCAGTTATGTGTCCGTTCTGTCCTGGAGTGACTTCTCCTCAAAGTTTTAACAAAGACAAAACACCTGTCCTCTGACCACCTGTCTCACTTTCACACAGATTTATCGATTTGAACAGAAACGTGCGTTCTGCCTCCACGACAATCCGTCTCTGCTCGTCCCCTCGCTGGCAGCTATTTCATGTGCTATTAGTCTCACAGGCATCATCATCTGAGGGCGGCCGGGGAGACGCTACAGTGCTCATACATCAGCCACAACAGGCCTCATTAAGTACCTGGCACCTGCTTCCTACAGAGACCAATTAGAAAACTGGGAATAATGGGATGTAATCTCTCTCTGCCAGGCCACGGACCAATCAGGAGGCAGATTTAATCACTGAAGTCCGCTCATTAACGGTGACGAGGAAACTGAACTTACTTTGTTCTTTGCTTCCCCTTGTGGCCGTTCAGGAGAGCGCACTGAAAGTGAAGACTGTAAATGTCCATCCATCATCTACACCACTTATCCTGTTCAGGGAGGGGGTGGAGCCTATCCCAGCTGTCATTGGGCGAGAGGCGGGGTTACACCTGGACAGGTCACCAGCCAATCACAGGGCTGACACACAGAGACAGACAACCTCTCACACACACATTAACACCTACGGGCGATTTTAGATTTAATGAAGCTAACGAGCATGTGTTTGGACTGCGGGAGGAAGCCGGAGTACGTCCACTACGTCTGAACTGGGACTCGAACCAGGGACGAAGGAAATATTACAAACTTTACCAAAATGAATACTTCTGACATACGGCATAAAACTCTTCACGGCATGTGACAATGTCGCCTCGTCCCCGCTGTGCTTTCTTTTCTTTGTTGTCCTGTCTACAAATCGCTGACACAAACAGCTGATCCGACACCGTGCGCTGCAGGCGTAGGGATACAGGGCCGATGTGCAGAGTGAAACATAGTGCCGAGGGAAGGAGCTGTCTGACGTCAACGTGAAGCGGTGACAAGAAACTAAAACACAGCGTGCACTTAAACTGACATGTTTGTTTATATGAGGACTCTTTGAAGGGGCTAAAGTACCTGACGCCGTCTGCAGCGGTGCTTAGCTCAGCTTCAGTGTAGGAACTCCAGCCGGCCTCTCCTAACACGGGCCGAGCTGACTGTTCTCTACAGTACTTAGCAGGCGACACTTTTCACTTTTCACAACCTAGGAAACTAGGAAAGCCCCTGCTTCCAGTGTTCATGCTAAGCTAGGCTAACCACATCTTATCTCCAGCTTGACTCACAGAGACGTGATGTCTCGATCTCGTCTCGTGCTCAGAAATAATAAAGAAACTTTTCTTTTTAAACTCTTCAGCACAAACTTTTACTTTTAGTTTCTGTCAGTGAAAACATCAAAATGTCGGCTTTTAGTAACCAGAGAAAAACAACCTCGTTTTTATCCGTGTGATCGTGCTTTCACGTCTCCCAGCGGGTGGTACGGAGGGTTTATGGGCCGGAGTGTGCAGACAGAAGAGCACGGACTTCAGGCTGCAGGGAAAAACATGAAAATCAATGAAACACACACACACACACACGCACACACACACACACGCACACACACACACACGCACACACACACACACACACACACACACACACACACTTATTTATCTTTCCCATCACTCTCTGTGTGGTGTAGTCGTTGGTTTCTTGCTGCTGTGAGTTTTACAGGAACATTCAGCACATTTAGAGGACAGTCTGGTTAAAGTTGTGTTGTTTACACGCTCACTGCTGAGTTTACTGACTGTAAGAACACGGTGAAGGATACCATGTTGGTTTCAGGAGAGTCTGAGACGAGAAAGAGAAATCAATGTATCAGACTTTATTTAAAGGTGCAGGAAGAATACTACATGTGATGTGTTTCAGAGGTTTCTAATGATCTGAGCTCAGCAGACGCGCCATGCTGTGACCACCCGATGCCAGGTAGCAGTCATTTAAAGTTAAAGGCACCTCTGCTTCTGATGGATTCACTTTCCTTATTTGACGGATGGCACATGGCCGGGCACAAACACAGGAAGTCAATATATTTGGGTCTTGTTTTCCCGACATTCCCCTGCTCGCCCTTCGATGCTTCCTCCCTCCCTCGCCTCCTTTCCTCCTCCCTCCCTCCCCGGCAGCCTGGAATGAATTTGCCCGGTCATGTAGAGCCGTGTCAGAGCGAGGCGAAGCTGGCAATTCATCACCCTGCGCTGCCTGCCTGTCACTGCTCCTTTCTCGTGTGTGTGTGTGTGTGTGTGTGTGTGTGTGTGTGTGTGTGTGTGTGTAGGACGGCTGTTCGCCTGCTGTCAGAGCTCCTCGTGTGCACCTCCATCCCCTCTGGACCTCCAGTAAAGACTGAGAGAGGCCCTTCGCTCTCCTCCTCCGCTGTGACAGCTCCCAGCGGACGCCTGGATGGATGGAAGGAAAGGAGATGGGGAAGGAGGGTGAGGCAGAGGGGGAGAGGGACCCAATTATCCCAGAATGCAGCGGTAGGTGGTGTTTAAATCAGGCAGTGTGACCCCTGACCTCAGCAGTCCATTGGCGGGAGAGTGAGGCGTTTTAGCACGAAGCTGCACAAGCGTTGAGGAAAGATAATGGAGCTCCATTTTACCGTCATTTGTTCCTGGAAGCGCGGCGGCCCTGCGGCGCTGCACAGATTAACCATTACCCCCCGTAAGTGTGCTGCGAGCCCCGCTGAAGCCGTCTCTCAAGACCATTAAGACGCCTGAAATCTCCCGCAGAGACAGAGACAGACAGCGGACACACGTCCAGCCTCTGATCGGCCCATTTGAAGCCCCATTAGGGAGCTCAGAGCGGCAAGAAAACCACAGCTTAACTGAGTGCATGAAGCCACTTTACTGATAACATGCAGACGTGCAGGGAAATGAGTTTACACATAATTTACTGCCACTTTTGTGCTCAGCCTCAGAGTCCAGAAGGACAGCAGGACGTGATGAGGACAAATGAGCGGGAATCAAACGCTCGGCATGAACAAAGAGAGGAGGGGAGGAGCGACTGGAGGAGCGACAGACGGAGAATAAATACACTGTAAAAAAAGACTTTTCAGCAAAGCGCTCGTCTTTCCATGTTCACGTTTTTTAAAATAATTTTGTCTCCTCGCCAATAAAATGAAGGCGAATGACTTTCTTTTAAACGGTCGTTATGGCAGCAACAACAGGTATTTCCAAACCCGTCTCACCTGTGTAACTCCGGGTTACTCAGAGAAGACGCTACATCTGCAAACTAAATCCTGATACAGCTGCCCTACATTTCTGTCTCCTTGTAAAACAGTGACAGAAAACAAGAGCTTTCCTGAGCTACTCTACATGTGGTCGATCACCATCGTGCACTAACACCAGGTGTGTTGTGTGAGATGTTTGATTAGCTTGGAGCTTTCTGCTTCTCCGGTCAGCTGATCGTGGGCGTTTACTCTTTTAAGTATCAAACCAGACGACCTTAATCAGCCAATCATCCTGCTGCAGTCACACTTCCAATCAGCGCTCCTCTCTGCTGCTCAGTTTGTTCAGTGTCCAGGTTCAGCTCTCCAGAAGCTCCTCATCACGTCCTGCATCCGTGCTTCCTTCATCACCACCACCTGTTTCTAGACACCATCAGGGTGTCCTATCCTGCTCTCTGCCTCACTATCCCTTTCGGATACATGAAGACTTCACGATGGGTCTAATCGCCAAATTCATATTTTTTTCTTGTGAATTTAATAATTGTTGTTTTGTATTTGAAGGCCGATTGCGTCACAGAAGCGCGTCGAAGGCTCCTTCAGATGCGGCTGACAAATGCGTCCTCTGTTACCCCGGCGGCGAAGGATCCATCGGGTGCATCCTTTGCGGCCCAGCGTATCCCGAGATGCATTGCGCAGCAATTCAAACGAGATGGTGGACTAGGTTAACTTACGTGACGTTAGTTATGCTAGCTACTTAGCCCGCAAGCTACCTGTTGCTAGGCGACGCAAGGGTAGACCAGACACTCTCATTTCAGTTCGCCTTTAACGGTCTACGCGTGCTATGAATGGAGCATCCTCTGTAGACCGCCTCCTTCCAAGGGTGTAGCTGTAGCGGTACTTTCACAGCCGTAGAGAGAGAGAGTTGCGACATCGCCATGGCGGATCATGGAGTGTAATTGCCAGTTGCCATTGTATTGTTCACATTATTAATGTAAAAACCTAAATTGATTTGGTATTTAAATCAGGTGTTATTTTACACATACATTGCCTTGCATCTTTTCGTTTACTATAAGTAATCGTGCTTTTATTTTGAAGGGTTAGGGTTGAGCTGACTCATCACCTGCAAGCAGCAGCAAGCAAGGACTCGGCTCCGCTAAGGTTTATGCACCTCATATAAAATATTCCCTTTGATAGCATGGAGCCAACGAGGTCATTGTTGTGCTTGTTTATATTTTACTTAGATAATGTTAAAACCACTTGTGTCTGCGTGTGCTTGGAGGGAATTATATGGAGCATATTGGACCTCCACTGACGCCACTCTCTGTCTATATGACTCTGGATACTTTGTTTGGGGAGTAGGCGGGGCTGCTCCTCCGTTGCTCGTGCGCTGTCCTCACCTACGTCCGCAGCACTCACCTGCTTTCACAGAAGTTGTCATCGGCCTCGTCAGGACAGTCCTGCTGCAGTCAGACACATATGAGGTTTTGAGTCTTGTTTTTCTAAATCTAGCCAAGTTGTTCGCTGCCTAAATCTTACAAACCTGAAGCCATTTCTGAACTTTGAACACGTGTTTCTGGTCCGAACATGCAGGTCAGAGGAAACGTTGAAGAAAGCATGAAACACAGAACATATGTGGTGGTATGAGGACAGTTTGAGTGCAGGTAAAAAGGGGAGTCGATCTTTAATTGTTGGTAAAAGTGAAACTTCAAAACGAAGCCCAAAGTTTTATAAACTGGAACTTTGCTTTAAAGACTTACAGAGATAAAGAGACCTGATTGGACAGCTGTGTTTTGCAGTGCAGCAGCAGCCTTAGAGTCCACTCATCATTTAATGTCTGACTTTATGAGTTCAGAAACGTCTGTAAAAGCTGCCTTAATGTAAAAAGCATGATGTGTCCCGTGAAGGTGCTGATGGAGAGAAGAAAACATCATAAACACGAAGCGTACATAAAAAAACTTTATTATTGTTGTAAGGTAAGATTGACAACAACATGCTTTTACCACAATAAAAAATAAAAAGATATTGCACTGGTTTTACTCTAGCAATGTTTTTTTTCTCTCTTAACGTCTTTCTCGAGCTTTTACGGAGCGCGGCTGAACCTTCCTCCTCCTCTTCATCGCTCTTTAAAGACAAACACGAGACGCACGGCGTGGAAATACTGCCCTCGTCTGCAAAAAGTCCAGTCCATAAAAGTCGATTAAGGAGCTCCTCAGACAGACACAAGCTGAACAGACTGCACACGAAACACCACTGAATCTCATGAACCTGTGTGTGTGTGTGTGTGTGTGTGTGTGTGTGTGTGTGTAATAAGGCTTCACCTCGTACCTCTTCATACCCAAAGCCACATGTTGGGATCGTCTATGTGCCTCACAGTCAGAGCTGCTAACTCCACATGCTCAGAGTCAGAGTGTACGGAAGCTCGTTACGGACAAAACTGACAGAATCACAACCGCTCGTTTAATCAGTTTCTGGATTTCTTATCTGGTGGCGAGCAGAGACAGAATCATCGGCACAAGACGAGTTTTAAACAAGCCAGCAGCTGCAACAAGATCCTGGTAAAGTTCTCTGAAGGTTTGTTAAAGTGAAAGTCATGCTTTGTTGGGTCATTCTGCAGGACAAGCAAAGAATTGTTAAAATGCTTGTTTTTTGAATGGGGTTTGGTTGACAATTTCTGATGCAACGTCAGAACTTCTACGCTGATGTGCTTTTTGCAAAATGACGTCACAAAAATTCTACTTTAAGTTGAAATAAATCAACAGGCTTAAGTCATGTTCTTTTGCAGCTTCTGAATCTGTCCACGCTCTCTCTCACACCTGACCTGATTTCCACTTTTGTGCCACCTCTCGAGTTAGTACCTTGTGGCGAGCAGAGAGAGAATCATCAGCACAAGACAAGCTTCTGACAAGCTGACAGCTGCAACGTGGGAAAGTCTTCTGAAGATACGTTTCAAATGATAAAAAGAATGATTTGGTTTGGCTGCCAGGCACAGGAACAAGCTTAAAAAGTTTGGGGACAAAATGTCCAGAATAAATTCATTTTCCTCAAAATGCATGAAATAAAAAAATCCTCTACAACAATCCTCTGCAGAAAAAAGACGGATGGAATAAATCGAAGATGCTGTGAGGGCGAGTTTTCTTCACAACAGAAGTTTTAGGCTCAAAAACAGTCCGATCACACTTTCAGTTTGACTTTTTGTTTCTTAATGAACCTCTGCAGCCACGTGTGGGTCATTTGTGATCCTCAGCCGCAGAGCAGCAGAGGTGCATGATGGGTAAACACAGGCTGGAGGTCGGACAAACTGACTAACAGAGTGTAACTGCTGAACACGAGCGGACCTGGATGGGACCGGACAGAGAAGCCTGAGGGATTCTGGGTAGAGTCTGTGCTTGCTGACCTGACCCTGTGTGTGTGTGTGTGTGTGTGTGTGTGTGTGTGTGTGTGTGTGTGTGTGTGTGTGTGTGTGTGGTCAACAGGCTCAGGGCTTTAAGATTAATGACACCACGAGGGAAACTGACACTTTGTTCTGTCTCCAGCAGATGGCCGGACCATCATGTGTACACACGGGAGGAGCCGTGTGTGTGTGTTTATACCATCAGTGAGACTGCATTAGGTGGCATCGTATTGATCTATATGTATATTTATGAGCGTGTGTGTGTGTGTGTGTGTGTGTGTGTGTGAGGCAGCTGTCCGTGTAGCACTAATAAGACGACCAGCTGAGAGCAGATGGAGCACAAACACACAGGTTCAGAACACCAACAGAACTCAGCTTCTACAGCGGGTGATTAATCAGGAGGTGAAGTAAAATCAGAGGCGGCCTGAAGAGATTAAAGTTCAGGTTGGACCTCCGACTGATACAGAAGATTATTAGTGACACAATTATTGAGCCAGGAGCAAATTTCAGGATTTAATTAACTCGCCTGTGATTAATTAGTCGGGATTCGAGAGCATTCAGGGACGAATCTATCAGCAAAAAAGTTTCAGGTAGAACTCAACCAGAGTTTTTATGTATTTTGATCATTTAATGGATTTATTTATACCTGGAACTATTTGCGTCCTAATATAAATATATATATTTCATAGAGATTCCTTTTAAACCAATATATGCTTTAATATGATCTAGTTTTAGCTCCAGCTTTAGGTACAAAATTCTGATTCATTGAGCCGACAGTTTGAGATCTTCTCTTAGATTTTGAGTACAAATATAGTCGTCTCTTTTTCACGGTTTAAGTCCTTTAATCCAGAGAAAGAGTGGATGCTCTGCTGTGATTTACTTGCAATAATCTTTTCAAAAGGATGCAGAAATAACCTTGTGATAATGCAGATTTGTAAAAGTTAAAGTCATGCTTTGTCGGGTCTTTCTGCAAGACAAGACAAGCAAACAACTTTAAAATGATTGTTTTTTGAATGGGGTTTGGTTGACAATTTCTGACGCAACGTCAGGACGTCAGAAGAATCTACGCTGATGGGCTTTTTGCACAATAACGTCACAAAATGTTTTACTTAAAGTAAAAAAAAATCAACAGGCTTATGTTTGCTTTGTTGTTTCGGTCCTAACGCACATTTAAACGCCTTCAGTGCTTCTGAATCTGTCCATGCTCGCTCACAGATCTGACCCGATTTCCACTTAAGATTTCTTTTGTGCTGCCTTCACCAAAACGAGTCTCTCACGTCATCTTACTGTCCCTATGATACGACGCAAAGTTTGTGTTGTGTGTATGAATAAAATCCAACGTGATCATTAGTCCTATGCTACCAAAGATGAAAGGATTTGTCATCAATTTCCCGACCGTCTGATTGGCCAAACAATCCTGCAGATAAATCCTCAGAGCTCCACAGCTCAAACGACGGGAGCTGCTTCCTCTCAGCGAGTCTCAACGCCGCTGATCTATTCCACAGACACACTTCTGCAACGCCACAAAACAACAAGCTGCATGTGCACGAGAGCGAGATGATTTAGACATATGTGCGCTGACTCTTCCTCCTGTCTACACGCCCTCCATCACACAGCTACATATTAACACAGCACGTCATGAGCAGGAGTCGCTTAAACATGTGGACAAGCTGTGGGTAATTATTCTCGCCTGTCGGAGGAGGTTTGATTGCTACAGGCAACGAGTTCCATGACAACAAAACACACAAAGAAAATAAAAAAACAACATGTAAACATGATAGAGAGATTGCCACAGCCAGGTTAACAGTGTCCTGAAAGCTCTGACACACAGAGAGGAACATCCTGCGTTTCAGAGACACAGGAGCAGAACACATTCAGACGTACGACAGTGGACTCACACCCGGGCTGGGCTCGGTGTGCGCTTCTTTTTTTTGTCAAAAAGTGAAACAAACCAAAAATACAGACAATCTGCAAAATGTGTTTTGCTTTCAGATGTACAGAGATAAACAGGGATGTGATCCGAAGAGATTAAAGGTGATATATCAAAGAAAGAAATAACGAAAAGAACTGATTTAAAGAGGAATCCTGGTTTGTTTTTAACCTGGGCCCTGTTTTTGCACATTTTGAGGTCTTATTGGTACGAAAAAGTTTTGGATTTGGACAGGCTCAGATGTTCCTTGTGTCTGACAACATCACAGAAAGGATCCCTGCAGAGACAGGCCTTTTTGTTCAAGAGGAAGATCCTATTTCTTAACCAGAAACAGCTGTTACATCACTCTCTTCAAAGCCACCAGACTCCATTGAAAAAAACAGTGATTTTAGCTCAAAAGCTCTGCATGCTCTGATCCGTTAGCTTTTTGTGTCATTAAATGCAAAGTTATGGCCCAGGTTTACAAATGTCAGAATTCCTCTTTAAGACAGTTAATAAAGTTTTTGTTTTAACCTACTGCAGCGAGAGAACTGAGGCCCGACCCAACACACTACAGTCAAACATCTCAGCTACATTTCCTCTCAGCGATTTTTTGTCTTGATGCGTTGTGCAAAGCCTGACACCAGATTTAAACACGCAGAGAGAGAGAGCTCGGCCCGCGTACACAGGTATCAGGGTGTCCTGTTAATCCTAAAATACACACACGCAAACACACTCAAGGTATAAAACAGAAGCACAACAGAACTTTAAATATTCTTATATATATACAGAGATAACCATGCACAAATGAACAAACGCTCGCTCCCTCACACACACACTTACACAAAGTAAAGTCTGGTAACTTCACAGGATTAGAGGCAACAAAACACAGCAAGTTGGTCCAGATACCAAATAAAACGACAGCAGCCGTCAGAGGCCGATGAGGGCTAGAGATAAAAAGGACGTGGTCCAACCGTCTGAGCATGCTCAGTTTGGATTCTTCAGCTGAATGTGGTGTGTGCAGGTGATCAATGAAATCAGGTGTCAGTTTGTTTGGAACCAAAACACTGATAACGGGCTGTGCTAACTCTGCTCACAGTGGGATGACGTTTACAACAGCGACTGATGAGTTATCGTGCTATGCTAATATGCTAGCGTTGGGTTGTTACAGGATTTTACTCGGGCTGAATTGGCTTTTGAATCTGTGAATCAATATGGCCCCTTACAGCTGTATAAGGAGGGGGGGAGTTACCGTGTAGATTAAGAGGAGCAGGAAGCTTACATCTCCAGGGATCTGAGCACTGAACCTTGAGTCAGAGCTCAGGGAGCGTCTCTCCCCTGTTACAGACCTACTGTCTCTAATGATGATGAGGGACTACAGCGAGAGCAGAATTTCATTTGGCCTCGTTATCTGGGTGCAGATTCAGTTCTATTAAAAACACTGTAATGCATTTACACAGATTGCTAAACATACGCTGCACTTTATTGCTGTGATACGATGTTTCCTTTTCCTGTCATGGCCGGGGAGACGTTGCTGGGCGAGGACAGGAGTGTGTTCGGTAAGGCACGTCCTGATCCGTCAGAGGAACATGCTTGTAGGCTCTGCCAAACATCAAAAGTAACGAGGCAGCGCGAGAAGATCAAGAGCGATGGAGAGGTGTGCGATGTGTCTACATTTTAAAATCATACGAGCGTGGACCACTCAGCTTTTTATTTCTAGCCCTGTACATATCTGCAGAAAGAGAAGAAAGGAACAAACTCCTTGTGCCTTTTAGTCTGAAAGCAGGAACCAAAGAGTCAGGACACCAAGAAACTCACGTGAACAATAAGAGCACAGAACAGCTGGAATGGAACTACCACATCTGCCTTTTCTTCTGACAGCTCTTCCTCTACAACGTCGTCTTGCTTTGACAGTCGAACTCTCTGATTAGTGCCAAGTTTTACTAAGAAGTTTTCTTCCAAACATGCAGTTTGTGTGAGTTTTAAAACCTGGAGCCAGCGCTGAGCGGAGTGATCTGTACATTTTGTTCTGCTTTGTTTTGCTGCTACGTCTTCTTGCTGGTTGCTTTGTCTTGTTGCGAGGAGGCGGACACGGCGGTGGTGGTGGTGCTTGTTGTGGTGGTGCTGGATGTGGCAGTTGTCGTCTGTGGTTCGGGCCTCTTGCGCTGTGGCTCAGGTGCTGCAGAGGAGCTGGGGGTGGTCTTGAAGGCAGGCTGAGCGGCCGCTGCACCCAGCTGCTGCGCAGGTGCAGGCGCGGCAGTTTTCTCCTTACCTGCAGACCCTGATGTGGGCCGTTCTGGGACGTCCTTGGAGGCTGACGTTGGCAGGGCTGCAAAGTCTTTCTGCGTCGAGGGTTTGACCGACCTCTGCGACGTGGCAGAAGAGGCAACTTGCTCAGTTTTCTGTCTGGCTGGGCACTCTGGAGGGTGAGGCAACTGAGGGGCTAGTTTGGGAAATGAAAGGGGGTTTGTTGGTGGGACTTCTGGGGGTCCACCTTTGGATGGTTTCTGGTCCTTCTTGTCTGCAGCCGTGCTAAGTTTGACAGGACCTAGAATGCTTTTAGCTACTGTCGCAAGCTGGGACACAACTTTCTCCACGCCACTCTCAGGGGGTGGAACCGGGGAGCTGGAGCTGGAGCTGGAGCCAGAGGTGGGGGAGGACGACATGGTCAGACTGGCAGCAGCTGCAGCACAAAGTCTCCGGTTGTCGGCCTCCTTCTTCTCCTTGGGGATGCTCGGAGAGGAGCAGGGTGTTCTAGGTGTCTCCTGGCTGTCAGGGGTTTGGCAGTCTGTGGTAGTGGTGGTAGTTCTGGAGTCTGTGGTACTGGTTGTGGTGGTTCTGCAGTCGGTCGTACTAGTAGTGGTAGAAGGGGCTGTGGTTTTGTCCTCAGTCCTGGGCTCCGATGGTGCCGTCTTCCCCCTCGGACTCTTTGAGTCTTGTGGAGGGTTTGGTTTGAGAAAGGTGTCCTTGCTGACTGAGATGAATGCACTGCCCGGGGTGGAGAAGGGGAGGGGGCCCTGAGTGGGTTTTGTGGTACTGCTCGGCTCCAGAACCTTCCTCTCGTGTCTTGTACTGTCTTCAGCTGATGAGGCCGACCTTGCGTCTTTGACTCCAGGTAAGGAGGTGCTCTGAGCGGGCTTTGTCTCTGTGACGGAGGGGAGTGTGTGCGAGGGAGTGGGCCTGCCTATGGAGGAGGGCCCTGTGTGGGTGAAGGTGGCGTGAGGCGTGCAGGGGGAGAGGCAGAGGGAGGGCAGGGTGCCTCCAGGACCTGTTCTCACGGTGGTGGGCCTCAGCAGGGGAGGGGGGGTGAAGGTGGTCCCCCTGCGTCCGTCCTGGCTGTCCTCTGAGCCCTCATCCGTCTCATCCTCAGATGAATCGACCTCGTGGATAGCGTCTTGCTTCTGGAGCGATTCCCTCCGCTCGGCTCTGTCCTGCCGGATGGCGGACAGTTTGTCCTTCAGCTTGCTCTTCCCCGGGGTCAGGCCCAGCGAGCCGGGCACCCCGCTGAGGCTGCCGTCCCCTTCCTGACGCCCCAACTTCCTGGATGAGGAGGAGTGCTTATGGAGGCTGCCCTTCTCGACACCACGTCCCCCTGAAGACAGCAGACCCTCACTGGCCGACTCCTGAAGATCGGTGTGGAAGAAGAGACAAGTTATCACAGGAATATGCACAGGAAGGGACGAAACTGCACAACTTTCGTACTGAGATTTGTTATCAAGCAGAATACACAAATAAGTGCTGCTACGATTAATAGTTCAATCAGGTGTGTGATGAAGTCCTACCTGGAGGCTCTGCAGGCTCGGCTCTCTCTGCAGAATCTCCTTCTTAAACTCGGAGTGTGAGATGTCCAGACTGTGTTTCCTGCTCCCCACAGCTGCTCCCACCGGCAGCTTCTTCTCCCCCGCTGCTGCCACCCCAGAGGGAGACGAGGGGGAGTTTGAGAGGGAGGAGGCCAGTTTCTCAGCCGACTGCACCCTCTTGAGGAGCGGAGACCGAGGAGGCTCTGCGCTCTTGGGCCTTGAAATCTGCCTCACCAGCGGAGGGGAGGAGTGCAGCTTCACAGGGAATGACTGACCCGTCGCTGACTGTCCCAGAGCGTGGCTGGGCAGGGGGGAGGGGGAGCGCTGGGGTGAGCTGCTCTGAGGGGTGGGCGAGGGTGTGCGCGCCAGAGGGGAGAGGGGGATGTTGCCGGCAGACTTGCGTCGGGGGGAGCGGTACTGGCGCTGGAGCTTCGGGGCGAGGCCGTGCAGGGAGCTGGGCCGGATGTGACCCGAGCTCGCAGGGGAGTTTGGGACGCTGGAGCTGGGAGAGCTGCTCTGAGAGGAGTTTCCACCAACTGAGAGAGAGGTGGGACATCACATATATATCAATATCACTTTTTATTTATGCTGGCTTTGTTGTGATGTTGTACAAGAGGAATTAGATGTAGATGATCTGCGGGTGAGGTGTGTCTCTCACCTGAGTGGGCGGAGTCTGGCGTGGACCTGTAGCCCTGCGTCGGGCTCCGTGGGGACAGGTTGTGTGTGGGCGAGCCGGGGCCGCTCTCCCCTGAGGAGAGAGAGCGGTTCAGAGAGGACAGACTGCGGCTGGTGTGGAGGAGAGACGCCTGCTTGGTGATCTTCCTGAACAGAGACGTCCTCTTCTTACTGCTAGAGGAAACACACACAACAACTCACTCAGTGAATCCCTACATTACACACACACACACAAGTGACAACACAGGTGTGAGTCCCACCTCTCCTGTCCCTCCTTGTTCTTGGTCTTCTTGTTGCGTCTCGCCATCTTGGATTTGTGGCTCGTCTTGCGGGCGGGGCCGACCTTGATGGACGTGTTCTCAAACGGCGTGGCAGAGATGGACACTTTGGCGCCGCTCTGACGGACGACAGAAAGAATAACAGATGATTTCACATGAGTGAAAAGAAACACCACAGAACACAGACGTGTCTGGTTTGCTGCGGCCGCACTCAGTGTCTTTGTTTGTGATATTTGGTGATTTAAATGTTTTGATCCCGGTCTATCTGTACCTTCAGTATGAGCTCCACCACCTCTGTGTGGACCAGCCCGTGAACCGCCTCTCCGTTGACTTGTGTGATCAGGTCCCCCTCCCTCAGCCCGGCCTCGTGAGCCGGACCCCCCTCCTCCACATGCTGAGGGCCAGCAGAGAGAGAGAGAGAGAGAGAGAGAGAGAGAGAGAGAGAGAGAGAGAGAGAGAGAGAGAGAGAGAGAGAGAGAGAGGGGAAGAAAACAGAGCTGTTAGGTGCATTTAGGAGCGGGGGAAGAGGCCTGTTCTGTTGTTGTTTACTGCCATCTTCTGTCAACAACAAGAACCCCACCTCACTGCAACAACACTGACACCACACTACAGTGACTCTGAGTCTAACATACCTCAGTATCAATGCACCTTACTGATATAAACAACTGCATTATGGTGCCTGTAAATATTCAGCCCTCATTAAGACAAAATTAAATGACTGATGCTTTGACTCACCCAGACCATGTGGTGGACGGTGTAGATGTCAGAGTCCCCCATGTACACTCGGATGGCCCTCAGGGTGAAGCCGTACTTCTTGCCCGCTCGGTGGATCACGATGGCGGGCTTGATGCTGGTCACGGCCGGGGACAGGTCTCTGCTCGGGGAGGAGTCACGTGACGAAGGATTGGACGACAGTGAGTGGGGCGACATCGGGCTGGCCAATGGAGAGGCTCCGTGGTGGTCTACAAACGGACAGATGCAAACATTTGACCTGCTCTTTTCTTTTATTCTAGATTCATTCTTCTGTTATTTCTGCAATAAATCAACTTTATATAGAAGAGAAACGTGACCCAGCAGCGTCTTCCCACTCACCTGCAGGGATCATCAGTGACAGCGTGGTTGCGGAGGCCGACTTGATGACCTTGTTGAGCGGTCTGGAGCTCGGCGTCGCTGCGTGTTTGTCAGCGTCTCCGGACAGCAGGCGATGGCGAGCCCTGCGGATCGCCAGGTCGCTGATGGCTCTCGGAGTCGACGGAGAGTCGCTGTCTGCTGCAACTTTAGCAGCTCCGACGCTGCTGCCGTTCCCTCGGCTGCCACGATCACACACGTCGCCTGAACTACCTGCTGCAGGAACAAAGGTAGGAGAGGTTTGACGTGTGTGTGTAAGAAAAAGCCAAGAAACACAGAATCAGTCAGTTCAGACATGTCGATCAGAAGGCGTGTTTGTACTGACGTGTGAGCGTGGCCTTGCTCAGCTGGCTGCAGGTGGAGCTGGGTGTGGTGGGAGACTCCTCCAGCTTCAGCTCTCTCTCCACTGGGAGCTCTGGGATGGCGAGGGGCAGCTCGTCAGACCTCGGGCCTCTCACTGCAGAGGGTCCCAACAGGCTGGGGCTCTTACGACTTCCTGCTGCACCTGAGGGGCCAACAGTTACAAGTCAGGATACGGGTGTTTCGGCAAAGTAATAGAGGTCAAATATTAGACGTTTCATTAGACCCTTGTTTTAATACAGCCTCTTCTGAAGCAACTGCAACACAACACTCCTCCTGACATTAAAATGTAATTTCCCAGCTTCACCTTGGCCTCCCTCCTCCTCCGAGGAGATGGCGAATCGCGGCATCTCGATGATGGCTGAACAGCAGCGTCTCCGGACTGTCAGCGGTGGGCTGGAGTCGCTCTCTGTGTGGGACGACTCTGAGACGGACAGACGCTTCCGCAGGCTGTGGAGGGCAAGATAAAGAGCATGTACACAACTAAGAACACAGCACACCAACAGAAAGCTGTGAAAAATACCAGTTTCATAAGGTCCCAGTCAACATACTTTACTGCCAAAAGCACAGAAGCAGAACCAAAAGATTGTGTCGGCTCTGTTTGCTGCAAATGGCCTTAAGAAATATTGAACTGACCAGAAACAGACTTTAAAACACAGAGGAGGATCTAAACATTAGTTTTCTTACTTTATACAAGAAACAAAGTTCTTATTCAGGACTGAAAATAATGCAAAGTATTAAATGAAGAGCAGGTACAGGTCCTCAGGTGGCCGTGGCTGTGAGGTGTGATGGAGATTAATAAACTCACATCTCTGGAGAGCCGACCAGCCAGGATCGATCTCTGGACTTGAGTCCGCTCAGGCTGTCGATACGATCTCCTCCCTCCTCGCTGAGGCTGCGTTTGGTTGGAGGAGGAGTCCTCTTCTCCTCGTGCAGAGACAGACGCTCCATGCTGCTGTACACCTGCACAAAACATGCCAACATTGCACTCTTTAGTTTAAACCCTGTGCCACGCCTCTACAGCGACATGATCAGACCTGTGGCTCCATGTGCTCCATTCTGCTCCAAGCTAAAGTTAAAGCAATAACATGTCAAATAGTCTGGGGTATATAGAGACAGAATCACTCCCCTTTTTAGTAAACAACAGTGTGGAACTTTTGCGGTTGAGAAAAACACAAGTACGTTTTCCTGCAACCCCGTCCACAGCGCTCCAGCCTGGTGACGCCTTGGGATCACAAAGGAGGAGCTGGAAAACGTTGCCGGGTAGAGACGCCTCTGGACTAACTCGCTTAGCTTGCGGTCGCTGCGAGCCGACCCCGGATAAGCGGAAAAACATGGATGGATAAGATGTGTTTATGGGTGTGTTAGTGCTTACCTTGCTGAAGCGAGGCGAGCAGGAGGAGAACTGTCGGATCTCCACGTGTTCATCGTCATTGGTGTCGTCCTCTTCCTCCGAGTCTACGTGGTGGTACCGATCAGAGCGAGCTGAGAGAAGCACATACAGGGGTGAGTTTAACAGTGTGAGACACGAAGAGACGTCGTTGGATGAAGAAGTCAGAGACGTACTGTCGAAGTAGCTGGTGTCGTCCTCAGACTCCAGCTGGGGAATGAACTCGGCCTTCTGCCTCAGCAGGCTGTTCCAGTCCAGCTCTGTGAAGAACGAGTGCTGCTTCACCTCAAAGGCGCTTCCTGTGGAGATGAAGAGTCATAGAGGAGGAGGCCAGAGAGGGGGCATGAAAGTGAAGGATCAGAGAGGGAGGAAACAGAGTGGGACAGGTGAGAACAAACGTCGGGAACTACAGGATCAGATTTGACCAGCTTTGGGCCGAACATGTGATCTGAACTTTTATTTTGAAACTCTGAGAACTTCATTTCAAAGAGGACGGCATCCTGACAGGGCGCTAAGCGAACATTCACAGAGCAGAGACAGACGGCGTGCGCGTGTGTTACCTGTGCCCAGTCGCTCCAGAGGATTCTGTCTCAGCAGTTTGGTGATCAGGTCCTGAGCCTCCTGAGGCAGAGCTTCATCCTCCTCCGGCCAGATGATCTCATCTGAAACACAAACACAAGGTCAAATCAAACTCGGTCATCCCGACCTGGAGGCTAAAAACGTTCCTGTTTCCCTCTTCTTCCAGAACTTTCTCTCTAATATATGATGTACAGAAAGATATATACTTAGGGAAAGTAAAGTATACATCCTGTACTACACTTCGGTGCCGGTTTACAGAAAAAGTTTTGCCCCATTTTTCACAACATTTGGTAAAGGCAGACGTTACATTTACACAACCTATAAATTACATTATATTTTGAATCACAGCTGAATTCAACTCAAAAATCGCCTTTATTAGACAGGACAGTGAAGAGTGACAGGACATATGGGGGGAAGAGAGGGGGGATGACGTGCACCCCCGAACTGCCTTCTTATTAAGTTCACTTCCGACTTCTTAAACTTTCAGTAGCTGCGACCTTTGGTCATATAGACACATAATTAATAACAAGTATTTAATTAGCGTGGTAGCATGGACGATTATAGGAACAAGACGAGAACTTCTGATGTCCTTTCTGCCTCTTAAAGTCTGTTTGTTCTTTATGTGAAACTTTTTATGCGGCTGTCTCGACCCGGACTCGCTTGTAAAAGACAGTTTGTATCTTGATGGGGAAATTGCTTTTGTTTCTTACTACTTATGCAGACTTGAGGGAACATTTTTGTTTTCCCTTTAGTGATTGTTTTTGCTGTTTTATCAGGGATGATAATATAGCTGAGTAGGGAACGAGGTGTAGCAGCTAGAAGGCAGTCTGGGGGATTGTTTACAGCCTGCCTGATAGCGACATTTGTTCTCAGCTCTCAAATAATAAACTGGATGATAAAAAAACTAATCACATAACAGAGAAGAGATTCAGAACTAAAACCCACCTGGTGATAAACCAGAGTTTCTCTCAAACATACTTTACGTCCTCTCCTTTAACAGCCGCCTCTTCTCCTCATGTTTCTCTTATTGAATTAATCACTCGGTTTCTTTGATTGTTCCTGCATGACACCGATTTGTCAGACTGTATTAACCGCCCTGCAGTTCAGACTCTCAGAGTGTGAAACCCTCTGACGGAGATACAAACACATTCAGTGCAGAGGGAGGCCTTCACTTCTGTATGACCGCAGAGAGACGGACTCAGACGGTCATAAAAGAGACATGCGGGGATCAATGCAGGTTTATGATCATTGACTTGCCCTTTCATCAAAGAGAATCCAAAGGACAAAGGAGAGAGGAGGAGAAATCACTATTGATTTGATTCCCTCTAAGTCAAGGCTGAGCGTGTGTGCTGCAGAGGAACGTCTCTATCCGCTCCGTCTGACGGTTTTATCAGGTCGGTGGTTCTCGCTCAGACAGGAAGCCCTCAGGCTCACACATCAAACCTGTACAAGAAGATACACTAACAACACCTGCGCGGGGAGCAGGAACCAGACAACATCCATTTTTAAGGACTCAATCTATTTTATATACGTATGGATTTACCTGTCTGCTTTCACAAAGGTGTGTTTATATTCTGCACACGGTGACTTAAAGTGAAGTTGAGAAAACTTTTCGAAACGTCGGTCCACCATGAGCGTCTGTCACAAGAACAAATTAAGTTCTGTTTTTTAATGGGGGAAGTTTTTATATAAATGAGGGATCTCTATCATTGCAAAATCCTGATTGTTATTATTTGTTGTTATTTGACACGATTATTCCGCCATCTTTGCTGGAGCCTTTCTGAGAGTGACTCTGCCTCCTCATGGATTCAAGCAAATGTTTGACGGCAAACTAGATTTCATTCTTTCTGACAATAAGCAGCTCATAAGCACATCGAGGACTCTGCCCTCTGTACACGGGCTGCGCCCTTTAACCTCAGAGATAAAACAGCGCCCCCGGGCCCCGGACTTATAAAACAAGATAGAATATCAACATCATTGCGAAATGGAATGTGGCACAATAACAGTCTTATCTTGATAATTGTTGAAAGCAATATATATTTGAAAATACATCATTTGATCAATCCCCCGCCCTTATTAAAACTCTCTTAAAATCCAAAGCATTTTAGATCTGCTTCCTGTTTTTAGCAGGGATGGGTCATGAATTTCGAATTTTCAAATAGTCATTAACTTATAAAAAAACTAAAACTTCATGCGACTATTTTCTCATCTTAAAAACATATCCATTGTTTAACCTGTTTTATGTGAGATCATAGAGGAAGTTCTGGTGTGAGTGGGCCTGCTCGCCTGTCCGGCTGTAAAGTGTCTGTCTGCTGTCGCTGCTAAACGTGCAATAATGCATCAAACCAGGAAGCTACTCACCACTGATGACCTGCCCGAACAGTTCCTCTGGAGTGTCTCCAAAGAAAGGAGCACAGCCGACCAGGAACTCGTACAGGATGACTCCCATCGCCCACCAGTCCACCGGCTTCCCGTAGCCCTGGCGCAGAATCACCTCGGGGGCGATGTACTCGGGAGTGCCACACACCTGGAAATGCATCAACGCACAGATGATCAGCTTCGGACATGAAAAACTGCTGCACGAAATTGAAGCAAAAGCAACCAACTCTCAAACAGCCACAGATTTTCTCCCCCACAGCTGTTAAAAATCACTTTGTGCCACAGTAACTTGAAGTGAGATCGTTCAGCGGGTACCTGTTTGTCGAGGAACTCTCTGGTGTCTTTCTCGATGTGACCTTCGTACAGATTTGTGGTCAGACTCATCAAACCGATCTTTGAGAGGCCGAAGTCCGTCAGCTTGATGTGTCCCATGGAGGTGATGAGGAGACTGCAGGAGAGAATATGAACCTTTTAATCCCAAATATAAAAAGTATGGCAGACTAAACAACGATTTAGCTTAAATTAAATAGATAAGATAAAACAAATCTGTGTGTGTGTGTTTGTGTCGTACTTGTCAGGTTTGAGGTCTCTGTGCACGATGCCGTAGTTGTGCAGATACTCTAAAGCGAGGACGGTCTCTGCAAAGTACATACGAGCCATATCGACCGGCAGGGCTCCGATATTCTTCAGCAGAGTGGCACAGTCTCCTCCTACAGATGACAATCATCTCATGTAACACCATAAATCCACTGCTAATGATCATAAATATGGTGCTTTAATGATTCTCTTACCCTCCACGTACTCCATCACCATGCAGAGGTGCCTCCTGGTCTCAAAAGAACAGAACATGGAGACGACAAACGGGTTCTCAGCGAACGTGAGGATGTCTCGCTCCACGAAGGCCTGCTGGATCTGGTTCCTCAGGATCAGGTTCTGCTTGTTGATCTTCTTCATGGCGAAGCGCTGACGGGTCTCTTTGTGACGCACCAGGAACACGGCGCTGCACAGGAAGAGTCAGCGCTAAATGAACACCTTCCCTTCGACTGTTGATTTGTTATTTGTGAAGCTGCCTTTATGTTTACATATGATAACATCAGAGGAGTAATGTTGGTGCTTTCTTACCCGTAGGCTCCGTTACTGATGAGCTTGATGTTTTCAAAGTCTTCCTCTCGAGGTGTTTTGGTTTTAGTCGTCGGCGGAGCTGCTGGGACGGTCGTTCCTCGACCCTGAAACACGCCGCCACGAGGGAGCAACGTTTACGAGCAGAAAAGGAAGTGTAGCTTGTAATGCGCTAAAAAAGGCTCACCCTTTTCAGTCATTCATGTTTACTTTAATTATAGATGACAAGCTACTCGAACTGAATGATAACTGACAGAAATGCATGTTGGTTAAAGAAAAAGTTTCTTTTGCAGATAATTCTTAAAGTATATGCTGTCAGAAATGTTATGGTTATATAACTAAAACTATAAAAGTAAAGGGTGTGCAAAGAGTTTATAGATCTTATTATTTTAACACTGTTTGTAGAATGAACTCACGTCCACTGAGTCGTCAGTCTCAGGTGTTTCGGGGTTCCCGCTGTCATAGCTGCTCAGCTGGGCCATTTCTACAGACACACACAAGCATCAGTTACCAAACTAAACCAGAACAGGAGAAGTCGGAAAAAAAGGAAATGAATGTGATCGAACTAAATGCAGAATAAAATAAAATGTTGATTCTGAGGTGTCGTTACCCTCCAGGGGGTCCCTGGTGAGGCCCAGCTGGCTGATGATGTATCGGGGGATGTCGGACTTGATGCCCTGGCCCTCCTTGGCATGGCCCTCTGCTGCTTCCAACAAGTGGTAGAACTCCTCGGGGTCAAACTCCTGCAGGGAGGGAGGCAAGAGGGGAGAGAGAGCGACAGGTGAGGAGAGGGACATGATGGCAGACACGTCACTCTGCTGATGTAGCAAAGAGCAGTTTACTGTCCAATCAGATGCTGTTTTTCAAAAGTCCTATTATAAGTCCCTATTTTATTTTGAAATTTTTAAATGAAATAGATTTTAACATTTCACCTTGTGTTATGTTTTCTTTTATTTTAACTATTAATAACTATTAGAGTTACTTTCCAACCCTGTATTGTGACACTCAATCAATCAATCAATATCCTTGTTTTCATGTGCTTTTATTTTCCTGACAACTCAGCACTTTAAGCTGCATTTCTTGTATGACAGGTTCTTTACAAAAATAAAGTTTATTATTTTTTATAATTATTGCATAGTTATAAAACTTATTTTGAACAATGCGTATGTGAAACAAAGATCTGAGGAGGGAGACCGGAGGTTTCTATTCGCCCACATGATGATTTAACTCCTGTGTGCTCTGACAAAGACATGCTACTGCTGCTACACTTTGGCAACACACCCCACACAAACACATTTCTGCAGCATATGCAGTATCCATGTAAACACACACACACACACACACACACACACACACACACACACACCCTGCCCCCTCCTCTATCTGTGTGCCTCCATTTATAAGAAGCACATCCTGTACGCTGTCACAGCTTCAGCTGCATGTGATTCGTCAAAACTACCGATGTGAGCACCAGGGCTGCCTCCCCTCCTCCTCCTCCTCCCCACCCTCCACTGCCCCTACAATTATCCCTCCATCTTCCATCCTTTTTTTCTTCCCCCACTCTGTCTTTATCTTTGCCCCTCTCTCCACTTTCTCCCTCATTTCTGGGTCTCACCTGTGAGGATTGTTTGTCCCTGTGTTTGAGTCATCTCCAGCCCAACTGATGGAGCTCAGAGTGGAGGATGTGATTCATATATAAAACCCTGCCCTGCTGTCTGAAAGGCGTTACTGTGTGTGTGTGTGTGTGTGTGTGTGTGTGTGTGTGTGTTGGACTCTCAGAGGAAGTCCATAAATGAATCGCTGTGGTTGAATCATTTCACATCAGGGAGCAGGAAGCTCTAAATTGTTTATTAACCATGCGTGGAGAGGAGCTTTAAAATATGAACAAGCCATCAAAGTTAATCCTGCTCATATTTTCACAGCGATCTTTCAAACAGAGTCTAATTTACTCCAGTGTGCAGCCGTGTGATGCAAACGCTTCACAGTGCTCTGTTTAAGTGTTAAGGATGACCGAGCAGGACGGGGCTGATAAACACACCTCACTACATCAGCTCTACTTGTTCTTTTAAAGTTACATGCAATTCTATTTCTTTTTTACATGATTAAATGTTGATGGTCTGGATTGTGTCTTCATCTAAATAATGCATACCTCAACGAACAGTCGCTAAAGGAGTCGACTCTTTACTTGGTCCTCTAGCTCCCCACAAAGTCCATTTGTCAAAAATCTTGGGTTTCTTTTTTAGCAGGTCTTTTAAATTTGCTAATCAGATCACTTCAGTGGGTAAAAGCAGCTCCTTTCAGCTCGGACTCTCAGCTAAGGTAAAGCCTCATCTCTGTCCAAGTGACTTTGAGAGAGCAATCCCAGCCTTCACTACATCCCGGCTCGATTACTGTAACTCTCTGCATGTGGGTGTCGAACAGGCGTCTCTGCGGCGTCCTCACGTTCGGCAAAACGCTGCCGCACGTCTGCTAACTGGGAGGAAACAGCATGACAGTACTCTCTTCACTGGCTCGCTGTCCGTTTCAGGATTGATTTTAAGATGTTTGAAGGTTTTAAATGGAATAGCTTCAGTTTATCTCATCGAGCAGTTACACCAAGCTTTTGCTCTCAGAAATCCCAAGGTCCCTGCTAAAGACCCCTCTCCTCTCGATGGCCTTCAATTCAAATTGAGCTGGACTCTTCCTATTTTATCTTATAACATCCAGCAATTATTGTTATTCTGTTTTTGGTTTTATCTCGACTATTATCTGTTTTATTCTTCTGTTCTATTCATGTTGGTATTTGTGTAATACCGTGTACGTGGACGCTCTTGGTTGTTCAGCACTTTGGTCAACATGAGTTGTTTCTAAATGTGCTTCATAAGTACACTTGACTTCTCTAACCTGACTACAAACAGCAGTAACACAATGTAAAAGTACTCTGCTGAAAGAAGTCCTGCATCCAAACTGTCACGTAAAAGTCCTGAAGAATTATCAGACAAATGTAGTGTTAAAATCAGGCAGAAAAATGGCTCTCTGGAGCGTTATTATCACATACTTAGTGTATCACCCTTCACACAGCTCCTTCTGGAGCCACTAAAGGCTTCATACAACGTTGTCATATCTGCAGCTCCCTCCTTCAAACACATTCTGTGATATGTGACATTGTGTCAGGACATCCCATGAGCCTCAGCGTTTCTCTCACCAGACACTCCAGCAGACGCGCCGGCCGGGCGATGATGATCATCAGCTTCTTGACGAGCTGTGTGACGAAGGTGACCTCGACACTCTCGGAGCGCTCGTGAGCCTGCACACACGAAGACAACAAAGCAACAGGAGGAAGGTTAGCTCAGCAGAAAGAGAAAACATTATACCTTCATTTACAAACATTTTAAACCTGGACCCTATTTTCAACATATCATGACCTCCTACTATTGACTAACAGGTACAAAGAGTTTTTAATGTCTCCAGTAGATTTCTTCAACATAATCCTTGATGGGTCAAAGGTCGTCCACTAAAAGTTCTTGTTGTTTCCACTGACAGGCTCAGATTGTTATTCTAAGTGTGTGACAACATGACAGAAAGGATCCCTACAGAGATAGACCTTTTTGTTACAGAGGAAGATGATTGTTTTAACCACACACAGACGTTACATCGCTCTCTGCACACACACCAGACTCCATTCATTAAAACAGGGATTTTACACCACATAACATGTGAGTTTCTGGTCTACCGCTGCCTCAAACAGTTTAGTTGTTTGTGTGATTGAGTGTTACACAAATATAGTGCTGGATTTAAAGTCACACAATGACACAAAGGAACTAACAGACTGTAGTGTTTAGAAACAGATTTTTGTCAGTGGAGTCTGGTGGTTGTGAAGGAGCAACGATTGTTTCCCCTCCTACATGCTGTCTGAATGATGACTGATCCCTCATACTAGTATTTCTTCACTATCTTTAATTATATTCTTAATAATTCATCACTATGAAATCTTCTTTGACCTTGGAGCGGTGCAGAACGTCTCGCGCCGTGTTTGTCCTTCACAAACAAAGCAGAACGAGCAGTTTGAGGACAAACACAATGTGGAGTCCTTCCGTCCTTCAGTGACACCTGAGAGGTAATCTAAATCAGAGCCACCTCCGCCTCGCTCCCTGATATGCACCGTGAAATGTCTGTCACAGTGGAGACAGAGCAATTTACCCAGCAAGCCACTGTAACTGAGTGGGAACACATCTGGAGCAAACACTGATCCCCGGGACGGAATGGCCTGGAAGGGAAGTGTGTGTGTGTGTGTGTGTGTGTGTGTGTGTGTGTGTGTGTGTGTGTGTGTGTGTGTGCGTGTGTGTGTGTGTGTGCAAAGTGGGAGTGGGAACAATTACTGAACCACCCACTGTAAAACATGCTCCATTCTCAGGGGGTTAAAGCGTGTGTGTTATTATGAATGTATGTATGTATAATGTATGTACTGTATGAGGGTGTCAGACGGGCTAACTGAGACGAGCTGCTGCTTCATAAACAAAGCGCCGGCAGCTCGTTGCTGTTAGCCTGACAGAGCCGTGCTGACAGACGCGGGAGGCCCCGGGCCTCCTCCCCTGAATTATTTATAACTGTAATGAAACCTGCAGGGGAGGGGGGTGTCTATGTACTGTATGTGCGCGCTAAATATGTATTACTGTGTGTGTATATGTAAGCGTGAAGGAGAGTTAATGTGTGTGTGTGTGAGGTGACTGTGCAGGCCAGTGATCGGTGAGTAATGGACAGCTAAGGGAAGAACTCCCACTGTGCAGCGGCTAATTAACCAGTCACAGTCTGTGTGTGTGTGTGTGTGTGTGTGTGTGTGTGCGTGTGTGTGTGTATGTGTGTGTGTGTGTGTGTGTGTGTGTGTGTGTGTGTGTGTGTGTAAGACAGACTGTATATTCACTCTGCATGTGTAATGTGAAAGATTCCCTGGAGGCTTCACAGTAAAGAAAATGTGCTATAAAAGCTTGTTTGCACGTGTGTACTGTACGAAATCATCTGCAGATTTTAGATAAGAGCATGTGATGAAAGTGGCTTCTAAATCCATCAACAGTCTGGCACCAGAGCCTCTCATCAGATACATGCAAGGAAAATAAAGTAACAAAAGCAGCAAACTTTATAATAACACTTTCTCCATCATCATTTTCTCTCGATAAAAGGCTGTAGAAAGTGGAACGCAATACAAACTGAAATCTGATTAATTCCAGGTAGAAAATCTTCTGCAGGAGCGTTAAGTGCGGGCTAAGAGGAAACCAAAGCTGCACTGATGTTCAGAGGTGCCTGAGTGTCTGGTGTAGGTGTATTGGTTTATTATGCTGTGTGCATTTTGTGTTTCTTTAATATATACTGTGTTGTTTTATGATATTTAAAACTGTATATATGAATCATACTGCACATTTAAAAGCTCAACTAAGGAGAAAAGCTTCAATTAGGGGAGGGACAGAATATCGATATTATAATTAATGAATACAGCTCCAGAACTCTGTACATGTCATGGCCAGCCCAATCCACATCTGAACCGCACTGAAGAGGAAGATGGACGGTCACAAGCCATCGAACAAAGCCGAGCTGCTCCGAGAGCGGCCTGACGTCACCGAGCAGCACTGTGACAGACTGGAGGAGAGCGTGCAGAGCTGCATGAACTCTGAGATTAATAACCTGGTTATTCCACCAGATACTGACCTCTGAACTCTTCCAGAGTTAAAACATTAGTATTCTGATGTTTCAACATGAACTGAAAAACATCTTTAGGTTTTCTTAACCAGTCGTCAAATAATAGACAATGAGAATATTTGATTTGGAAGTAGAGAGAAATGTTGTTTACAATTAAACTAAAGTTGATCAAACCAGAGAAAGTGCAGTGGACTTCATTCTTTCCCTGAGCTCTATACGGCGCTCTAAACACATCCCTGTGATTTTGAATCAGTGCATCACTACTTAACGACTCCTCGTGGTAGCACTTAGGACGTGAATGAGGGAAACAGAAATAAAAAGCCTGAAGAAGAAGTTTACAGCTGGATAAAAGAAGAAGAAGACAGCGGAATAATGTTGCACAGCGCTGAAAATAAGTTAAGAGATGCACTAATTCAGACTAATCAGATATCGTGATGTATCGTTATGTGATTGTCTTGGAATATATCAAGTATCGTAGAATCACTATATCGTGATATTATCGTTATCGCGGGCCACATATCGCGTATCAAAGCGTGAGTTACCCTGCGATTCCCACCCCTCGTTTCAATGTCTCTGGTCATCCAGGTGAAAGGTGACCTAAAGGAGGCCTTTTTAGATATCTGATGCCACTATGTTTTAATACAAGGAAAGCAACAAGTTTAAGAGTAAGAAATGGCAGCTGTCTGATCGCAGCTGGGGGACAAATGTCGACTGTTAAAGTGGTGATTTTAAATAAAACCTTTTTGTTTTTCTTTAGTAATTTATTTAGTTTTGTTTGCAAAAATATTTTATTGGGATTAATGGGTTAAGGAGATTTCTAATCACTTTCAAGATTGTATGCTTGTATTTTATTCTGAAAATGACTCAACAGGAAGTAGTAATATCATTGGTCGGTCAGAACTAACTCTATATTTTTGTTTATTTTAAGATGCTCATATTTGAAAGTATTTTTCCTTCAGGATTCAAACACATGTTGTTTTCCAGGCAGGCCATTTGTTTCCTTACAGGTAAACAGGACAGAGGTGACGTCACCTGTTCCAGCCTATTAGTGAGACCTCATCACTTCTCCCAGCAGGTGAGTCCAGCTGAAAGCCAATTAAACCAGATGTTTGCAGCTGGATCAGAGAGTTCAGAGTGAACGATCGACGCCCGGTGACAGATCACCAGAGCTGAGTTAGCACTCTGCATTCCACTCTGCCCTCAGGTGACCTGCAGGAGTCTAACAGGGTCTCCCAGGGGTTCCAGCAGGGGATGGCCAGGTCACTAAAGGCCCCACTGACAGGGATGGATGAGGGAGAGTTAGAGAAGACGACCGGGGGAGAGAGGAGAGGGATGAAGAAGAGGGGTAGAGGTGGAGGAGAGATGAAAGGCAAGAGCAGGAGAGACGGAGGAGGACAGGAGGAGGAGAGGTGAGCCGGCCTCCTGCGAGCTCTGTAATGGGGTCACGACACGAGGAGAGAAAATACGGATGGATGAATAAAGGAGTGGATGAGCAAGGAGGACAAAGGCAAAGGACTGAGACGGGTCGGGACCAGGAGGAGTGGACTGATGAAGGACGGTTTTATTCACGAGAACACACCTGGAGGTACTGAATATTTTAGAGGAGAAAAATCTGAAGGCTCAATTACTGTTTTTTATTTTGCTGCAGTCGCTGATTTGAAACTATTTTTTCAAGGTTTCACCAACCCACAAAAAACTTCTGTTTACGTCCACTGAACTGGAAGGGCAGACGGAGGTTCAGGGAGGAACAATAACTGTATATATATATTCTTATTTTTTATTTTTTTTTAAATATTATTTTATGGCTTTATTTAGAGAGAGGACAGTGAGCTAAATCAGCGCCAAAATTGCAATTTATTTAAGATAAGTCACTTTTAAACATTAACCACTTAATCTAGCTAGCAGGAAACACATCCAATGTTTCATTTTCAAAATAAAAGTCCCACCCAGGAATATATTAATGATCATCTAAGCAACAGATCACTTCAGTTAACGCAAGAAAAGAGCAAAATTACATCTTTCAAGCAGCTCTTAAGTTGAAGTATTTGTTTGTATTTAAATTGCATTTAAATTTGATCTAATAAGTCATTTTCATCAGCTGAATACTTTGGATTAACCTTTAAATTACACATCTATATCTATTGATTTGAGGTTATAATATAAAGAAAAAAAGCACTTTCAATATATTTTAATATATTTTGTATTCTGTATTTTAACGTGTTATTTTTGCCTGATTTTTGCCTCATTTGTTTTGCTCTGATTCTAACAGTGTAAAACACTTTGAATTGCTCCGTGTATGAATGGTGCTTCATAAATACACGACTTTGAGGAAGCAAGAAACAGTGACCTCCTCATCGTGAAGAAACCGTCCGTCTGAACTGAACAACACCGACATACAAAACAAGGTCAACGTCCACGACGATGCAGTGAGGGCACCAGTCATCAGCTCATTGTGTCCCAACAGGAAACAACCAAATATGGGCGTCCCTTTAAGTCGAAGAACATCTAAAGGCACAAAATGAATCTTGTTTGTTTACTAAATAAACATTGCACAAGTTTGAAGCATACGCTTCCTTCACTACTCGAGTATCAACTGATCTCAGAGATGAAACTACAACATGACACACCAGCAGGAATAATGACCTGATGACTCATTCAGAAGTGTCAATTATTAAAAAGCCATCAGTTGACTAATTACAAGAACATTTAATAATTCATGTATTTGTCACGGACCTCTGGAACGTGCTCGATTATTATTCAGAACGATCTTCATATTCTTGATGTTCTTGATGCACCTCTCGACATGAGGCAGAGCTGCTTCAAATAAATCACAATATCATATCGATAATAATCAATAAAGAATCAGGGAGTCTCCCTGTCGTTACAACCAAACAAGCAGCTCCCGAGGTAACACAATATCAGCACAGTATCTTTGTTAAACTGTATTTAACTGTACAGGTCAAATGTTTGATGAATCGCAGAACGATGTCTGCAGAGATGTGATTTCTTTAGCGATGAAGGCACGTGGTTATTCATCTTTGGACAGAGTGCACAGAAAGTTTAGAGTCTTCAGGGACTGACACAGAAGTGAAGACTGCTTCCACTGCAAAATTGCATTAAACTTTTTAAACTCAGACTTTATGCATCTGAGGGTGTGTTCTTGTTACTGTATACTAAGAATCGCAATATTGCCGTGCTTACTGTACTGTATATATTAAGCCATAACCCCCGCAGGTGATACGTATCACACTGTCAGATTGTTGCCTGTATGCAGCCCTACCTGAGCTGACAGTGATTTCAAAGTTAGACTCGATAAACTTTAATTATTTCTTCAGCAGCATCACAAGCTCAACTTTCTCTCAGAGTGTCAGCGCCTTCATCATCATCAGTGTCAACAAGTTTCACAGCCAACAAAGCTCGACTGAATCAAACTGAAATCGACTCAACTGTAAATCCCGCGTCTGCCTCCTCCTCCTCCTCCTGCTCCTCCTCCCAGCTGTGAGTGAACACCTTCCACTCGCTCCTCCATACCACCTCCTCCAGCACCTCCTCTTCCTCCACCTGCAGCCTCCTCTGCCACGACACGCGAGACATCTTCCCAACCCCAGAAAACGAGTTATGTCCATAAACAGCGCAGGCAGGGAGGCTGCTTCCACACCTCCGTCCACCTGCTCACGGCCTCATCCTCTCCTCTCCTCTGTAGGTCTGCCTCCACCTGCTGCCTCACTTGGCCACCCGCCAAACCAATCCGCCTATCGCCGCCTAATTGGTGATGTCATCATCACGATCAGCCCGCATTGCAGCTTCGGCGTCTGCAGCTTCTCCAGATGTGCACGAGTCCAGTTCCTCGCACCCTCCAAAAGCATTCCAACATTTTTCCTGCATCCACCTCCCCCGTGAGCCCGCCGGCCAATCAGAAGCAGAGGAATCCCCCTGAATCCCCGCCCCATCACCAAAACCCTCCGACTGCACCTCCTTCACCCCTCCTGCTCGTCTGGGAGAGTCATCTGTCAGCCCCCGGTGACTGCTGGAGTGTGAAATTAAAATCGGGGAGGCCGTGTGTGTACGTGCTCGCCTGCATATATGTGTGTGTGCAGTAGTTTGTGTGTGTGTCCCAGTAGAACAGAAGGTCAATAAGAGGCCGGTGGGAGCCGTAATGTCAGCCCCAAGGCGCTGGAAAACTGAGCTAATAGAGATGTCACCACTGCGGCACACATGTAACTATACTTCTGTATTCGCAGGCAGAGAAACATAAACACACAAAAACCGTCCCATCATGCCTTGCTGCAATTAGCAAATCAGAGATATCTATAAGCAATAAACGTAAGTGAGTGTGTTCGCAGCCGGGTCGCTGTCTTTGTGCCTTCGTATGACATCACATGGCGCTGACGGTTGCAGACATGATGAGTGACCGACGGAGCGCGTCACGCCGTGAGTTGTTCCTCAGTTAACTGAGCGTGACCGGGAAGCTGCCACAGTCATGATGTCTTCATCCACGTCCAGTTAGACTTTTCCCCGCACACATTTTGATTTATCAGCGGAGAAAGAACAGAGATCTTTTATTTTAGATGCCCAGAAAATCTTTAGAATCTGGAGCGTAGTTTGGATCCTCTCGCAGGAGAAGTTGATCAACATAAACACGTAAATATTGGTTAGTACTCAAAGGTTTCCTTCATATTGTTCGCCATTTTTTAAACGTCTAGCTGACGGTGCTTACACTCACTGAGCGCTCACGTTAGCAATTAATTGGAATTTATTAATTGAAAGTTTATTAGTGAACACTGGCTCTATTTTTTCTATAATATTACTCGATTTGCATAATCCTCTGCTGCCTACAAATTAACAACGTTACCTTCCAGGAAGTAATTGGTAAAGTGTGATTGAGTAAAGATTGAATTTGCTCCCTAATTGCTCCAGATGCACATTTCATTTGACACAGTTAATGCGACGCTCTCCCTGTCACAGAATCTGTCATGCATCTCTGCAGCGATGACGCAAACTGACGCTGAATCAGAAGTGACTGAAGTCTCAGTTTAGCTCCAAATAGAGTAAAACGATGAGTGTTCGATGTTTGTGGAAGATGAAGGAGTTGTTTCGTACAGAGACAAACTGTTAGCAGAAAGGCTAGCGCTCACTGAGAGACAAGGAGTGACAGGTGAAGGTGTTCAGGTAAGTTCCTGTGGTGTTATCTCTTAACTATATATATATAAAACTAACTTATTTATAACTTTTAATTCACTCATTTTTTATCATTAACAATTTAATATCTACAAATCCTTTAAATTTCGTTTACCTCGACTGTTCCTTTCCTGAATATTTTCTATTATTTCTTGTCTTAATGCATTTGTACCTCATGTGAAACACTTCCAATAAATCAATAAGCCTCACAACATAGCCATTAAAAATACAGCTGTTGTTTGTTGTCCTTCACTGCCATATATCTGTGTGAGAAGCAACATCTTCTCTACATTTCCTTCTTGTGAAAACACAATCAGGTTGCAGGTGAATCGAGAGAATCCCGTGATCAAAAATAAGGTTGCTTTTTGCACAACAGTGAATAAACTGCCGTTTGACTCACATCTTGCAGCAGCTTCTCCAAGTTCTCCTGGAGCTCGTAGAAGTAGCGGGAGGTGATGAGGCCCTCCCTGCTCTTCTCCAGGCAGTCTCTGGACAGCTCGATCAGCTGATGGTGGATGAAGCTCAGGACCCCGTCGGCCAGCGGGCAGACTTTATCCGGGGCCGAGGAGGAGAGCAGCTCAGCCAGACGCTCCTCCATCTGAGCCGTCGCCTGAGGGGAGGGGAGGAGGGGGGAGGCAATTAGAGGAGGGGGGGGAGAAGGATGAGTCACAGCAGAGGTGTATACCTCACAAACAGAGAGGCAGACATGAGCAAAAAAATGAGTGTGGACATGATAAAGTCATCTATTAGAGTTAATCCCCCTCACCCTGAAGAGGTCTGCATGTGTGTGTGTGTCTGTAGGTGTGAGATAATGTTTCCCACTCACCATCATACACGCACAAAATAAGACATCTAGTAGTCTTATTACCTCTTCATACTTTAACATTCACACAAATATATACACACATTTAACTGGAATATAAATGATGTCTCTAGTTTCCTCCCCTGACTCCTGCTGTCATTGTATTGTTAAAGAAACCACATTTGTTGCTCCCTCTCTGTCACTTCAATCTTTAATGTTTACTGTAGCGTATTTAGATTTAAACCTCTTTAGCAAAGAAAACTGCTTCCTTTTAAGCAGCCGGACTTTCAGGATGTAGACGCAACCAGAAACGCTGCTGTTAGCTGCTTACTTCTCTGCTATCTGCATGTTTTTAAAATCCTCATCGCTAACACAAGTTAGCAACCTGCACACTGAAAAAGGTTATAAGTTATAATGAAAGTTTGCTGCATTCATATATTTAATTTTCGTATTGTTTTCCACGGCTCGCTTCCCCAAATGTTCCACTTAACCTGTGCCGTCCTGACACGAGTATGCAGGGCGTCGTTGCTGCATCTTGGGTTGAGTGCATCCCAAGAAGATTGTAACTGGTTTAGCATAATGCTAACAAGCCAGAGCTTTTGTTTCTTGGTACAGAATCATGACGGGGTCAGAGAGACGTTCCTCCAGCGCTGGCACAACATTTGAAGCAGCTGCAGGAAGTGTCACTGCTGGGCCTTAGCTCAGGCTACTTAGATCTGTGGTTGAAACTCCTAATACAGATCTAGTCCCAAAGTTCCTCTGACTTGTTGGCATCTGTTGTTGTCCTCCACTCTCAGCCCTTCTGCATGTCTGCTCAATGCACAGTAGATTGAATCTGTACAGGAAGTGAGTGTCTGCAGCACAAACCTTGGGGAAGCGCTCCTTGTACACATGGTTCATCATCACGATCTCATGGTCGAAGGAGATGGGCGAGCGCCCGGGACTGAAACAGAACAGAAACAGAAACGGATGAGTGTGTTATAAGGAGGTTAGCAGCCTTTATGTCAGTCTTCATGCTCAGTCTTTCATAATTCAGTCAACCGATGGAAAAAGATGCATCACCCTCCATGTTGCCTTTTTCATTTCTCCTACATATCCTGCAGTCTTTCAGAAACACTCAAAGTCTTACAACAGTTTTGAATCCTCTCAGATTCTTTCAACCACCTGGATAAAGACACAGTTTCTCTCTCAAGGTTGGAACTCATCTTCATTTCTTGATCCAAACAGAGACAGTAGCCGTAAGGGACATACCTCCTCGCTCAGCACGTGATCTTAAATAAATGTTTGTGAAAGATTGTCAAGGATTTATCTTCTCAGCTCTCTGATTTTAGGACATAACCTTTTACAAGAAGAACAAACTAGGCTGAAGTAGAAACAGACTTTTCTTGCAGCGAAGAGACCACAACAACTGTCTGCTTTGTAACAATGCACCACAACGACAGAGTACACTGTCTTGATGCTAGTTTGTAGCTAGCTGCTACAACCTGTTGGCCTCCACCCGAAGATGAAACTCCCGCCTCCGTGTCTGAAGGCATTCTGTAATTTCACTCCAACATGATCTTTGGTCTCACTTTGAAGTACACCAACAGCTCGACACATCTGGACAGAAACTCCACCAATAACTGGGGTCATGGTGTATTCACAGACACGACAGAGGTATGAATGCTCACAAGGAAGCAGGCTACATGTTAGGCTCTGCACAGATTAAATGTGTGTGTGTATGTGTACTGCAAGTTTGCATAACTGCACATGTAGAAGTATGAGTCATGTGTGTGCCGGGTTCATTCCTCGTGCTTTTTGTCTTTTTTCTCCTGTAACTGACCGTGAATCCTCTGATTTCAAAGCTAGACTATTTGTTTTGTTGTACAAAGTTTATATGTTCAAGGTAAATTTCCACTGCATAGATTTTCCATACGGGTACAAATAAAGCTTTAGAGGTGAAGAAAAGCACTGAGATCAGACGTGTTGGACGTTATTCTCTCTGAGCGGAGGGTTCACCGTCTGCTCCTGAGCTGCACAGACAGAGATGACCAGTCTGAATGTGACCGACGGGGTCGGTCAGGTCACCCGAGCGCAGAGGGAATAAGAGCAGCGCGGTGGTCACACTCGCTAACGGGACCTCAGGGTCTTCATCATATGTGTGTCTTCAGCGGTGTAAACTGAGGACCATGACAACCTCTGGATCGCATGGCTGCACACAGACAGCGGCACAAAGGTAACGCCTCCTGGGACTGGTGGCATGCGTGTGTCTACATGTGTGTGTGTGTGTGTGTGTGTGTGTGTGTCAGTAATAAAGTGAAGGCTGTCCACAGCTCTGCAGCGACTGTCCGTCAGCTCTCGGGGGGGTTCATGACCTGACAGACTGACAGTGACGTCTCCTTCAGTCCAGAATATCAATCCATCCGTCTCTCACTCAGCGGACTCCATCGCCTCTCCGTCTGCGTCCTCCTGGGAGGCATCTCTTTTCTTATTCCATCATACACCCCCGACCTCCCCCACCCCCAACCTCCCTCTACAACAGGACAAAACAGCGACAGCAGCAATATCCTTGACCTTTCTGTGGCTCACTTTCAGGAGGAGACGGTGACAGGCAGTCTGTGTGTGTGTGTGTGTGTGTGTGTGTGTGTGTGTGTGTGTGTGTGTGTGTGTAAAAGTAATTTTAGGCTTTGTTAGCCTGCTGTATTATTCATCTCAGCCATTTATGACTGTAAACATCTCCTTCTTAATATTGCAATTGCATGCAAGAGTTTGGTACACATGACAGTCGTCTCCATCTCAATAAAATCATTCCGTCAAATCTCAGCAGACGTCTGAGCGGCTGTTTAGACATTACCTAAACAAAAGAAACTTTACTGAGAGCTAGTTTAAGTCTCTCAGTACAAACAACCTTAAAATCTGGGGTTAGGGTCTGAGTGGACGGGGGAAAAAGATGATCGAAAGTGGTCAAAATTGCACGGTAAAGAAAAAGTTGCGACATTTGGTTGAATTTGTGTGAGTTTGCGGGAACGCAACATCACAACCTCTGGGAGGGACTGAAGAATACTTTACACTGCCTGGGATTGTTTTATTTAATTTATATATTTAACACGTTAACTTATTATTTTTTATTTTCCAAAAATATCAAGAATTTCTATGAAATATAAACTAATATAAATAAAAATTAAGTGTTTATCAAACCAAATAAATAGTTTTAATCTGATATGAAAATCATTTAAAACAATGATCCTGAAGAGACCGAGTGTTACGACCTGAGAGGACGGCAGGTGAGGTAAAAGGTGACATTTTGGGGCTCCAGATGTCTTTGTTAGGATGAGTCATCGCCCCCCCCCCCCCACACACACGTGACCAGTGAGATGAGGTAATGCTGTAAGTCATCCATCGGCAGCTCAAAGTCCAATTACCAGCTTAATGGGAATGAGAGCAGCCTGAACGTGACACACGAGCTGCACGTCACGGAGCTGTTTATCATTACGCCAACGCACACACTGACAGGTAACACACACACACACACACACACACACACACACACACACACACACACACGCACACACACACACACACACACACACACACACACACACACACACACACACACACACACACACACACACACAGAGAAAACACAGCGCATATAACTGTGCTTTCATTTTTCTTTTGTTTCACCTGCTTTGTTGCGTGATGTTCTTTTTGTTCTTGTTCAACATGTAGTATTAATATTTTGGGCTGTTCTGATTCGATCGAACATATTCCACATTATAGACATTTAAAGAATGTGTTTTATGTTTTATTTATTTCCTGTGTGAGTCTGCTTGTTCTCCCCGTGCATGCGTGGGTTCCCTCCGGGTACTCCGGCTTCCTCCCACAGTCCAAAGACTCGTTAGGTTCATTGGTTACTCTAAGTGCCCGTAGGTGTGAGTGTGAGCGTGAAAGGTTGTCTGTCTGTGTGTGTCAGCCCTGTGATTGACAGGTGACCTGTCCAGGTGTAACCCCGCCTCTCGCCCAATCAGAGCTGGGATAGGCTCCAGCCCCCCCGTGACCCTGAATAGGATAAGTGGTGCAGATGATGGATGGATGTTTTATTTGGTGAAGTATGATGTTGTAAAGAAGTGTTTCTATGAAGCTGTCTCTTCAGTAAACGTCAATGAAGCCCGTCAGCGCCTGCGTTGAGATGTTACCTTGACAGCTTTGCAGCAGCTCAAAGATCATGCTCTTTTCTGTAAGCTTTTAATGTGAAAAATAGACAGGAAGTGTTGAGATTTCACTGCTCAAAGCTAAGCCAACAGTGACCCTTAAAAACAGATCAAGCGTGCGCCCACACACTGAACCGCTCCTGCTGCACGTCGATCACTCGCAGCTCTCACACGCTCAACTTTCAAACTCTGCTTTCATGTTTCTTTTAAAAGAAAAATCAATCAAACCGGGCCGCCTCGCCGCCGGGCGCAGTAATTAAAGGTTAGCCTTGACAGAGATGGATTCAGTGCCAGAGGCTGTTATGTACATTCTTTAATTTTCACAGAATATCTCCTCCTTTCTTTCTCTCTGTTATTCTTCCTCCGCTCGTGGCTCTGAGCAGCCTGAGCAGCCTGAGCCTTTTATTAAAATAAAGCTCCTCTTTCAGAGCGAGCTGCAGCGGAGGTCGAGAGTGAAATCCCCGGGATGAATAACACAAGAAAGCCAGACAAAGGCTAATTACAACACGGCCATATTTCTACTGTAATGGGAAATAAAAACCGCCTCACGGCGATCCCTGCACAAAACGCCTCTGTCATTATTCTGAGAAACGACCTTGAGACGAGGCTTCGGAGGAAGTTGTGGGAGAATTCTCTTCTTTTAATGTGAGTTAAAAAGTTAGAAAATATTTATGAGGTAGAGTGTAAGATAAATGCATCTCATCCCGGGGGGGGTTCAGAAATTGGATAATTAAAACATGGATGGACGGGCGTTGTCTTTCTCTGCAGCTAAGTGGTGATGTCACAGGAGACAAAAGGCTCTCAAAATGCAAAAGAGCTTATTGGCGGAGAGGCTAATTGAAGTAAATCAGACGAGACGGCGAATCAGATGGTGATGCTGAGGCGGGAGGGAGGAAGAGGTGAGGAGGGGGGAGGGACTGAATGTGTGTGCGAGGGAGAGAAAAATAACATTGATGCTTCACAACGGAGGCGGGCGACTTGGGAAATGAGAGGCCTAATTGACCGTGACAGAGAGCTGGGCCGAACGGGGATGAGGTGTGTGTGTGTGTGTGTACTGTATTTATGTGTGTGTGTGTGTGTGTGTGTGTGTGTGTGTGTGTGTGTCTGATTGAATGCTGAAATCTTTCACATCACCTGATGAGATACGTGAAACAGGTGCTGGGCAGGAGGAGGACAGCTTGGGGAAATATTGGTTCCATTATTTATAAAGGTTTTAGTGACGAGTCTTTAACACCGTCACATCGTATGCACTATTATATCTTCTTTTATTTTAGTACAATCTTGGAACCTGTCGTCTACAGTCTGATGAGCCTCTGCTAAATAAACGCTGTCATCTCTCGGTCCGTCCCATCCCCCGGAGGAGCGCCCGTTCATCTGTCTGTGCTGAGTCTCAGTCTCACTGTAAACAGGAAGTTACACAGAGGCTGCACTCTGGCTTACTGCAGCGGGATGAAGCCCAAACAGAAACAGATTCTCTTGTGATCGACTTTAATTAACGGCTCTTCAGTTTGCTGAAAGAACAACATCATGATGCAGATTAGGAACAACATGAAGCTTTGTCAGGTCTGTCCTCAAGAGGAGAAGAACACTACTTTAAACTGAGACGGAGGGCGGAGCCATCATTTACGATGCATTCAGGGAAGTAGGGAAATCTAAACGTGATTGGTCAATTTAACTCGGACAATGAAAGCATAACAAACGAAACCAGAACACTTACTGTACGTAACAATAATCTACCCCCCCCAATAGCAGACATAAACACTGTGCAGCAAAGCACTATGCCTTTATAAATATGTATTTAAGCTCTGTAATAAACGGTAAGTTTTCCCTTGTTCAGTTAAAAGTGGCCAATAAATACGGCTGAACTGACTCTGAGGCAGCAACATGTAAACATGAGCTGAAACATGTTCCCTCACACGACACATGGAAAGAGTTTTGAAGGTATCACATGTGTACAGAGACGTGTGACAGAATGGAAAATGTGATTTTTAGCACAGAAAGTCAATGGGGTGCAGCAGCCTGTAACAGCAGCACAGGTATGATGGATGGATGTGGTTTGCTTGTACCTAATGAATGGAGGACAGGTGAGAGAGTGAACCGGACGAGAAGAGAAAGAACGGAGAGACGAGCAGACATGAAGAATAAAAATAAGGAACGAACAGAAAAGGATAAGAGAGGGCGTCTGTCATCGCTCACAGCAGAGTCGTTACATTTGCATATAATCGCGCTCTGCAGCTCGTTTTCATTTGTTCACTCCCTCATGCACACACTCCTCCGGGTCCCATCATCATCTCTCCTCTCAGTCACTCATCTCGTGGCATTATTTTTTAACCTGCTCTTCAGATTGGAGCACATGCTCCTCACGCCGGTGTCTTCTCTGAGGTGTTATTAACTTGGAAATGGATCCAGATGTGAACAGGCTAATAGAGGCTGGATGCTAATCCTCAGTCCGCCTCTCCACAGCTCTCTGGTTATTTATCTGGACTTGCAGACAGTCTGCAGACTTCTGGCTAAGAGCTTTTTAATGACACTCTCTGCTGGTGGACTAATATGATGTCGGGCTCTCCGCTGAGGCTCGTCCACCCTGCTCTCAGGGGGGCGACTGAGGGCCGCAGCACAAACACTTTTCAATGTCACCTGCATGAATGTTTACCGACTCGGAGTCCGCTGTGCGTCTGTAACGACAGCACTTTGGTTTTTACAGCTGAAACATTTGATAACATCTGCTTCTCATCATTTTTCATGTGGTAATTTTTCATTCTTTTCTATTCTCGAGGCAGGAATATAACTTATACGAGGACTCAGTGGATTACCTGAGATTTCACTTCCACACACACACACACACACACACACACACACACACACACACACACACACACACACACACGCACACGCACACACACTCAGAGCCTGACATCAATCAACAACCACAGTGGGACCCTCATCAGATACACAGCATGCAACTCTGTCTCTCCCTCTTTCATCTCAGAGGGTGAAAGAATTCAATATCTCTCTGCAAAGAAACACAGATAAGGAGGAGGGGAAGAAGCTGCTTTAGATATAAGATGGAGGTGAGAGACTAAGAGCAGGTGGAGAGGAGAGGAAGAAGTGATGAAATGAAGGAAATATTAAGACAGAAAGGAAGCGAGAAGCTGAAGTGGAAATCCAAAAGTTGCTCTCGACAGGCGGAAACACAGACGGACAAAAGAAGAAGACATTTGAGCTGGAGACGGACAGAGTGAAAGAACCAGGTGGACAGACAGATCCATGGGTGGACAGGTGAGTGTCACTGATATGAACAGTGTGGACTTTAACCTGTCACGGACATGTCAAGAGGGAAGAGTTTGACCTTTCTGAGAGCTGACACACCCAAACCAAGAGCCAGAGCATCAGGGTATGCTGGTGTTTGTCTGTGGAGGACGTCAGGGCTGTTTTTCTTTTCATATTCAGCTTCGAGAAACGTGTAGGAGTCCAGATGTATCGTCCTCGTACAAACACAGCAACGTTCAGTTCTGATTGTGACTGTTAGAGAGGTATTAAAGAGAGGACTACATGTTGGTTCGTCAGGCTTTAGTCTGCAGTATTTTGAAGTAGAGTTCATTATTATGTTGTTCTGCACAACAAAAAGGAGGGGCTAAGATTATTAGAAACACATTTCATAATAATGCAGGCTAGTACAACAGCACTGTCAGAAACCCTCAGAGACCTGCAGGAGAATTAAAAAGATCTGAGATGCAAGATCGGGCCGGAATATTGAGCGCTCAGAAAACCTCTGAAGAGCAGCCAGCACAGGAGCGATGTGTTGGCTGCTCTTCCTTTATCCCTCCATCGATCCATCCTCTCCACATTGGCAGCATGCTAAGCGAGGTATCCCGGACATTCCCTCCCAAGCTAAGTTTTCCAGCTGCTCCTGGGGAAACTAGAAGCTTTCACAGACCTGATGAGATGTATAACCCCTCCAGAAAGTTCTGCATCGAACTGGGGTCTTCTACAAGCTAGATTATCCCCCAAAAAACCTCCAATGGGAGAATCTAGGAAAGTTTCACAAACCCCACATGAATCGGCTGAGAGGGCGCTGCAGCAACTGGCCTGCAAATGCAATACAAGGGCCTTCGCCTGAGCCACACCTGGGAGGAGAGCTCGGCAGCATGCTTCTGCCTTACTGCAGCCCGAGAGGAATAAATGGAGCCCCCACCCTGTGAGCATCCATCCGCAGGGCGTGGTATACTTTGCGAGTCTGGACGCAGGCACAGGTGGGGATCTGGAGCTATCACATTCAGAGCTCAATATTTCACTCCAACAAAAGCTTCTGTGATGCAGCATAAAAGTGTTCTGCAGTTACAGGCCTACAGAGGAAGAGCATCTTTTCCACATCAGCTCCAACATACACCTGCGGTCGTTGCTGCTTGTTTCAGAGACACGTTCGAGGCTTTGCACACTGTTTGCGTGGGTGTTTGCTAACTCATGACTGAGCTCCTACCTGAGGCTGCGGGAGCGCGGTCTCATGGCGGGGGAGCGGCGTCCCTCCTCGTCCGTGATGCTCTCGGAGCTGAAGTGTTTGGTGAGGAAGTGCAGCTCGTCCGGCGTGGGCTGGAAGGGCAGCTGGTGCAGCTTCTCCTGAGATGAACAGGAGGACTGTGAGAGGAGGAGCACAGAGGGAGCACAGATTACAACCAGGGCTGGAGCTACTGCGGGGACGGGCTGGAGATGGGCTAGAACTGGGGCGAGTCCAGGTGAGTGCGTTACAGGAGAGGACAGAGAAGGCAGGTTACAATGAGTACTGGAGCTACTGCGGGGCAGGGCTGGAGCTGGGCTAAGACTGAGGCCAGGTGAGGACAGCAGAGTTTGAGTAGGCTTCTCTCCCATTACCTGCTGCTTCTCCTAGTTTCCCATGATTCATAGCTTTAAGTTTGGAAACACCAAACTTACCCAGCTCTAAACCTACACCTCTGGATGTCTTGGGACCTTTTAATGGGAATCACGTTGCACAAAGTGAAGTCCTTTTCATCTAACAAGTCATCTATCTTCCTGCTATCTTAAATACACTGAGATAGCATGCAGGCAGTTTGGAGCTCACACAGCCAGCTCGCGCAGCTCACCGCCTTTGAAGCGTGCTGAGCCTCATTCTACGGGCAGCAGGTACAGAGAAGCTGCACACCGGGGTATTAGAGAGGGAGATGAAGGAGCAGCAGAAGGTAAAGGAGAGGCAGAGGGACTGTTGAAATGTCCCTGGGTATGGAGGAAGTAAAAAGAGACCAGGATGCAGAGGCACACTTAAGGGCATCAGAGGGGAGGAAGTGAGGAGGGAGAGGTGGGAGAACAAGGGCCGCATCATAGAAGAGGGAGGTTTTTTGGGCTTGTTGCAGTGAATCCAAAGGGAGCAGAAGCATTCCGATTTTTTAGGAACAATAATAACATGCAAAGATTAAAGGAGACGATCGTGAAGATATTTACCGAGACAGTGGAGCTGGGTGTGTTGGTGCCATAACCAGAGGAAGGCAGCGAGGCCAGAGACCAGCGTCTGCCATCCGTCCTGCAGGAGAGAGAGAGAGAGAGAGAGAAACGAGGCTCAGACATCAAGAACAAACGTGCATTTTTAAAATAAGTGAACACATATTCCTTAACAGCATGTCAACATGATGCAGAGCCATCATATCCAGCACAAACAGTGAGTCAGCTGAGGGAGGGAAAAGCAAACACGAGGAGATCATGGGCTCAAGAGCACAAGCAAAGCGGTGAGGAGGGTCCGCAGAGGCTGTGCAGACATGAAAGGGTAATTATGGTATTATTAAACCTGCGTCCTGTTTGTTACATGTTTTAGGTTCTTAATGACTAAAAGGTACAAAAAGTTAAGGAGTGGGTCCAGTGAACTGCTTCAGCCAGAAGCAATGACACCGACAGTAAAGGCTGTAAGGTAAGTAATGTAACTATCACCATCCACTGAGTGTGTGACGACATCACAGAAAGGATCCCTACAGAGATAGACCTTTTTGTTACAGAGGAAGATGATTGTTTGAACCATAAACAGACTTTACATCGCTCTCTGCACACACACCAGACTCCACTGAGAAAAACAGCAATTTTACCTTACAGTACACTGATCTTCCTCTGCCTTGATCCAGACATTTTTCTGTCTTTGTGTGACTTCTGCATTTTAATTGGTTAGTTTGGAACTAACACAATATTTGTTTAACAAAAAAAACTAACCACTCGGAGCAGCGGTGGATCACCAAGTCCTGTGTCCTGCACAGTAAAATGACTGTTTTTGTCAATGGAGTCTGGTGCGTTTGCAGAGAGCGATGTAACAGCTGATTCTGGTCTGACAGAAGCATCTTACTCTGGATTCTCTTTGTATGGCTCCTTTCTGTAATATTGTCACAACAATCTGAGCCTATTAAAGAACTTTTACTGGAGATACTTTTATCGGACGTATTTGCCCTCAAAGACTTCGCAGCAGCTGTTACAACCTGTTTCTAGCTGCTGTCTGAAGAAATTACAAAAACGTTTGTACCCATTTGTCATTTAGACCCTAAAACTGAAAAACTCAGGGCCATACCAGATCTCCCCTTTCAGTAAAGCATGATGGAGTCCACACCCGACCTGTCTGCTTCTGATCCACAGCTGGATTTTACACTTTTCAAACCCGCTGTGGGTTTGATTTATTCAAATGTAATCCAGCTGTTACTTTTTATTTTTATTATTGTCAACAAATCCAACATAAAGAACAAAACCAACGTGTTCCAGTGTGTTCCTGTGAATCTGTTTAATGCTTCCTGACTCCCCCTCTGTGCAGCTCAGCTCCCACTGAAGATGCAAATCTTACAGAAGTAGTACAAAATGATCACAAACTACTGGACAACAAGTCCTGAGCAAACAAATAACATGACACTTGTCTGGGACTATTTTCAGCAGCGGATTAATCCAGATGTGGAGCTCTGCTGAGTATTTGTAAAAGCTGGATTGTGTATTTGTGATTCGTCCGGACGTCTTTAAAAGCTTTTGGATGACAGTTGAGCTCTGAGGCACAGAGGACGATGATTTATCAGGCTATGATACAAGAGGAATACCCGTCATGTTGTTTTTGTCTTTTTATTATGAGAATGTGTCACAATAAGAAAAATATAAAATAGCCTTATTCCATCAGGAATGACTCTAATCTAACCCAAAGTTTTGTGACCATCTCTCCACTTGAAGGTCCCAAAGATTCTGATAATTCTAGAGAGATCTCTTGGAGCAGACCCTGCAGGGCGACTTGTTGGTGTCAGCGTGTGTGCGCTCAGCCATGCAGGACGGAGGGCAGGAAGGTGGCGGCAGGAAGAGGAAGCGAAAGGTCTGCAGTAAAACTGAGAGGTTACCTGTCAGCCCTGTGTCCGTGACTGTGAGGGAGACAAGACAGGGTGTTTCTTTTTATAGCTGTTAGCAGCTGTCACTCACACACACACACACACACACACACACACACACACACACACACACACACACACACACACACACACACACACACACTCATACACACTCTCAAGTGTGTCATGTTTTTGATAGTAATAATCCAGGGCAACCAGAACACATGCAGAATGTTTGTTTAAGACTTTAGCAGCTGCAAAGGGGCTGATGAAGACATGACGAACACATTTGTTATAATAATATCGAGTTTTCATCACAATATAATACAGTCTATACTTTATATATTCTTTTGTTATTACATGACAGAAAAACTCATCAAATTATGAAATATTAGCTCATTGTTTTTGAATATTTCATCCTGTCTCTTTACACAATCATATAAACCCTACAGTTTGAAATAACAGTTCTTTGTTTGCACTTATTAAATAAATAAAACAAATAAAGATGTATTTTTCAGGACTGTGGGGGCTGTGTGGAATCACACCTTCCTCTATCCTCTATCATAGAAACACTACTTCCATTTAAAGGAAGGAAAAGAACACCTAAAAAGAGACACAAACACAAAGCAGTCCGTTCCCTTATTAAAAGAGAAAAATAGAAACGTGGAGGCTAAACAGTAAAGTGCACTCAGGTGTCATTTCCACCTCCACCACTAGGTGTCACTGCTGCTCTGGCGTCTGCTGCTCAGCTGCATCACTGAGGTCAACGTTCGGACAGAGACGGATTTCCAATTCAAATCGACTCTAATGCTCTTTTTGGCGGCTGCGCGCCTGCGAGGCTGCGTTACGGTGATGATGTCAGGGAACATCCCGAGGGTTCGGTGTGACGGGGAAGGTGTGTTAGCGTAAAATCATCTTAATGAAGATTTGAGAAGCAGGGCTGGTGAGAAACTTTCATATGACCTTTTAATAGCATCTTGGATTTGCCTGACCATGCAGCATCCATCTGTCAGACCAGCACGCCTAAGTGTTCTCTGAAACACAGCTCACTCCTTCTGCCTCCTTCCCGCTCAGTAATTACTGTCTGTGCAGAGAGCCCAGACAGATAAGAGGTTTATTAATCCTGGTTTGAGTGACAGCCTCAGACTGATCATCTCCCTCCTCATCAGCTCCAACACTATCAGCAGCTGCAGCGAGGCTCTGTGGGCGGCGAGGCCGTCGAGCTGTTTTAAATGTTCAATAGATATCAACATTAGAGGCTGAAGTAGAGCTCATCAATGTGACCTGGTATTTATTCTCCTCCTGTCTGATTACAGAGCTCCACTTTGATTTTATTCCACATCAATTAAATGTATGGTTAAACATGTTAAAAAGAGAAAGAACCTGCTGCTTATGAAACGTCCTGCAGACTGACTCTGTGTTTTTCCAACAAAGAAGAGGCTTTATTTTTAAGTACCAGTACCAACATGATATCTGAGTCCCAATTCCAATATCACAGTGATTCTTTAGACGGATCAGAACGGGGCTGCAGACAGGATTTTAGGAGCTCTGATCTCAGACCGCTGAGCTGCTGATTCTTTTTAATCTTTTTTTTTTCCAGCCCTGTTTTCACATGACGTTACTCTCCCTGCCCTTCCTGCAGGATGCACTGCTTTTGTTCTTCAGGTGTGACCCTAAAACACTCCTGCACCTGAGTGTGTGTGTGTCCGTGTGGCTCACCTGCGTGCAGGAACAAAGGAGAAGTGTGCGGCCGTGTTGGGGGAGAAGTTTCGAGGGCTGTCCAGAGGGCTGGTGCCTGAGGGAGGGAAAAGGACAGAAAATAATCAGTTAGCACGATAAACAGAAACCCTGATGAAGATACATCTCCTCTGATGTGTCATCGTTACCCCGACAGTATGGCTTTATATTAGAGAAGGAAGCTCAGGTGTGAGAGCTGAGGAGTGAATATAACAAACTGATAATAAAGTTCTTCTTTTAATAAAGAAAGAAAACTATTCAATGAGGTAAAAACATTTTAAAATCTAAATAAATAAAGGCTCAAAATGTCGTGAAGAAAGCAGAGGTAGGTGTGTGAGTCACTCAGGGTTTTCAAAGTAAAAGTCTTTGAGGAGGCCGACAGCAGGAGAGCTTTAGGCTGAATCAAACTGTTAACAACTTTGTCAGATAATATCTTGCTCTCTCTCTCTCTCAGCATGTCTAAATTATTCCAGCATGTCAAACTGAAACGCAGCAGAGAAAGAAAATGTGACACTGCAAGCTGCAGGTCAAGCCCCCCGCTAAAAAGCAGCTGACATTAGCTTCATTTAACGTATTAAAAATATAAATACAGTGTGGTGTTTAAAGATTTCATGTTCTGGCTGTATCACCCAGCCTCAGTTCTTTGATTTACAAACAAGCAGTTACAAACTGAAGGAGAGACGTCAACTACATCTCCCAAGGTGCATCACAGCGAGAAACAGCCGAGCTTAAAACTCTGTACTGTGCTCTGCTAATGGAGACTGGAAGCTAAAGATTAAGCTGCAGAAATCTGATCAAATATTTAATCATTCAAATCAGTTCTAAGTGATCCTGAGATCATCCCGACCCAGATCAGATGATTCTTAGATAACAGGACT
>NW_027211715.1:33957500-34015000 GCF_022749685.1 Semicossyphus pulcher
TGCTGCAGTGACAGTGACCTACTTAAGCAAAGAGCAAAAATATACCAGCGTACGAGAAACATGCAAATGTAATATCTGCTTTGTGCCTCTTCAGTCTCGCTGCCTCTCCAGGGAGAGGGCGGTTGGGAAAACAAAATGCAGCTATAATTGGGGAGGGGGCGAGAAGGCGAAGAGGAGCTCGCTCTTCCTCACGAGTGTGTGACAGGAAAGTGAATAAGCTCGGATCCCCGCTGTCTTTCTTTCCCTCCTTCATTACAATTACAAAGACGAGCGGCGGGTTTGTTTGACAGGATTCATCAGAAGTCAGAGCACACCGAGCTGTCAATCATCAGCTGGCCTTTTGCTAAATAACAGCTCGCTGTCAGCCAGGACCGGAGAGGAAAGTTCAAGGAGGATGGAGAGGTTGAAAGGAGGAAAAGAGAGGAGATGATAGAGGAAACGAGGGATTTATTCCGACTCTTTTCACTTAATAAAAGTCCCTTTTGGAGGGGACCGGTCCTCATCAGCCCCGCAGGATATTACACTTTGAGGAATTTCCGTTTGATTAGCAGTAAACGGCTGAATGATTGAAACCATGATGAAATCCATGATTAGGGCCGGGGCGAGAGATCGAGAAGAAGAAAAGGAAAAAAGCAATCATGTATGAATTAAGACGGTCTGTGGGAATGAAGGGGAAGCTTTAATGGCCTCCAGTGCTGCATATTAATCACTTAAGTACCTCTTACTGTGAGATACGAGCTCGGGCTCAACTACACAAAGCCTTCTGTTAACATGTGCTAGCTTTGAAGCTAACATCAAACATAGCTTTAATAAGTGATATTTTAACTGGTACGGACGCTCTTCTTCTTTGGATTTTCACTTCTTGTTGAAGTTGTATCTGTAGTCATCCATCTTTTCTTTGTTTGTTCAGCCATAGTAGATTACTGTTTACTCGCAACACTTGCAGAGAGCGGAAAAGCAGCCGCTTAGCTCCGCCTACCCTCTCTGGCAGACCAACCACTGCTGGGTGATGGAAAACGCGTCACTAACTGGGCGTCGCCACAGACACCCAGCCCATAATAATACTATATACTGCTAATGCAAAGGCTTTCATCAGTGGGTCTAGATTATATCTTTAAGAATCTAGAAACAACAAAGGTTTGACTTCTTTGCATGAAAACGCCTCACAATAGTTTGTAATAAATGATAAATGATGTTGAAAAACGTGACAAACGTCACTAACACATCAGTGGTTCAGACGTGACTTGGTGAGACTCGAAGGATTTATTCTCTTTTTCTTTTATGCTCAATATTTTCATCTTTATACTCGTGTTCTTTAAAGGTCAGAAACTTGCTGCATGAAAAGCTTTTCAACAAAACCTCTTATTAAAGTGAAGAGTGTGTGTGTGTGTGTGTGTGTGTGTGTGTGTGAGGCCGGTGAGTTCCTTTATTTCCTGAGCAGGAAATGAGATGTGTGCGACTGTCAGCTGAGCACAAACGCACACAGGTAACGTCTCCCTCTCTCCCTCTCTCACTGTGTCTGTGTCTCTCTCTCTTTCTCGCTCCCTCTCTCTCTCCCTCTCTCTCCCTCTCTCTCCGTCTCTCTCTCTGTCTCTCTCCCTCTCTCACTGTGTCTGTGTCTCTCTCTCTTTCTCGCTCCCTCTCTCTCCGTGTCTCTCTCTCCCTCTCTCTCTCTCTGGCTCTCTCTCCCCCTCTCCCTCTGTCTGTCTCTGTGTCTCTTTCTGGCTCTCTCTCCCTCTCTCTCTCTCTCTCTCTCTCTCTCCGTCTCTCTCTCTCTCTCTCTCTCTCTCTCTGCAGGATCAGATATAATTGTTGATATTTCACCATCTTTCCGTCCTTCACATCCATCCTGTCGTCTTTCTCTCCTCCCATTCAGCCTCTGTCACAGATCCATTTGTACTCCGTCCTTCCAATCTATATTCTGACTCTGTCGCTCGCCCCCTTCAGTCACCATCAATCCATATCACTATTCTTCACCTCTCTCTCTCTCTCTCTCTCTGAACATCTGAAGAGTGGAGGTATAAGTGAGTGTCGGCTGCTGCTGCTGGTTTTTAAGTTTGTATGAGCTTGTCTTACACGCTGTGTGTTCAACAAAAAACTGCCTGCACAAATTCCATCCGTCAAACACGCACGCACACACACACACACACACACACACACACACACACACACACGTTCTCCATCATGTTTGTGTGTTAGCACTTAGAGGGGACTTAAATCAATCTCTCTTGGTTTGTTTTGGGACTTAATCACATTAAATAAAGAAGCACTATTGATCTATTTAATTAAGTCTTAACGATCCTCTTTGCTCAAACCGACACTGACTTGTATTTCTGCAGAGTTTGTCACTTCAGACGTGTTTCCATCTTCGTCTTCTCTAAAAGCTGAAGCTGAAGCTATTCTGTGTGAAACATCCAGCACATGAGAGCAGGCATGTCAGTACAGGAGAGTTAGCATTAGCATAATGAACGCTTTAACAGCAAACATGGCAGACTGTGCAGTTTGTGGATGGAAAGTGGATCAACCAAAACTACCACACAGTGTAACATCGTGTCCTTTATTATCGGCTGTTTAACAACCACTAACACTGTGTCAGCCACTGCTAGCAACAAGCTAAAAAGCTAATAAATACAACATAAACAAAGATGCTAACTCAGACATGCGTCCTCTGACAGCAGCCACCTGGAGGCTCCCTTCTCTGTCGCTGTCATCCCAGCACAAGAAAGACTAAATGTGTTTTCAAGCCCGTTTAAGAGTTTTGAAGATTTGTGGAAATTTTTCAGTCAATAAAAAAACTTTTCAGACTTTGCTAAAATATCTAGCGTGCTCTGACAGGAACACGCTGTAAGTGCATTAAACAGGTCATTTTTCTTGTGTAGCATCTCGACACTCACAATGTGCGTAACTATAATAAAAATAAATAAATAAATCAGTTTAAAAATAAATCAGGACTATCTTCAGCAGTCTGCATTAATCTCTGCAATCAAATCAGAAAGTGTGCTGCGCTCAGTGTGCAGTCTGACCTGTTAATTGAGCTTTGCTGGTGTGTAATAGTGAACAACATGACTCCATGTAACACACCTTACCTGCTGCTGCACCTACACACACCTCTAAGCAGAGGAAGAAGAAAAACGCAATTCTACAACCCCTTCAACTGATGATGGTGTTATGTATTTATCACTGTGCTACTATAGAGGAAGAACTATGGTGATGTTTGTCTGACATGTTGGTCTACAGAAAGATATCCTGAGTGCAAGACAGGCAGCTACTGACAGGCAGCACTGTGGATGAACTCCTCAGGCGTGTTTAACCAGAGGACCTTTCTGAGAACAGTTTGAGGAACCCGCCCTTTTTCTTGTGATCGTTATCCGCAATAGTTCTTCTTGCTTAAACACAAGCTAGCAACGGCCATCTTTAAAAACCTGCATAACCCAGATTACAAACAGGAAGCAGAGTGAACATCAGATAGCTTCAGTTTGCTCCAATGACGACGTCCTCACCTGCATGCTTCAGCAAACAAGTTTGGTAACATGTGATTTGTTTGTGTTTTGAACCTGCATTTCATTTGGAGACAAAGAAATCACAAGGACACAAGAAGATAACTCTCTCAGACGTCACTCGTCGTATATCGAGTGTTCTCCATCAGCTACAGTTTGCTTGCTTGATGTAACAAACAGGTGTGACAGCTGGAACTAAGAGACCGACAGTAAGTTCTAAATGTGCACATCTTCTTCTTTCCAACTCTGTTTTCATCCTAAAACCAAACAACACACAACACACACAGCTCCAACCACAGCGTCTTTACATTGTTCAAACACCGTCTCACACCACTTCAGTGTTCCCATTGGTAGTTTGAATGCGAGCTCAATAAAAGGCCTTGAATTTAGTTTTTTAGATAACTACCCATTGGGACGTTCCATTCAGGGAGCACCCAGGACTGAATGGTCCAAAAACATTATTACCATATTATTCTGGGGCTGCTACACAAATTAGTTTCCCAGCAGACTAAATGAAAATGGTGGCCATGCTGCAGGTACTAAAGAACAAACTGAATGTTTTAGGTGTGTGTGTGTGTGTGTGTGTTACCTGTGTGTCCATGCAGAGGTGAGTGTGGTCGAGGCAGGGTGGGGGAGGTGCTGGACGTCACGATTAGGCTCTTCCTGTTGCTCGTCCGACAGCTGAGGACAAAAACAAACTCAGTTTATAAACCAAATGAAACCTGCATAACATCAGACATACTGTGGCTTCATTTTGAGGCGCTTTGCAATGAACCAAACACTGATTCTAAACCGCTCCTGTGTGCACCTGGCTGCTCTGTTCTTCACACACTGAGCTGTAAAGTCAGACACACATTAGGAAGCAACTTTATCTTCGCACACGCTCATGGATGTCTTCAGAGTAGAATCCAAAAGCAGCTCTGCGTCAGGAACAGCAGGAGTCCACTCTATCTGTCACACACACATCTGATGATCACACACACATTAGACAGCGCATGTGAAGCCTCGGTACATGCTCTGTTAGTGAACTCACAGATGTTACAGTTTCACTGAGGCGAGAGCTGCTGCACTCTCTGTCTGTCCTTCACGCACAGAGGACGCACAAAGAGTCACAGCTGCAGTCATGCAACACAGAGCCAACAGTCACAGGGACGTTTCCAGTTCACCTTCAGCAAGTCAAAGACACGCATACACACGCACACGCACACACACGCACGCACACACACGCGCACACGCACGCACACACACACACACACACACACACACACACACACGCACACACACACACACACACACACACACACACACACACACACACACACACGCAGCATGAAGCTTCTACATTGTTGTAATGTCGGGTAAAACAACAAATCTATTTGCCTTAAACTATAACAACACAGAGCAGATGAGGCTCTCCATCAGTTCCAGAACTTCAAACTTAGACATTAGTAATAAAAAACCTGTTTCGTTACCACGGCAACAACAATAAAAGTCCTAGGAGCAGAGAATGACTGTGAGCTGGTGCCTGCGTCTGCAGAGGATCTGCCCTTCGTCTGTGTTTTTATTGTTCTTATTATTCTGCATGTTTGGGACGTTTCTGGACGTCCATCGCCGGGCAGAGGTCTGGAGCTCAGCCGACCGTCCGCAGGTCGGGACGACGTGAAAACATGAGCGTCTCTCTGCTCTCTGTCGGTCTGTAACTTCTGCATCTTTATGAGACGTGAGAGAGACTTCACTAAACGTGTAAATGTGCCCTTCTGTGAATGAGAACAGTCCGCTGTGTCGTTGCTGTAAAGAGCTCCAGGTGTGACGGAGGGCGGAGCAGACACACACAGTCGACTTCGGCCTATAAGAACTAAACCCTGCCCCTTCCTGCGGGGTCGTACGGAGGTGTAGGCGTGTTAGTTTGTTTAGTTTAGCTGTTTATGTCTGTTTGTTTACATTGACGGCGCTCGCTCTCTTCACTTCCTCTCTAAATCGCTTGACGACAGCTGCTCTCTCTCCCTCTCTCTCTCGCTGACCGTCGATCTGCTGCTTTGGTACCTTTTGGTGCTATGGAACGTAAAAATAACAGAGCTTGTATCATTTTTAAACACGAGGTATCAAAAAGCTTTGAACAATGGGTACGGCAGCCCAAGCGTCAATTCAAGAGTCACTTTAAAACATTGAAACTCAGAGACAGCCTCTGCGGCTCCTCCATGTGCTGCACACAGGTGCGTACTTGTTGTTTGGTATTTGGAGTCATTACAGTGACTCTCTGTAACAGACTCCTCCTCCTCCTCCTCCTTCTTTACAGCAGCCTCTCAACAGTTTGAATAATACATTCACTGAAGACACGGACACATGCATGTGATTCAGACTGCTCCTCTCACCGCTGTCTCACACGAACATGTGTGTGTCCTGTTAATTGGCCCATCACATCTGCTGGCTGTAATCATGTAGCTGTGTAGCTGCAGTGTGTCTGACAGGCCCGACCTGCCGGGACGATGTGACGGAAACATGAAGGGATTAGAACGTCAAATCATCCATGTGACGGCTGCGCTTCAGGTGATTGGACCTCTTCATCTTTGCCCCTTTATTTCTATATTTGTGAGGACCGATTAGGCTTTCAGTTTAAGGACATGTTTGTTAATGTATGCGTCTTTTTGCTTCTTGTTACAGTTAATGGTTGTCATGTGTGTGCGTACATGTAACAACTTTGCATGTGCACGTTGGGGATCATCAGGTGCTTGATGTATGGCAGAGTCGTGTCTAATTCAGCCACCTGACATATAATTACTGCATGTAATGTAGAAGCTTCATGCTGCGTGTGTGTGTGTGTGTGTGTGTGTGTGTGTGTGTGTGTGTGTGTAGTGTGTGTGTCTCCTGCCATCTGTTGAGATGTGCAGCATCAGCAGTTGTAGCACAGCATGTGGTCTACACACACAAACACACACACAGCTGTATGAGGGATGAGCTGCCATGTTGGATGTTCGGTGAAGTGTGTACGGGGAATTTCCTCATCTCTCTCACACACACACACACACACACACACACACACACACACACACACACACACACACACACACACACACACACACACACACACACACACACACACACACATTTTCTGTGTTTCTCTATTTTTCTGGAAGTACGATTCTGCACTTTCTCTCAACCTCAGAACATCGTGCTCAGTTTTCAAGGATGTTTATTTTCAAAGACGGATCCTTGAAAGAGCTGCAGAGTCTGAGACGCAGATACAGATGCATTTAAAGGAACAGTTTTCCCCTCTGTACGTGGTTACATTTATGCTCCTCCTGCAGATATGTGTTTCATTTCTGCACATTTGGAGCTGAAAAGTGTGCAAGACTTCCTAACTTACACATGCTACAAATTATAGCTATTAACACTGACTTCATTTGTCTATGGATTACAGCTTTTACTAGGAAATAATTAGGAAACTATAAGAGCGAGTAGGAAGTAAGTCGGAAGAGAAAAAGAAGCTTTAACAGAGGAGCATGTGCAGATGTCAGCAGCACGCTGTGAGTCCCACAGAGACTAAAGCACGGCTCAGATCGTCGGCTTAATTTACAGCGACTGTCGCTCACTCTGCAGCTAATGAACAAAACTCAGTGGTCGCCTTATGAATATGGATTCAGAGAACATCAGAGACGATCCGAGGCATGGAACATACCTGTCAAATGAGCGAGGATGCAAAGAGGAAGTGATGGAGCTGTGACACAGACGAGCAGGAGGCGGGGAGGGTTTAAAGGGGGCAGAGTTTGGTGCGAATCAATAAAAAGGTTTGAAATGTTCGACGACTTTCTGTCTCTGTGGATGAGACGCAGGGAAAAGTTCTGAGTTGCAGAAGGTTGAGAAGCTACATTAACTCTCTGCATGTTCTCTCCTGACTTTTATACACAAATGCAAATGCACTCTGAGAAAGTTTCTTTCTCCTGCAGGCGGTTTGGATCCCTGCTGAGAAACATGGCTCCATTATGCAGCGCTGACTCAAGGCTACGTTTATGTGTGTGAGTGTGTGTGTAAAAAGAGTGCTATTGCGTGCTTCTCTCCGCCATCAAAGCACCGAGCTGTCAGGTAACAGCAGAGTGACTGAGTGCTGCAGGTGAACCTCTGCTGCTGCTCGGTTTGATTACTTTCTCTGGCTGCAGCAGCATCAGGACCAAACTTCAGTCAGAAATTGGCCACTTTTACCTGAACGAGGATGAGAATCCAAGAATTACTCAAGGTGGGTTCAGACCGAAAATCAAAGGAAATATTTAAACTTGCAAACACGCAAATCAAAGCATAGCTATGTTTACATTTTGTGTCATTCAGGCAGGTTCTATTCTGTCAAGACGAGCGGGAAATTCACGTTAAACTAAGTCCCAAACGGCCTGTAAGTGTTGAGATTCTCCTGATGTTGCTCAGAGTTAGTACAACCAAACTCAGGCCTGACAGAGCATGAAATCAGACTTTTTACAATCCCAATAATCCCAAAATAAAGCAGTTCCACATTAAAATGATTCATTAATGAGGTATCAGCTGCTAGTATCGAGCGAGCACAGCTAAAAGCTGGCAGCAGGTGTGTTGAAGTGTTTGCATGTGTGTGTTTACCTGCAGCTGCATATAAACTCAGAATGTAATAAGTCTGCAACAGTAAAACTCATAAGACACGCAGACGGGCAGAGATGTGACGGAGCTGACAGCACAGATAGTGGAAACTGAAGACGAGCAAACAGCTGTTAAACTACACACACACACACACACACACACACACACACACACACACACACACACACACACACACACACACACGGCAGGTGAGTGTGTGTGGATAAGATCTCCAGCTAAACTCATTTCCCTCAGTGCACTCAATAATGTTGGTCTGAGGGTTACAGCCACCACAGGAAATCAATGTGATGGCCCACACCACAGTGTGTGTGTGTGTGTGTGTGTGTGTGTGTGTGTGTGTGTGTGCTTCTTATTAATTCACTGGTGTGTCCGGCTCTGCAGTGAGTTAGTGAAAGAAGCGACAGGGTGAACGCCCTTAAAGAAGAATACATCACCTCCAACGAGATGGATGCAACCCTGTGTCTGTCCTCTGTTGCTGATCAGTGTTGGTATTGAACCACAACACGTTTTTTATAAACGCAAATGTCCCTGAGCCCTGAGAGGGAAAAAGTTCCGGTGGTCCATTTAACTCAGCTTATCTAAATAGTTTTCTCTCTTGTGTTTAAGACTGAAGAACAGGTGAAGCAGGAGAAAGCACGTCATGAGTCCTGGAGGGACTGATCTCCTGTTCACATACACGTCTCCTCCTTTGCATCCTTTTATTACAAGAAGAGTCACACAACAAAAACCGGCACACACACACACACACACACACACACACACACACACACACACACACACACACACACACACACACACACACACACACACACACACACACACACACACACACACACACACACACACACACACACACACACTCACTCACTGTGGCAACTTTTAACAATCTCCACAGTTCTCCAGATAAACTCAACAAAAGAGACTTCCTGAGGCTGTTAGGAAAATATTCAGGCTGTCATAATCCCTCTCTTTTTTCATCTGTGAAACCAGGTGAAAATAAAACACTATTCTCTCAGTGTGACTCTTAACATAAATCAGTCCAGAACATTTCTTTGCCTTTACTCACCACGGTCTTTGTCTTCACTACATGCACGAAAAGGCAACTTCAACATAAATCAGCCGACCTGCACCAATCGTAAACCTCCAAATGGCCCAGCTCAGGTGCACGTCTGCTAAGGTAAAACTTTTGCCCCCTATAGGACCTCTGATTCTGTTATTCTTGTATGAATCCTCATATTAATGCTCCTGCTCTGTTTCAGTGGGACCTCAAACAGGAAGTCGGAACAACCGCTCGGCTTGTTAAATTTGGGAGCTTTTGAGTGTCTGCGTCTGCAGCCTACAGTTGCAGTTGCAGAATCATACCTCCCACAGCCACATGTATGGTTCTGATCACATGTTGAACGACCTCCTCGGAAAGATCCGGTCAGTGACACACACGAGACGACAAATCAGAGCAAGTTCTGTCAGACTGCAGAAGCTCCCTAACTGTGGCAGTTGACCAGTTGTCATGGTATTAAAGTGCAAATATGGAAACTTGTTGCTCTGGGAAAAGATGTAGTCTGTGGAAGAAGCTTCTTATCTGCCCGTTGGTAGAAATGAGGAGGCTGTCCTCTTCTACCCGGCACGTCAGCCTGTTTTGTGCAAACGATGAATCAGTTTTCTCCTGATCACAGCTCGACAACATCTGCCAGTTCAACCCAACCAACCCCGAAACCTGCCCGAGCCTGTTGCCATGCAGGAGTCTCCTCTTTTTCACTCCACAACATCTTTCTCTTTTAAACACACTGCCGAGACAAACACACACAACAGGAGGCGGTGACAAGGAGCAAGAAGAAGAAATCTGTCCGTGTGTGTGCGTGGCAGCTCCCCCTGTTATTACAGGGAGGACGAGGAGGAGGAAAATTGCAGCTTCAAAGCGATAAGTATATCTCTGTCTGCCTTTCTTTCCTGCTGGAGGGGACACTTTAGGCTCTGACGGGCAGAACAGAGGGGAGAGGAAGAAGACGGGTCAACTGAGGGAATGACGACATATCGCTGCATGCTCACACGTCAAATCGAGCTGTGCAACCTGGACTTGCATCACAAACACGCAAGTCGAAGGCAGATGGAGGAAATCTAATAAAAAAGGAACACACTGCACACTGAGACTCCCATTCAAACACACGCCGAGCCGTACAGAGCGTCCTGTAAGAGACACATCCAGTTATCTGACCTTCATGTTGGAGCAACTCCTGCTGAGCATCTAAGACCTGCAAACAGGAGGAGGAGGAGGAGAGAGGAGGAGATGGCGAGGAAAAAAACTAATCGAGCCACAAAAATTAAACGAGGAGAGAAAAACTAATGAAAGGATGGGGTGAAACGAGTGCGTACCTCTTGGAGCGCCGCAGCATGCTTCTCTCCGGCAGTGAGAAATTGGAGAGCACCGTCCAGAAGGAGTCAGACATGCTAACGCTAACGCAGACCCGCCACCATCGCTCTGTTATTAAAACAGACGCCGGCTTCCACCTGTCACACCGGCGACACCGAGTGTGAGTGTGTGAGCGAGCTGCTGGTGTGTCTCCCCTCTCCTCCCTCTGATCCTCTCTCTCTCTCCCCGCTCAGCAGTGCCCCCTCCCTCCCTCTCTGATGCTCTCTTTCTGCCTCTCTGTTTGAGCGTTGCTCTCGTTGAACAGACGGGTTATCAGTTTAAACATCTCTAACTGCAGATGTTTTATATACCTTCAGTGACATTTACCTGCAGACATACAGATAAATGTACATCATGAAAAGTAGTACGATAAAATGACTCTATGCTGCTTGTAAAACTGTTTCACAAAAGCAACCTCACACACAAGGTTGAGATGGATATCAGCACGCTGTGATGCTGACAGTCAGTACAGCATCTCTCTCTCTCGTGTCATATTGCTATTGAGGAACGACTCTCACAAAAATATGTCACATTATTTGCTTGAAACATTTCCCTTTAAACTTCCAGCCTGGGCCAAACCATATGGAGAAAAGTTCAAGTTCAGTTTGACGTCCTGATTTGTCTTAAAGCCAAAAAGTGAACAAAAAAGAGCAAAAGGGAAAAATTCAGCCGAGAGCTGCTCAGTTATTCTGTTCAATGCAGTTATATATCAAAACAGAAATAGATACCCGTAAAACAATCAGAAGCTAATAATCTAAACTTACATTTAACTGGAGTCCTGAAACCAAAATCAACAGGAAGTGATGTCAGAAGGCAAGCAGCTCGCTCAGCCAATAGATGGCTTTATAGGAGTGTTTGTCCCAGTGGCTCACAGTGGACGTGTGATGTGTTACGCAGAATGAAAAGCTTTGGCCGCTGGTGTTCTCAGTCAGTACATATACAGAGGCTAAGTCCTCGACGCATCGCCGGCTGGTTCAACTCCGACCTCTGCTTTCCTTCCCCACTCTCTCTTCCCAACATTTCCTGTCCTATCGTCATTGTCCTATCAATAAAGGTAAAAAAAAACAAAAGAAAAGCATGGCATCCTAATGTTGGTCAACTTTGATCTACACAATCCTCCAGATAAACCCGACAAAAGAGGCTTCTCTGATACACTCCCCCAGGCTGTTTAGTACAGGAACTACTCAGACGTAAGGAGTACCTGTGAGTACGGTGTCACAATCGACGGCTTTAGCCAAAGCTACAAAAACAAGTTGCAAAACAAACTCAAAGTATCCAGAAAAAGTCTCTTTAAAGTGGATTCTTTTCAGGCGTCTGCAGACAAACAGCTCATTAGTTCCTCTCGCTGCCCTTTAAGATGAACGTTTGTGACGGGAACAGAAGGTCAGTCAACTCGTTAAAGCCGTTAATAAAGGACAACACACACACACACACACACACACACACACACACATACACACAGGTGTGTTAGGAGGCGACACACTCGTCCCTTACCTCCATAAAAAGGGGTTTCCTCGGTGGTGAACAGGGGCGGACAGAGGGCCATCAGAGGAGCAGAGGGAGGGAGACGAGGAGGAGGAGGAGGAGGTGAAGGAGAGGGGGGAGAGGGTGACGACGGGGGGCTGAACGACGGAGGGATGAAAAGAAGTGGGGGACAGCAGGTGCTGGAGGAGGCTGCTGTTGCCGTGGCAACGCAGCTGAGCCGGCGACCAAATTCTGCCAACAGAGGAGGATGAGGAGAGGAGGGTGAGGAGAGAGAGGGGTGTGATGAGGGCTGTGTGCGTGCATGTGAGTTATTTTTTCTCAAACATGGTTTTGTCATTTTAGTTAGTTCTTATCTGCTGATTTATGTCCAAGTGTTCATTTTTCTGACAAGTTTACTTTTAATTAGTTATTTGATGCTATAAAAAGGGGGCGTGGCCTCATGATTGACAGCTCTGTGGACAAATGGGGCTCCTGCAGCGTTCTGTTCCCGAGTAGCAGAGTAGAGGAGGAACGGCGAGAGGAGACGTAACTAACACTAACACTACAGTCATTGAACTTTCCATCAGCGTGAACATCTGCTTCAGACCGACACAAGAAGCTGTTCTGCTGCAGACTGAGCCCACCTGAGGGCTCCAACACGCCAAGGACACCTGAGGGCTCCAACACGCCAAGGACACCTGAGGGCTCCGACACGCCAAGGACACCTGAGGGCTCCGACACGCCAAGGACACCTGAGGGCTCCAACACGGCGAGGACACCTGAGGGCTCCAACACGTCAAGGACACAAGGTAAAGGTGTGTGTCGGGTAGAGGGAGGGCGGGACACTGCGGCTCCACCAGCCGCTCTCTACTGCACACACTCTGGATACAGAGGAGCAAGATAGCAGCGCCCGCTCTGGGGGGATTAAGGCTTCACTTCTGTACGAGAGGAGGTGGAATTTTAAAGCATTTATAAATAATTAATACCCACAACACTTTACCAAAGTTACGTCTTTGACCGTGTCTTTATAACTGTGGTGCACCAGCAGCCACTGGGGCCACAAGTGGAAATATACCAGCAGAGAGTGCTGGTCAGATCAGACCGTGTAAGGCCTTTAAAAGGCAGAGCTCAGCCGGTGCAGTTGGCACAGATCCAAAGGGCATGAGGACCTTATGGTGGTGGTCTCCCTGTCCCCCCTCCCCCCTGCTGGGTGGGACAGAATGGGTGAGACCACCTGCTGGGAAGTCAAAGGCTGCGCACGTTTCAGTGCGCGCAGTGTTTCCCTTTACATATTGTGCAGCCATCTGTGGTTTTTACATTTCCATAATGAAACAGATCAAATAATAAGTCTGGATTCGGCACAGGAGACGACACACAGAGAGGCTGTCAGACGTCAGAGGGGAGCAGTTTGAAAAGGTTAAAGGTCGAGTTTTTTAGAGGATGAGGTCATACAAAGGCCGATTAAACAGGATTAATTAACAAACAGGATCAGAATTAGTAAAGTGTTGTTGAAGAGAGCCTCGGAGAACAGCTTCCTCTGGGTATTAGACAGTTTAAAGTTTCATCAGGTTGTTAAAGGCAAACAAACCAGTCGTATAAATGTAAAACTGATAAACACGTTCATTTTAATACTGTTACATTCATCGCAAACTTTTTAAAGAATAGATGAATCATTTAGTGTCTGAATTCTGAGATTTCGGCTTCTAACGTGAATGTTTCCTGGTTTCTTTCCTCCTCTATGACAGGAAATTAAATATGTTTGTGCTGTGGACAGACCGAGACTTTGGAGGACATTATCTTTGGCTTTTGGAAAGTTTTCTGACATTTTTTGGGCCATCAACTTATCGATTAATCCAGGAAATAATGAAGGGATTAATCGCTAATCAAAATAACTGTAACTTGCAGCCTTATATAAAGATGCAGACATCTCTAGAGGCTGGATAGATCATTTTCTTGTTATTTCAGTGTCACTTTGTCCTCCAAGTTGCTCTTAACTTTACAGAAAGTGTGTAAAGTGACTTCATTCACTGACACAACGTGGGAATAAGAAGAGATCTGCCTTTCTTTCCTGCTGGAGGGGAAACTTCAGGCTGTGACGGACGGAACAGAGAGGAGAGGAAGACGGGTCAGCTGAGGGAATGACGAATTATCGCTGCGTGATCGAGCTGTGCCACCTGATCTGAGGTCTGAAATCTTGGTGGACTAAGTGAAGAGGTGATTGATCTGTGATCACACCTGGTAATGGACTTGAGATCACATGTAGTGTTTGGGTTCTAAACAGACTCATTAATTTGCTGAAGCTTTTTTGTCTCTATTCAATTAAAAACAAAACAAAGATATTTAAAGTTCAAACCTTCGGACACAGATCATATTTGCATCTCACACAGTATCTCCACTTTCATGTAATCTGGGTATACTAACGATGCTGAACAAGTTAAACATGCTTCTTTCACAGTGCGGTTAAATATCTAAAATGATCACCTGGTCTGACTTCATGTGTTTGTCCCTGCTGCTCTCTCTCTGATACCGTCTCATGTTCCTGTCTCCTCTTGGCCTCTGTTCCCCCCCGAGTGTTTCACTGACTCAGGATGTATGTACACTATGCATGAACTGGCTTACATATGCATGTTTGTAATGCAAACTGGACTTGACCCCCCCCTGTGTAGTTACACAATGTGAGCCGGACGATCGTGTATTTTTGGTATGGCATATCTTCCCCTCACTCTTAAGTCTACTTGGATCATATTCAGCAGCATCTATTGTTCGCTGGCGGTCAGTAAAGTAGAAAATGATGTGCATGTTTTTTTAAAGTAGGGTAACAGTATGTTAAGAGACTGCTGATGATGCAACAGGATCACAACATCAAGGAGAGCAAGTTTGATTTTAACGCCCCCTAAACCTGGAACACACTCAGGAATTAGCTATTAGCAAATATTAGCATGCTAACACACTAAATTAAGATAAACTAAATTAACATAGTCAGCATTACCCAGTAAACCTCACACTGTTAGCATGTTAGCATGCTGATGCTGCAACACTGTTTGAGAAGAGCAAGCTAGAACTGTGACAATTTAAAATGAAGCATGCAGCACATTGTATGTTGTGTTTTTTATCGGTTTAATGTCACTTAGGTCCATTAACTATGGATGTAAGTTAGCATTCTTGCTAGCTCCAGTATGTTTACATGCCTTGTTTTTCTACTGATGTTCATTAACGTGCTCCGTCTCCATTTCATTAACACATATCTACAAAACAGAGCTGCTGCCTGTAAAGTCTGAAATGTCTACGTCAGGTGCAAAAACAACGTTGGACAGAAAAAGGTAAACAGAGAAGGAAGTAAATTACACAACCGGTTGCTTCAATAAGGATCTCATTTCTTACACACACACCAGCACACACACACACACACACACACACACACTCTCTTACTGCAGGCGGAGGTTTGGGGCTCCCGCTCGCTCCTTCCTCCTCTTCATCTTCTGTCCCGGGACAAAAGGCTCAGCTGTAATCTTTAATAATCCACCCGTCTGCATCAGCTCATCTGTCCGTCAAACACATAATGAACCGACCCCCCGGCAGCTCCACACACAACCAGAAACGTTCCCCGCAGTCAGTCGGCCATGACAGACGTTTAAATATAAAGGTATGACCTGAGAGAGTGTGTGTGTGTGTGTGTGTTTAAAGTCAGCACCTGCTCTTATCTGCACACACTGCAACACAGTTAGGTGAGGTATCTGGGGTAGCGTGTTCCTTCAGCAGCAAGCACAGGCACGCTGAGTCACAATCTGACACACTGCCTCAGAACACACACATCTGTAGAGCTCTGTGAAAACCACACACACACACACAAAACAAAACACACTTCTCCTCTGAACAATCCAACGTAAGAAAGGAGGAGAAGTCAAAGGGAACATAAAGTTCTGAGTTGTTCCATCATGTCGGATAATAAAGAGGAAGCTGATTCTAATAGTTCCTGGTAGTAGGCTAAAAGTTCAAGAGGGAGACTCCCTGCTGCTCGTCCCCAGGAACAGAGTGCCTTCTCTGGGTACGATCTGCCCCGTTAATCCCCCTCAGTTCCTGGAAGGTTGAGCCTGTCTGCTGACAGAGGAGAGGACTGACTGAGTCCTCAGCAGACAGAGAGACAGAGGGAGGGACGGGGGAGGAGGGGGAGACAGATGGGGGCGGGGATATGAAAGCAGGAGGGATGCTCTTTTCACTCCTTCATACACAATATTTATTGTTTTATTGTTTAATATAAAAGGTAAATATGTGTTTGTTTTTTTCCTTGAGTATAAATGACTCTTTAGGAAAAACTTGTGACAAGTGTGAAAAGTGACATTTTATTCATCTCTGAAAACAACTTTATTTTCACAGACTTTTCATGAGAAAGTTTAAGAAAATCTTTTTTATATGACAAATTACACTTTTCCCCCCCGAGTAGACTCAGCAGCAGAAGGTCAGCAGGTTTTTGAGGTGAAAATAGCTCAGCTTTTAGAACACTTGTCAGTGTCGCTTCTCCCTCACCAACAAATCAAAATCAAGAAGGGGCGGGACTTGCATGATCAACTTTGTCAACAACGATGGCGGAGGAGAAGCTAATCCTTTCATTTTTTTTGAGGTGTAGAGCTGCTGCTAACGAGACAACTTTTGTAACCTAGCAACAGTAAGCGCCGGTGAGAAGCGCTCTGAAAGTGAGGTCGTGGATGGTGCCAGCTCAAAACACGCCGTTAGTGGCCCTTAAATACGTATATTGTTCTTTTAGTAAAAAGTTTCTTTTATGAATTAAAAAAATGTATGTCGTTTACATTTTTCAGCTCTTATTTATCTTTATAAATAAATGTATAACTTTTAAAAACATTTTCTCAACTTTTTTAAAATCACTTTTAAACACAAATTTAGTGTTTAAACATTTTTTTCAACATTCATCAAACGATTTGCAAACTTACTCATAAAAACCTTTGAGAACTTTAAAGGCACATTATTTAACCCCTTTAGACGAAGCAGTGTGATGTCAGACGGGAGGTCCGGCTCAGGTACCATAAAAGCTGATGAGTTGAACCGCTGATCAATCACACACTTTTAACCTTACAGGGTAAACTGTCTCCCCCTGACACACACACACACACGCACACACACACACACACACACACAGTGACACAGGGGGAAGCAGCGATGATATTATCAGAGCGTGTGTGAGCTGCAGCTGTCCTCTCTCTGTTTCTGAGAAGCCCGGGGACACCGCTGACCCTAATGGGCTAAATGCAGCTCACATGCAGCCAGATTGCTAATTCATACACAATGGACCGGATCACACACAGCTCTGACCAGGGTTCGGGTTACACACACACACACACACACACACACACAAACACACAAACACACACACACACACACGCACGCACACAGTTAATATGGAGTGATTACTAAAATGACGTAAGAGCAGCCGCAGGACACGAGAATGTCATTACACACCAATCTGGACCTGTGTGTGTGTGAGTGAGTGTGTGTGTGTGTGTGTGTGTGTGTGTGTGTGTGTGTGTGTGTGTGTGTGTGTGTGTGTGTGTGTGTTCGCTGCCTGGTATTGTGTGTCGGCTGCTGTGGATCCTCTCTGACTCTGAGAAGTCTCGTTGGAAGTGACAGCTGGCCGGCGGCGGCGTCCTGCTGAACTCAGCCGCAGCTCCTCTTAATGGACTCAGATCAGAACGTGATGCTCTGAGATGAAGTCTGCTGAGTGTCAAATCAAAGACAGACATCCTCTCTGCTGTATTTCACTTTTTACTGCTGACATGCTCTATGTTTTGAAAACTTTATATTGTTTGATGAAACAGAAGTTGACTTAGTTTTCCTTTGGAGGCTTAATTCACAGCAATATGCAATATGTGTGATTCCTTCCATTTGTACGTACGTCCCATTCTTGTAACCAAATTCTTCAGAGCGCCTGAAAGAAATGTTTTCAAATTTGGCACCAACGTCCATTTAAGCCGGAGATATTCTTGCTTCTAACGACGCGTTCTACAGCGCATTCCCTGCATCTGTGTGGAGCGTTGGCTGTGCACGTCCTCAAAGATTAACACTACGTGGACGCAAGCTGCAGTGTGCACCTGATCAGTAGGGGCAGTGTAGAGGCAGAGGGGATGTGACAGAGTCGACACATCAGCAGGGACAACAATGGCAGAAAGTTCTGAAGACGAGCTGATAGACCAAGTCCACAATGATCCACATCTGTACGATGTGTCGTTGCCGCTGCACAGAGACAAACATGCCTGTCAAACAGCTGCAGACAGACAAGTTCTGTTTTAGAAGTCGACGTGGAAACCTGCAAAACTAAATGGAACAAGTCCGGGACCGTCACGTCCGTGCACGGAGGAACATGTTGGAGAGACGGAGCGGGGACGGTGCAGACGATGTGTTCTGTCCACCGAGCACACAGAAGCTGTTTCTGCTGTGATCTCAGAGTGAACATTTCACCTCCTCGAGGATCGCCATGTCTGTTGTTTACATCCCGCACATACGGTAGTTGCATACGGCCTGAGCTCTCTGGTGTGCCCTCTAGAGGTATCCTCCAGTAACACGCTTAGTGCAAAGGCGAGTATGTGAACGTTTCGTTCATGACGCAGGCGGTTGTGTACGCGAACGTGAGGTTAAAAAGCAAGAATATCTCTGCTTTAGACTCAAGGATGAACTGATCAGATTTTGATGCTACAAGGTCAAAGGTCACTCTGTTTTCCAACCATCCCATTGTCATGAAAGTGTTAGCTGCAGTGCTCACTAACTTTGCTTTGGCTCTTTTACCACAGAAGACACAGGAGGGGTTACTTTGCTGTCGGATATGTTTGTGACTCAGTTCATCATTTTAAGCTCAGCTGAATAAATCAATTACAATAATTAGTTCTGTCAGTACGACCAAGAACAGAGTGTTTCAGTAGGTTCAAGGTTTTATTTTGACTGGCAACACACACACACACACACACACACACACACACACACACACACACACACACACACACACACACACACACACACACACACACACACACACACACACACACACACACACACACACACACACACACACACACACACACCCCTGTGGCTCTGCTCTGATATTAAGAATCTGATAAAGCTGCTCTAAATCTTCAAAGAGCCACCAGGAGATATCAGAGAGATACAAGTGGAGTGTTTTTATTTGTGCTGCAGCTACAGGCGCACACTTCAGACTTTATTTCTGTCATTATTATTATCTGCCTGCTTCTCCAGTGATTCAGGATCCTAAAGGAGTTAGGAGATCCTGACAGGATTTTCTCTACAGACCACATCGACAGCTGAGTTTGAGGGCAGGAAACCTTCATAGTGTGTTTTAAAAATGTTTTAATTGATTAGCAACCAGCAGAAAGGTTTGTAAAGTATCAATTATTTAGAGAATTATCGAATATAAGCCTTAAAACATTTGTTGCTCCAATTTAGTTTTTAAATCCCAGCGACTGTGTACTTAGGACCTTATCTGGGTTTCAGCCGTTTCTGCACACTGCTTACACTTGCTTGTGCAACTTCACCAACAACAGCTGATCCAGTCACACAATGAGTACTTTTACTTTGTAATGATCAGGTATGCAGTGACCTGGTTCTTTTCAGGCATGTAAACATCATCTCCTGCTCTCAGAGTCTGGTGGAGTCACGGTCATGCCTGCACGTCTGTGCTTCTCTAGATTTTATATTATATTTCATAATATCTGAACCAGGAACTGTAAATGTTTCTAACCTCAGTCTTTCGTGCATGAACACAAATACTAGTAGTACTTTATACTGTATAATACGGTGGTACGTGGCTAAAGTATTTATGTTGCATCTACATACACTAAAGTCTGACGCTCTCTCACAGCCACAGTCAGAGATGAGATTTAGCAAAGACTGGGTATCTTCCTCCCTGCTCCAAATATCAGTGGTTCAACAGGACTACTCGTGCGGGTAAAACCGTATGCTAACAGCTAGCGAGCGTCCAACTGTGCCGTCACTTTCAGTGAGGACACGGTGACAGCAGCCCTCCTCGGAGTCCCCTCCGTGTTCACACTCGGTTCGTTGCTTCCTGTTTGCTGCTGGAGATAGCGCTCCTATTGGTTGTTGACAATGTTCACACCGTTGAGCTTCACTATTTGCACGTGCCATCAACTTCCGGATAAATGGACACGTGTTTAATTTAATCGAAACATCGAGATAGGAACAAAAAAATGACAGCTCGGACTGAGTTTTAAGAACACTTTTAAAAACCAAAACTCCGTCAAAACTCTCAGGGTTTTCTCCTGACATCGAGGAAAGTGTTTTGGTGTAAGGCGCTCACTATCTGACCCCCGTGGTGTGTTTAAGGAGCTCAGGGAAACAGAAGCACTCCAGAGACAGCTAGCTCTGATACTAAAATCATAATGAGGAGTTTTATAATCCATCAGCAGGTCAGACGCATCACTTCAGGTCTGACTTTTGTTTCCGAGCATGAAGGTACTTTTAGAGCAGGACAATAAATCAGCTGCCCGGAAAACACTCACACTCACACACACACACACACAGGGATATAAATAGGTGTGCATCATCCACAGTGGGATGCTCAGCTGTTAAGGCACACACACACACACACACACACACACACACACACACACACACACACACACACACACACACACACACACACACACACACACACGGACTCAGTGGCTTTTCAACTTTGTCCTTTCACCTTTACTGGACGCTCTCTCTGTATAACTTGATAAGGATTAACAGCTGAGACCTGATAACAAAACAAACACACATGTGGAAGGAAGCTTTAAAGGACGAGTGAGTAAACTGAACCACATGCACACAGAAGACAGGAAGTGAAAGACAAAGACTACATGTTGCCGCCCTGTGTGTTTCTGTGTTTGGTTCATTGCAGCCTTCTCTGGAAAATCTACACTGCACTGCATACAGGCAGGCTGTGATTGGACAGACAGAGAGGATGATGGGTACTTACAAGCTGCCTCTTCTGGGAAGGCTGAGCTCCTTCTGAAAGAGAGAGAGAAGAGATGATTACAATCATGAAGGTTATAATTTAGCAGCCAAATATTATCACCAAATCAAACAGTGCAGCACTTCAGACATGACGAAAGGTCAGTACAGTCGTCTGACCAACAGGTGTCACTGTGACATAACATGTCCAGGCAGCTTCAGTCATGTTCTTCGACCAGTGAGGCGTTCAAAGTCCGAAAACTGAGCCAAAAACTACAAGAATAACACTTATTAAAGGCCTCTGTGGTATTCTGGCTTTACTGCTTTATAGGGGAAATCTGAAATGTTTAAATCTTTATTTTTTCATATCTTGGGTTGTAAAGATTTGCAGTGTCTCCAGTAGATGTGTTCATCCTGCAGCAGTGAAACAGGCTGTAATGGCTGCAACATAATCCTTGATGGGTCAAAGGTCGTCCACTAAAAGTTCTTGTTGTTTCCACTGACAGGCTCAGATTGTTCTTCTAAGTGTGTGACAACATGACAGAAAGGATCCCTACAGAGATAGACCTTTGTGTTACAGAGGAAGATGATTGTTTTAACCACACACAGACGTTACATCGCTCTCTGCACACACACCAGACTCCATTCATAAAAACAGTGATTTTAACTTGCAGAACACAGGAGTAGCTCGTCTACGGCTGCCTCGTTTTTTTGTGTTATTGAGTGACTTTTCTTTTTTAAGTGATCAGTTCGAATCCGACACAATGATTGGGTGACACACAAAAACACACAAAAAAACCTAACAAATCAGGCAGCAGTACACCAGGAACTCCCTTGTTCTACAAGGTAAAATTACTGTTTATTTCAATGGAGTTTGGTGGCTATGAAGGGAGTGATTTTCTGGGGTTGGTGGTTTCATTAGTCTTTTATACCCAAAATACATAAAAAGTAAAATAACCAGGATTCTCCTTTAAGATGATTATTAAGATGAGTGGCAGCAAATATCTGTTGGGAATCATATAAAGGACGATACATTTAACATTATGTCACGAACAACCCTCACAGACCATTTACTCTCTTAAATTAACGAGCTAAGTAAAAGCCTCTATTACAAATCTGGAAGTCAAATATTAGACTAGAAGGATCCAGATAAAACCAGGCTCCTGTTTGACGTCTGTTTTCACCTTAGCTGCACCGTCTACAAGCCACCACAAGGGGGCAGAGGAGCGTCATCAAAACCATCATGACTTTATAGACGTGAAAACACTGCTGCTTCTCTTACAGATTCATTTATAAATCAGACTTTTGAATGTGAACGTGTGAAAGTACTCTTCTTACTGAACACTTCCTGTACCCTGACAGCTCAGGCAAACAGACCAACAACCCTGCAGCCTTCCTGGAGACCATCTGGCTTATAACACCCATAAGTGTTTGTGTGTATATACGGGTGTAGTAGTGGAGGTCCGTGGATGTTTGAACCGTGTGTTAACAGGTTTCCAAAGTAGGCCAACAGCTGGTTTTACTCGGAGAAACATTGTTAACACCTGAATCAGTTCAAGTATCCTTTGATGCTGCGTTCAAGCGCGACCGTACTATACGTAAAAATGAGTTTCAGAATCAAAATGCAGAAACTTCCCAACAAAAGACCCAACAGTGTTACATCCCCTGCTCTCTGATTAATAAGAGGACCCTGTGATGCTCACTGAGCATGTGCAGAACACTCAGCAGAGAGTGATGCACCTTTTGGCTCTGTTTCCATCCCTCCATCACACTTTCTGTCGGTCACACACACTCTCACACACACTCTGCGTTCCTGCGTGGGACGGCTGTGTCATCAGAGTCAGATAGTCTTCCTCTCTATCTCCTCATATCTCTGTGAGCAGATAAGCTAATGGACGTAATGCAGTTTAGTTGGAGCGCAGTGAGTGGGTGAGTGGCTGTTTGGCAGAGGTCTGCACGAGTGTGTGTGTGTGTGTGTGTGCGTGTGTGTGTCTGCGCTGTGATAACATCGATTAAAATTTCTGCTACTTTTCATTTGGCCTCCCTAAAACAGACCAGGCAGAAATGAACCAATTAGCTGCCGTGCGTGTGTGTGTGTGTGTGTGTGTGTGTGTGTGTGTGTGTGTGCTCCTGTCATTCAGAGCAGACACAGTGATTCTGTTAGTCCTGGTAACAGATGTTGTCCAGACCCATAGGGAAAGGAAGTGAGCATCACAGGAGAGGAGGCGACCTTTTATAATCCTCTCTCTCCTGCAGGCTGAGGTTACGCCCCGGGTCTACGTTTTTCTTCTGTCTACCTGAACATCTCCTGCTTAAAACAACACGCTAAACAACCAAAGTATAAACGTGAGCCGAAACAAAGATACTAACAAAAGTCTGGATAAAGCTGTTTGGACAGTGTCGCAGAAAACTCTCCAAAAATTGGGAAAAAAACAGGTGTTACCTCCTCTGTAGCAGAGCTGGCACTGACCTCTTAGGCCCCTCCCACGAGGCATTATTTATCTACAAACACTGGTTATTGTTACATGCAAGAAAGTCCCATTTATCATCGGTAAATGTTACGGCGCTCAAACCACTCACAGACGGGAGACGGCAGAGCAAATATGCAACGCACCTCGTGTCTGAACATGAGGCTTGTTCGAGGAAGAGGAGAGAGTTAGAAAGGCAAAAACTAAATGATTCCTTTGTTGAGAGAAAAGTTGGGTGAACCCGACAGAGAGGAAAAGTATTTGAGTTGTTATGTTTAATAGTTAATGGATTTTATTGAAGTTGAAGGAGATGAATAAATAATCATTTTGGTTTTCTTCTGTTTTTTTGTCTCAACGTCGATGTTGAGTCTTTCTTGTCGTTGTTGTGAGAAGTGTTTGCATGGTTTGTAATGATAAATAAAAATACAATATAAAATAATTATAATGATATTTGGACTGAGACTTGAATTTCACATCTTACTATTATTACTTTGAGGCTCTCTGCTGACGTTACACAGAACAGTCGGTACGAGCCCTGCTGAATGCCTCTCAGCCTGGAGCGGAACAATCGCCTCTGATGATGATGTCATCGTTTTTTCAGATTATCAGTTCAGAGACTTAAAATAAAGAACCACAAATGTTCCTCAGTGTCCCTCAGCACTCACAATAAAGTCTTGTTTCAACTCCTAAAACAACCTTTTAATTAACGGTTCACGAGCAAAGATTCGTGTTTCCTCTTTAAACATCCGACCACTAGGTGGCAGCGTTGTTATATCTTCAGCTGATTCAACCCAAAGTAACGACTGAGATGAGACAAAGTACGACAAAATGTAAACACAGAAAACAAAGGCCTTTGAAACATGTCATAAAGAATGCTACACATATTGTCTTGCAAATAATACTGAATATATCGAATCATAACTTCTGTATTTTGACATAATTTAAAATGTATTTGTTAACTTATATTTAACATTTTGGTCCTTTTTTAAACCTCTGTAGTAGATTTGTTGTGTCCTTGTTTGTTGTTAAACGTACAGAATCCTGAACAATGACAGACGAGTTTTGTAGATAAATAAATGACGTATAATGATAAAAATGTCAATAATTTTAAATAATTATACTTAACAACTACCAAAATATAGAAGAAAACTAGAAAACTAGTGCCAGACTCAACACACCTCTCCTTCCCTGTCCTTACCTGTCTCCCCCCTCTCTCCCTCCGACCTCACCCACCAGCCTGCCTCTCCTGTCTGCCTCCAGTAGACAAACAGGGGAGTGTGTGTGTTTAAGTACTTCAAACTGGTATCATCCATCCGCCCACACTCGGCTCTGTGATGCTCGTCTGAAACCTTCTTCTGACACTTTATTTCATTATACCACGCGCGTGTGTGTGTGTGTGTGTGTGTGTGTGTGTGTGTGTGTGTGTGTGTGTGTGTGTGTGTGTGTGTGTGTTACTGCCTCTGTTTGAACCCTGAGGGAGGATGTTCAACCCAAAGCCACCATGCAAAAATAACCCAAGAGGGAGGGGAAGCTAATGCCTGATATAAACACACACACACACACACACACACACACACACACACACACACGGCGCAGCCTGCTCGTGTTAAACAAACCAAACAGCCACAAAGAGCCGTGATGAAATTATCCTCGGTGACGGGGAGGATAAGAGGAGCACAACACAAAGCCTGAAGCAATCCGACCGATGGGATACAGGCATCAATAACACACTTTACTGCTGGGAGAGAGAGAGGGATACGGAGAGAGGGGGTAATGTGATTAGAGCGGTGGAGCGAGGGAGGAGAGGGTGAGTGGAGGTAAAGAGATGTAGGCTAAAAGGTAACAGTCTAAATATGTAGAGACGAGCCTGGACTGCAGAGAGGCACCGCAGAACATCATGAGTCCTACACTGCTCCAGCTTTGCATGACCACACACAGTTCCTGCTCTGCTCCTACAATCCTCAGTTATTTAACTTTTAGAAATGTTTTGTCTGTAACCGGGGTAGGCGATTGGATCATCCAGATTCCCCCAGCGAGATTTCTCCAGGAGAGAAGAAGTTTCCTTCTAAAGTTAGTAGAGCTGATCTGATACCAGCATCTAAAAAGACTCTAATGCAGGATCTGGTATCTGTAAGTGCACCATGCATCACCGATGCAGTCAGATACCATCATTTATAAGCCCGTGTTACAGCGGAAATCAATTCTTCTGTGCTGCTCTGAAACAACGGCCTTTAGAGAAACTTCTGCTGTTCTGCAACCGAGGAAGTTTTACAGCTGCTGCAGGAAACGACTGTTTTAGAGCAGCAAAGAAGGACTGATTTCATGTAAGTTATCACAAACAAGAACATAATATCCGTCAGAGCATCACTGGATAAAACTGTTTCAAATGTCTGTAACGCTGACTCTCTTCAAAAGCTCGTCCAGAGAGGCCGGGAGCCGAGCCGGGAGCCGAGCTGGGAGCCGAGCTGCCGTTAACGTCAGCTCAGCGTGTTTCTGGATTTTTTCAGTGTTTCTTGTTCTTTTTTTGAGGTAAAAAAAAAGAGTCTCCTTCATTTCAAAATAAAAGTCTGTAGAATTCAAACTGATAAAAACACTGAATAAAGCAGTTTCATGTTGAAAATCAGCGCTTCTCAAATGTTCTTCATGTGTTTTTATACTTTATACTAATCATCAAACTTTCAAACTAAAAAATCAGTCGAAGGCTCCTCAGCGTGCACGAGAGAGCTGAAGAGGGGATGTACCTGTATGTATTTTATTACAACGTCTTACACCTTATTTTTTACCTGTATTCTAAAGTCATTAAAAACAAAGATCCCCGGTCAGACTTGAACCACAGATGCTGCGAGCAGATGGCCTCATGCTAAACCCTCCCAGGCTACCCTTATATGGAGATTCCACAGTATCCAGGTGACCACATGCAACTGGCTCAGTATTACAAACAGCTGCTGCAAAGCATTCCCCCTGTACACACAGTAACCCCTCAGTGCTGTGCGTGCCAAGGCTGTGATTGACAGCATGACAAATGAAGCGACTGAAACCCTATCAGACACACACACACGCACACACACACACACACACACACACACACACACACACACACACACACACACACACACACAGAGTCCAGAGTGATGGATGAAGCCGGCCGGGCAGACACACAGCTGTCAGCAGGTGTCAGGAGGAGAGAGACTGTCTAACGCTCAGCGCAGGTGACGAAAAACTGAGCCTCTAAAATCTGTCCTCAGATGACCCACACGTCTCCACATGCAGACGGAGCATCGTCTTACTTTGTGAACGTCCGTCTCTCCTTCCTGTTCTTATTTGTTTTAAAGGCTAAAATGATCCACAGCGTCGGCCATGTTGCTCACATGTTTCCCTGTAATGTAACAGAACATGTAACCTTGGCTGGCAGCAGTGAGCGACTCAATTCAACTTAAAGTAGAACACTGAACAGATTTGGTAAATGTCCTGCCTTTATATATTTCTTTTTTTAACCTTTATTAGCAGACAAAGTGCTGTACAATTCTGCCTCCCATTCAACCATTCAAACTCACACACCTGCGAGGTGCTCGTCTTCCCTTTGTGTGTCCCATGTGTTGCTCAAGGACACTTTAACTAAAAGACAAGAGAGAGCTGGAAATTGATTTTTGATTAATGGACGACCGGCTTAGTTTATTTTTCAAGCATTTAATTTCAAAATAAAATATTTAATTTATAAAAACAAAATATGTCTGTTAGCACTTAGCTGGGAGTGGGGCTGTGGCAGGGTTTCGAAGTTACTGGACCTGATTTAATTACAAACTAAAAACTAGTTAAAGGGACCAAAGCAATCATAGAAAAAGGCCCTCGTTCCCCAACAGACACAAACACATTCAGCAGCATTTATCCAAGAAACAAGCCTTCAGGACTTGAACGCAGCATGAGAATAGACATTTTTCTGAGTGTGTTTGTGCATAAATGTGTGTCTAACCAATCTATATGAACAGTGTGTGTGTGTGTTTAGCTGTCCACCCAGGGGCCCGATCATAATAACATGTTTTAGTGGAGCTAAAAACATGCAATTAACAGGAGGATGCAGCGGAGCCGAGCTCCACCGGAGACAATTAGAGCTCCTGCAGCAGCAGCAGCGGCAGCAGCAGCCGGCAGCACGAATTCATTATCAACACTGTGAATATTGATGAGAAAAGAGTGACAACAAAGAGACTCTGGGATGACTCACACACACACACACACAGAGTGCAGAGCAGCCCCACAGAGAGGCCTGATAATGAAAACAGATATCTAATGTGTAAATTGTCCTGTACATCACATGATACAGAACACAGACAACAAAGTGATGCTTTGTTTCAGGAGGATTTGAATAATTATGTATTTATTCTAGTAATATATAATTATCATAATATTGAGTATAACATTATGGTGTATTACAACTGCTACAACATCTTTAACCAAACTCTGTTCAATTCCACGGCCTCTAGAAAAAGTAGATTTACTTTGAGAGGGAAATTGTTGACTGAGAACCATCCTGACAGCTCTGACCTTTGAGGGGAATAAGAGTCCACAGGAAGCTGTCGTCCAATTTTAAACTTCCCTTCCCTGTCAGATATAAACTAATCGACAGAAGAGATGTGGAAAGGTCGGCAGGAGTAAAAAAAAACTGCTCCTATGGCCGTCTAATGCCTGCATGATACCATCTAGCTAAGGTATTAGCAGTTAGCAGCTAGCCACAGAAGCTAGCGTACTTGTCTTGCAATAATTCACCACATAACCAAACTTACACCACCAACAAATCTTTCCATGTTCCACCATTAATGTTTTCTGGCTTGGCTAGGTCTGTGATAAAAGGCTAACAAGCTAGGCTAACTCGTTATTGAGCACTAAGAAGCAGACATAGCAACTTTGACCTGTAGCCATGTTGGTTTGTCGGAACCAGAAGTGACCATATTTGGTTAAAAGGGGTGGAGCTTGAGCAGAGGGAGGGGTTAAGCGATGCTAAGTTAGCTAGTAATTGAAATGCTGGTTTTGGCTTCCTTTTGCAACCAGTGGCGTCGCCCCCTGCTGGTCATTAGAAGGAATGCAGCCCTTAATGACTTCTAGCAGTTATTTAAAACATTATTGCTGAAAGGAAAGATCAATCAACAGACTACTAATCAATAAATAATCACACAATTTAAGTATGCAGTTGAAGGTTGCAGCTTCTCTGATGCCTCTTTGTAATTATTTTAACACTTTCAGCTTTATAAACGCCCGAGGTGCTTTTCTTCTCCTTTGTTGACAAAAGGATTCATGAATGAATGAAAGGAGAAATAAAGCGATGGATGAAAATAATGACGAGCTGCACACAGTCTGTACAAAAGGAATACTAAATGCTGAGCGCTTCAGAGAGGAGACAACACTGTTAACACTCTGACAGGCAAACGGACACATGCACCCCCTTTGATCAGCTCACAGCAGCTGTAATCCAGGTTGTTTATTCAAACCCGCTCAGCTCCGGATGATAAACAAACAGAAATACATCTCTGCAGTGACTCTTAATGAAGAACCTGTGAGAGGCTCTGCAGGGAGGTAAACTGTGATGTGGTGACGTTCGACTGATTAAAGACACAATCAGACAGTTAGAGGAATCTGCATTAATCTCAGATGGAAGCTTTAAATCGACTCCTCTACCTCCCTGTATGTGTGTACTTTATATAATATTATATTATTAGATATATTATTAGTCTTTCTAGTGTTTTATTACAGTTCTTCTCTTGTTAAGAGTTATTTACTGCATATTTCTATTTACTGTGTATGTATATTTTCCACTGCTATTTTGGCTTTGCTAACTTGCTGCTGTAACACCAGTTTCCCAGTTTGAGAGTAAATCCATCGATCCATCTGTTTACTGGTGCAGAACGGAGCAACGACTACATGTCCTCGTTAATCTGGATTTAAACTAGTGAAAAACCTACAAGTGTAGAAAAGTACAGACGCTCTGTAGATCAAAGAATTACCGAGCCATGCTTTCTGAGTGTTAGCTTCAGGTGCATTCAGGCTAAGTGAAGGGAATATATGCAGCGTGCTGAATTTCATTGTGATTAAATTGCAATTAAAAGGTCGAAATTTTGCTAAAATAACAAGATCATGATGCAGATGAGTAAAGAGTCAAAATGAAGCTTTGTCAGGTCCGTCCTCAAGAGGAGAAGAAAACCACTTTAAAATGAGAAGTTTGTTGAATGAGGTATGGCTACATCAGTAGTTCTCAACTGGTCTCGCCTCAGGACCATCCAAACTCCTTCATGACAAATGAGACCCACATTTCTGAAAATGTTCAGCCACTTATTTCATGACAAATGCTGCAGTTTGGACCTGAGACGGCTAACCTGGCCAGCAGGTAACAGTGCAAGGAAAATAGTCCCTCTACAATTCATTCAATGTGCAGCCTTTTCCCAACAGAAATAAATTAAAACTGTGCAAAATAAATACACTACTACTACTACTACTACTGTCCAGCTCATCAAGTGTCAAGAAGATGAATCATGCAAATAAACTGACGATGTCAGCGTCATATCGTTGCTAATTCACATCTTGCCATTGATTTTCTCTGGAAATCTGTGGTGCAAAAAATGTATTTAGCTTTTGGTTTGAACGAACCGTAAGAATGAAAGCATGGCGCTGCTTTAAAGTCGACAGTAAGTATCAGACAGGAACAAAGACCCCTGTCCTTGATAAACGACACACATAATGTTGGAGCTTGCAGAAAATAAAATAAATGTAGTGTGCGAGTGAAATACAGCCGTTAGCAGCGGCATAAAGCGGCGCTAAGTGAATGAGCTAATTGTGTGGAGGCGTCGTGAGGACACGAGCAGCGTCCTAATGAAAGCTCTGCTGCTGCTTAACGACCGCCAGGAGAGACCCTCCACCACTGAGAGGGGCCCACTGGGACCAGTAAGGCTCTAATGGAGGCTGTGTGTACATGTGTCTGTCTTGCACTAATGTTGTGTGTGTGTGTGTGTGTGTGTGTGTGTGTGTGTGTGTGTGTGTGTGTTTTGGGTAAGGGGCAAATGGGTGAGTGTGTTTGTGTCCCAGAATAACACAGTTTACTACAGAGAGCATTATAATTGATCAGGGCCACACACTGACACATTAACACAACTAATCTCCATTACTGGGTAAGAAGTGTGTGTGTGTGTGTGTGTGTGTGTGTGTGTCCGGGGGATGACATCCATTTGGCTTTTAATCTTCCAAATGAGCAGTTATAACTCTTCCTACACTAATGCTACTAACAGCCAATTATTGTGTGTGTGTTCTCTCAGTAGGGGTGTGTGTGTGTGTGTGACGTGTAGGTGAAGGAAGACAGTCATTATTTAATTGTCATAGATTGTGTGTGTATGTGCGAGTGTGTGCGAGTGTGTGCTTAGAGTCATTAACATGAGTGACTGAGGAGAAAGAGGGGCTCTGAGCGGTGATGTGCAGCTGTGACTCAAACTTTAATCCCATTAGGCGACATCGTTCAGCTTAAAGACGGACGACTTTTATAATCAGTACTTAAAGAAAATCTTCGATGGAGGCGGTTCAGGGATGAAGTCACTGAGACCATCAGTGTAGGGCTGTTTACCAACAGTCTTGTTCCAGATTGTTCTCACTCCAAACCCGTCAAACATGGCCGCTGGGTCAGTGCTAAGAGTTATTTCTCTTCTGGATTGATGCTTTGATTCGTTGCTGAAGGCAGGTTAGATCAAGAGATCTGAATCATATTTGCAACCAACAAATCCTTTACACGTCACCAATCTTCTTTGTGTAATGAATGATCAAAATATTGTAGCGTGGCGGGGTAGCAAGACGGATGAAGGAGGCACGAGGAAGAAGCCTTGTGTTGCTATTTATTTCCTTGTCGCAGCAACAGCTAACCCGAGGTTGAGGCAAACAGGTCGGCTAACTGCTGTTCTCTCTCGCCCAACACGCGTCTTATATCTCCCAGAACGCCGTAGTCTCGCTTAAAAACGTAGCTTTATAACAATAACTCCCTCTTCCCTCTCCCGGAAATGCTACTCAGCCAATTACCCCCGACGGTGGACACCTCCCTCGATAAACAACTGCAAAACAACAGCAACATGCACATGTAGTGGGTCTATGGGGCGATGGGATCTTCTGCAGCTTCTTTTTTTAAGGTTATTTTTATGGCTTTTTGCCTTTATTATAGGACAGCTGAGGACAGACAGGAAATGAAGACAGTGTTGCTTGTCTGCAGCTTTTACGCAGCTTTACGACTGTCAGTAGGAAGACAATTTCTTTATATATTTATAAAGAAAGAGTTTGTTTAAAATATTGGGCAGTAAGGTGGATGAAGAAGTCAAAATGAACATATCACAATCACATAACGACATTATTCTCACAGCAACATGTATGAGTATTTACAGGAGTACAGAACCTCCTACATCCATCTCTCCATCTACTGTTTCTCTACAGCTGCACCCTTCACACACAGACCACTCCACACACACACACACACACACACACATCCTGTCACACTGCAGCACATGCACACGTGCAGCTGTGCGGTCTATCCAACGGACAAACGGATATCCAGAAGTGCACAATTATCCAGGCAGAGTGTTGGAGATCGTCCCCTCAGCAGCAGAGACAACCTGCTAATTACTTTCAGCCACTGTATGAAGAGCATCGCCCACACACACACACACACACACACACACACACTGAACACACACACAGATCTGAAAGGGGCTAATCTGGCCTCATCAGCTTGAGATCCAGTAGGCCGACACTTCCTCTAGCGAGATGCTAACGTCGCTATCAGCACCGGCAGAGAAAACAAGCTAATCCTAATTGGAATTTACACATTCAAATGAAATCTGCAACGCCTCGGTGGAAGGGTTTTATCAGCAGATAATACAGAGGGGGAGTGGCAGACAGTGTGTGTGTGTGTGTGCATGTGCGTGTGCTTGTGTGTGCGTGTCAGATTGGCAGGTGGATTTGAAACAAGCCTGTCTATAATAATTAAAACAAAGAGCAGTCTGGGGTCTGTTTCAACACGCTGAGCTGAACTGATCCGCCCTGGGACTGTGAGTTCAGCATCCTGTGCTTGTGTGTGTGTGTGTGTGTATGTGTGTGTGTGTGTGTGTGTGTGTGTGTCAAACAGACACAACATTGACATTTCTGTCAGTATGTAATATTAAATCATTTGCATGTACGTTTAGGCTGCTGCAGGTATCAGTAAAGACGTTTTAATGTCTCTAAATCTTCACAACAATCCTCCAGTTAAATATTTCTGTCGGTCTCTTTGTGTGTCTGCCTCCCTGTGAGACGTGCTCACATGTCCTATTCAGTTTTGGGTAGGGATGGGAAGGGTATAAAGAACTGGTCATTTCTGTTGCTGGTACGTGATTGGTCAGTTCCAAAAGTATTGATATGCTCATGGACAAACAGTGCTCTTATCAGTATTTAACATTCACATTACGGCTAATTTAATTTTCATTCAAGCGTCACTGGTATTTGTCCCCCAGCAAAGCGGCTAATGCTAACACAGCTGCCAGCGTTACTGCTATCACATCCACACTGACACTGGAACAAACCGCAGAACATCAGAGAGCTGTCGCCATGGTTACTGTAAACGATTTACGTCACTACAGTGGAGTCCAGTTGGTTTATGTACGCTAGCAAGTGATAGCTTGCATAATTGTGAATTTTAGGTTGCCATGACAACCAGAAAACGTCTGGTTGTTACTGTTAATGTTAACTGTTGTTACTGAGGGGAGAGGACCACAGCCCCGTCCAAGGCACATCATCAGACACAGTGACAGAAACATGTCTCGATGAGTATCGATGAGGGTATCGATAAGTATCACTACCTGAATTGATAAAATCCCAACGATACCAATCTCTCGTTTCAGTCAAGGAAAACAAGGAAATCTGCTTCTGTAACTGTCAGTGGAGTGGAGAGAGCGGTACACAGAGGGGACAGGTGTTAAAGTAGAACAGGTTCAGTTCAGATGGAATATTCTTTACCAAATTAAGAGCTGAGAAAAAAAGGAATTTTGTAGAATTTGCGGCGTCTCGTATGTAAATTCAATTTCAATCTAGTTTAAAAAACTGTTTCTGTCCCAACTTGGACACACTTTTTGCAGCGATCAAAGGTACCTGCTCAGAGAACCAGGAGGTGAAAGACAGAAGCAGCTTCTGGTCCTGTATCAACAGCTGCTTCAGTTCCTCTCTGCTGGAAAACTGCCAGTTTACTACTGCAGAATCTCAGAGCGGTGTGCCTCCAGGTGATGTCAAGAACCCACACCCAGACGTTTACAGGTGAATCTGAAAGTGCGAATACTTGGAGGATTTGTTTGGAGCTACTTCGAGGAACTTTGTGTTGGTGTGGGCGCCCCCTGGGGACAAAGCGGTCTTCACTCTTTGCTGATCTTGTCCTGTACATGTGTAAATCGTGACAAACCCCGGAGGCAGCGGTTACAGACATTAAAAATGACTATAAAGAAATAATCAGTCTTTTTGTTATTGTGTAGCTCATGTAGAAGCATCAGCACTCATTTCAGTCTGTTTCATAAGCAGCCACAAACTCCTCGCAGCCTGCAAAAACAAAAACCATGCAGCGGTCAAATCTGCATGAATAACAAAAGGGAAAAATTCACTTTGCTTCTGGTGAACGCCCCTTAAAAGTGACCTAACTTCTGCTTGTGCTCTGCTAGAAGAGGATTCTTTTGCACCAATCCACTTTCAGCGACTTACATAAGCCAAGACTATTTTCTTTTTGTTCCCGGAGCGCTGTGCGTCTGCTCGAATGAACTTTAGGAAACTCTGACGACCTCAAACAGTAAAAACAAGGGACACACGGAGCCAAAGATTCTTCCGGATGTTTGTAACACAAAACACTCGGATTCGTTGCATCTTGTAGTCAGGCTGCTGTGTTTCACATCGAGGTTGGTATTGGTGTGAATCAGCCGGAGTGCCACAGCTTGTGTTGTCTTTGTTAGATCCTGCGCGGGCTGGGGGAGGGTGTACAGTAGGCTGATAGACAGATAGAGAGGAGGGGGTGTGCAGCAGAAAAGGTGCAAATTGAAGCAGTTTTTTTGGCTGAATGAAGGAGGGATGGCAGGCGGAGCGGTGCAGCACACTCATCTGCTTCCCCGGTAATGAACTGAAACTGCAGGAGCGAGGGATGGCAGCCCGGAGGGATGAACGGAGAGAAAATTACTTCTTCTTTCCATACATATAGATCACCTTGTTTCTCTAACATATTTGAAGACAGAGCCGGCTGCAGTTATGAATTCATAAAGTCAGAGAGGTCTGAGTGTGAGCGCCGAGCACAGATCTGGGTCACACATCGCGGCGGCAGCCTCACCTCGTTTTCAAAACCACTTTTCACGGAGCTGCAGCCGGCGTGCACGTGTTTGTGTTTGTTCTGTTCTTTCAAACAAGCTGCTCAAGTGCATCACATCGCAGAGTGTGTGTGCTGAGGGGGAGACGGGGGAGGAGGGGGAGGAGGGGGAGGAGAAATCCCACCTCTGTCACTCAGGAACAATCCCCACCAGGCCGTTGGAGCGAGTCAGCGTTATCGTCGCTCCACAGTTCACTGCTTTCAGACCCGAACAACATAAAGCGCCTGCAGGCAGAGACACTCGTCTAATCAGGCTGCCTCATTTTCATTTTTATGGAATCTGTATCAGATGTGGGATTTCACACCTGCTCACAGTCGACACACAAACAACTTTACTGTCCTGATAAACCTCCGTTCATTTCTCTGCTGTTGGAACAGTTACAGATAAACTGAGAGGTTTTATATAAAGATTGATAAACTTCATCGTGGTTATGGAAGCCTGTGTTCCCCTCTCCTTCTTCTCACAGCTGACGTGTCTGTTAGAAGCAAACAGTTCAACTGAAGTTGCAGCATTTCACAACAAATGCAAAGACTAAAAATCCTCCAAAATGAAAAACAATAACAATAAATGAGGTCCTGTCTCCTCCAGTAATTATCCTGCATCCTCTCGGGAACCGCAGCCGGTCTGAGGTTGATCTTAAAGCATGTTATTTAGAAGAAGGGCTCAAAATGCTGCAGGAGAAACGCTGGATCTCCAACAGCCGCTTCACAAACAGCTGAAGCGCCTTATAAAGGCTCCTGCTTTATCATGTCATCATGCTGGGACTTTAGGAGGTTCACTGTACTTTAAGACTCACATTACATCGATTCTGTTCTTTAATGAGGCATTTTCAGGCTTTTTGAGGCATTTTTCAAGATAAATGTTAGAAATTGACTGCAGAGTAAATCTGGGACCTGCAGTGACATGTTGAGCTTCTTAAAATACCAGCAGAGAGAGAAAGATGAAGGCAGAGGGAAAAGTGCATGATGAAACGCTGAAGCAAGAGAGCAGAGGAGAAGGAACTCACATACGAGGGGTTAATGACACTGGAGGAAAATGAGAGTGAATAATTAGAGAAAGTGAGACAAAGAGGAGGCTGATGGACGGCTACAGAGCGAGAGGACTCCCTGGAGCAGAAGAGGGACATGTGATCCGTCTGGATGCGAGTGCTCTTATTGCCTCGCCCTCACCCTTCCTCCCCCGCTGTGCCCACAAACAGCCCCGCTCACTGCTCGTCTTCCTCGTTAGATCGTACGGGGGGTTCAGGGTTCAGAGACGGAGGGGGAGCACAAGAATGTGGGTCGGAGGGGGAGCAAACACGGCTCCACTCTCGAGAGGCGTCGGCCGCTGAGGACTTCAGTAATTATCATCATCACTTCTACAAAACGCTCTGATTTCAGAGCTCATTTAAATCAGGGCAGCTCGCTCACACATGGGAGTCAAAATCCAATTAACATGTTCTGAGGTTGTGACCCCGCCGCCTGACGGACATGTGACTCCCGTCCGTCTCCTCCAGGTTTCACAAACGTCCTGATTTATTCAAAAATAAACCTGCAGGCAGGAAACTGCTCCTGACGCAACAGCAGACCAAGACGCCCGGCGCTCAGAGGCGGACGCAGCAGGCTGCAGGTGTAATCCTGATCAGGTGGATCGTGTCCTGCACGGTTCATCCTGACAATAATCTCTACTGTAAGTGCACTGAAGGATGTTCTCTGCTCCGTCTTTTGTTTTCAAGCTGCATTAACTTTAGATCAGTCGACCAACAAGCTCTACAACACACAGCAGCTCCGTGATGGGCAGGTTGTACTGAAGCTGTGCCTGACATTAGGTGTTGTATCTATTAATGCAACAGTGTGATGCTATTATGCATATATTATACATGAATGTATTGTGCTTGGTTGGGAACAGGACGGGGCCTTTCTCCGTCCTGACAAAGGGTTAACATCAAACAAACATTAGCATCAAAGCAGCGTGTGTTAGCAGTTAGCATTCAGGAGTGTGAATGCATCAGCATCAAAAAGAGCAAGCAGGTTTCTGTGTCGCTCAGTAGAAAATGAATAAGTGATAAATCAACTGCACGCTGCTGTGTTTGTTTTCGTGGAGTGTGAGGGCGAAGGAAATGTCCGATTGTGTTATGAGAAGAGGACGAGGGGACGTCTAGACATTCAATTTCACACTCTTTGAAGTTTCCTGCCCGCTGGCCAAACGCAGCCGTGTGGATGAACTCGACATGAAGAGACAACATGAAGGAGGGAGGAGGAGGAGGAGGAGGAGGAGGAGGAGGAGGAGGAGGGAGGATGTTACATGTCCCCTTTTCTTCTCTTATTCTATGAGCAGCAGAGGGTTTATATCCCCTTTGATATCTTTAAAGAAGATATCACAGCTGAGAGTCAGGATCAGGGTTTAGGTGTGTGTGCGGGCAGCAAGTCCTCTCCTTCTTTAGTCTGATAAACAAACACCCGCAGTCAGCCACCACCGACTGCTGTTCGCCAACACCTCGCTCCTCTGCAGCTCCGCCCTCTCATCCGTCACTTCTGGCTCCAGAAAACCAGCATGGCGGCTCCCAGATCCCCGACTCATGGTGACGTCACGGCGGCTACGTCTATTATTTATAGTCTATTGTTACTGTACAGAAAGAATCTCATGAGTTTCATGCGATTTGTTATTCGTAAAAAAGCAAAGCAGACGTGTATTTAGGATCTGCAGATGAAGCTGAGTGTTTGTACTGTTGGTGTTTGCGTGCGTGAAGAGAAAGCCTGTCTGTCTCTCTGTCTGTCTCTCTGTCTCTGTCTGTCTCTCTGGCTGAAGTGCTGATGAAGAGCTTCTGTGGTCTCAGGTCACTCTCTCGCTCTCTGCTCCGAGGATGAGCTCATATTATTCTCTCACAGTGGCGAGCGGATGAGCTCATAGCTGGTTTCTAATTGGGTAATCCAGTCTGCTGGCGGGAGACGGAGAGAAAAGATGGAGCTCAAACAAAAGATAGAAAGTGTAAGAAAGTGCCAAAGAAAGAAGGAGAGATTAAGAGAAAGTTAGAGCGAACGACAGTTTCTCCAACAACAGAGCTCCTGTTCCCACTCTCTCTCTCTCATTCCCACCGTTCATCCCTCCATCCCTCTCTTTCTCTAGAACAAACAACAAGAGACTCAGCCAGCAGCCAAAGTCCAGCTAAGCCCTGTAAGCTGTGTTTAACCTGCTCCTGGGGCTGAATGTGGCTTTACAGCATCAGTAACTTCACATCTAAACAAACCCGGACACCCAGCAGGACCTGAGCAGAGCACGTAACGCTCAGAGGCGAACACATAACGCCTCCGACACCTTCAGCCGGGTCTGAAGTTTAACTCTGCAGGAGATTAGTTTTGTCCAGGGTTGACATTTGTTCTTTGTCAGCGCTGACAGAAAGAGTCTTAGCCTGGTTTTATAATCTCTGTGACATAACGTGAACACGAGCCACTGGAGACGGTTATTCACCGTCCAGTGATCCTCAAAGTTACTGATTGTTTGCAAGCATGCGTTTGTCTCCTCCAGCAAATCTGTCCACTGTTCTTCAAGTGAGTCACTGAAACAAGTTTTAACTCAGAGTGAAAGTGAGCAGGCTGGTGGGACAGGAAGTTGGGATGATTTACCCTTTGAACTCTCCAATAGAAATTAGCTTGTGAACATCCACAGATGCTTTTGCTTATTGTGGAGTCATTTCTTCAAAACCTTCATATCCTTAACTACGGTCCAAATGTTACCTAAGTTATGTCAATTAAACTCCAGCTACTCTGGATATTATTTTAGATCATTTTAAACAATCCTCTGTTGTTATGCACTTTGACCCCATGTGACACTATCAGCGAACGTGAAGCACAGACACGTCTCTAGTTATTATAGCGTTCATGTTAAAGAGGAGTGCGGATGGGCCTCCCAGGGTAACTCACGATGCCATACGTGGCCAGCAATAACTTTAATATTATGATACAGCGATTCTGCAATGATTGATATATTGCAAGATAATCACATAATGACACATCGCGATATCTGATTAACTTCTTCTTTGGCCAGTTCGTTTCGTTCATGCTTCATGTCATGAGCGCCACCGTGAGGAGACATGACGCTGTGAGTCCAAATCTGTTCTCCAAACATTTGTGTACTGAAATATCCATATTTGTGTTGCACGAGTCGACGATGTGTTGCCCCATCATGCAAAAACTATCCGTGCTTTGCTACGCCACTTTTGACAGCCGTTAACGTAAAGAGGTCATCAAGACCTTAATCGTGATTTTGCAAAATAAGTCAGTCTCAGGATTTGAGTCTCTTATGAGTTTGTATTTTAGATCAGTTTAAACAGGAGCACGTAAAAAACGACCTTTATGTTCTGTAACTGAAAACAGTCGTGCATCACTGTCTCCATGGACAAGCAGCTTGATGTGACCCCGCAGAACCAGAGAGGCTGTTCTTCTTTTGCCTTCTGAAGTGAGTTTTTATGCATAACTGTGCGATACACAAACATTGTGTTGGTTTCAGACTTGATTAGGGACATGAATGTCAGAGTCTGGATCACAAATGTTACCCTGAATAAATCATGAGATCATGGCAGGCCACAGGAGGGTTCAGACTGACTTCAGGTGTCAGAGCAGGTGACTGACTGGGACTGATGCCTGTCTGTCTCTTTCAGACGCCGTGCACTCGTTCTGTCTGCGTCTGTCAGGTTCTCAGTCTCTACAAGTGACTCAGTGTCGTCTGAGTGTCAGCGGAGGAGACGTCAGAGTCACAGCTAACGCAGGAGGACCATTTGATGCTATAAAAGACTCCGCTGCTGTGCAGATTTCACTGCATCACATCTGCAACAAGAAGGAAAGCAAACAGCAGAGAGGTTTGGTGCCTGATACTGAGGCAGAACATGTGTTTAACAAAGCCACAACATCCACCCATTCTCATTCCTCAACCACCCATGCACACACACATCCTGCATTCAGCGTTACTCCCTGACAATGAGCGTTTGTGCGGTGTCATGGCTCTGAGACAAGCTCTGCATTCACTGCCTCTCAGCAGCAGCAACACGTCGGATTATGTTTGTGATGAGAAACTTCCAGATCAGATTTAAAGTCAGGAAGTGTTTCCTCTCCTGGTGTCGGTCCAGCTCTGTCAGCTGCACAATCTCTCATCCTGATTGGTCACACACACACACACACACACACAGGCTGCTCTCTAAACCCCCCCCGAGACAAACTGGGGTACATCTGCTGAGCTATGACGCAATGCACCATGGGTAATTAATTACCAGATTTGTGGAGCATTCCAAAAGAGAGACGTTACATAAACTAGTGTGGGAAGAAACTTTCCCTGAAGCTCAAAATGACATCGTGTTATTGTGCTGTGAGATGAGTTTATGGACTGTTTGGTATCAAAGTGGAGCTTTGATTAGGATTGTTTTGGAGCGGGTGAGAGACCTCCATCAGTGCCTTCACTCAAAACATCTCACATGTAACACGGCCTAAATGTTCGAACGACCAACAACACTAAGAGGTCCTGTTGTCGCGGGATCACTTTTGAATCAGGAGCTTGATATCTGTTGCTTACTCCGAGGGACGATCGGATCAAGTGTTTTTGCTCAACTCAGGACTCATCTGCCCATACTGAGTCCAGATCAGCTTTAAGGCCACGAGAGGTTACCAGCTAACAATTAGCATACAAGCATGTCGTAATCAGCTGCCTCCACAGACAACATACACAGCCAATATCTGGAAGGACACAACACGCAGATATATCAGGTCCAGGTGAGCAATCATTATTTGAGCTTTCTGTTAGGTCAATATTTTTCTTCAAACTTCAAACCAAAAGTAAAAGGTGTGACTTTGATACCTGAACTATATTGTCCCGAGTATGAGCAAGTGAAAGCAACAGGAATAAGACGCAGTCTGTTCAAAGCTCCAGCTCCTGTCTGAGAATAAAACAAATCACTTCTGTTGAAGCGACGAGCATCCAGCGAGTCTGACAGGTGAAGCTAACTGCTCCTTTATCCTTTCATGCTGTCTCTCTCTCTCGCTCAGCTCTGAGGTGATTGTGGGTGATTAAAATAAGTCTAACAGTGCCGTACGTCTCTCTCACACTCTCACTTTCCTCCCCCCGTCTCTCTCCGTCTCTGTCTTAAACTCTGACACCGGGCTGGCAGCGGGCCTGCCACCCTCCGGGCTCTCGCTTTTATCATGTCGAGAGATGTCTGCCCGCAGGACGGCACATAAAAGGGAGACGGAGGGGAAAACGAGGAGGAGGAGGGTAAGGAGATAAAAGCAGGGTGGTTGTGGAGCCGTGCAGAGAGGGTTCTGTGGGTTCAACTGAGAAGAGAAGCTGTGAGAATGACAACGTGTCAGGAAACACATTTTAATTACAGCGTAGTCGCAAGTTCAGTTTTTCAACTTGATTTCAAGACTTCTACTGAGCAAAGCAAAGATACAACTGGGGCGAAAACTGACATTATGTTTGTTGTCAATTTTATTTGATTCAGAGCCCGCAGTGGCATCCTCAACAGCTTGATCTGATCCAACACAAGCCCAAATATCAGTTCAGAGGAGCGCCACTGACGCATTCTAGTAAATAACAAAGATGGCTGCCACTGATGAGGAACAGCAGACGAGCTACAGATTAGCTCAGGCAGGGCTGCACAGTTGCAGAGTGGAAGAGGAAACAACAGAGACGGTCTGAGAAACTAAAGTCAAACGTCTGAACAGAAGACGAAGAGCTGGTCCCCTGAAACGGCTCGTCAGCGCCTGTTTGGAGGTGTTTCAGGTTTACGTGATGTGAAGAAGAAACAATAATCAGCAGAGACGTCATGAAACCTGCGTCTGCGCCGCAAAGCAACACGACTAACTTGTTGAAGCAGCTGAAAGAACAAAGTGCAGCACGATGAGTGTGTGAAGGCCGAGAGGAAGAACGAGCTGCTCCCCGTCCTGCAGCGTCAAGCCTAGCAGCCTGCTGCGACATCACATGATCGTTCCTTTGTGGTCCCAGTGTGGTCTGCGCGTGCTGAAAAGTTCCTCTTGGAAATTGATAGTAAACTGACGGAGAGTAATTCACATTTGCAAATTAGTCCAACAATACGAGGCCAATTGTTTTGTTAAACACCAACAGATCATCGTTTTCCTGGGCGGGCGGGCCTATAAGGACACTTATCAACTGCCAATGATTACATGCAGAAAAGTTGGGTTTATTTCCACCTGTTAAACCCTTATTTAACTGAAAACTAAGTAAAACCCTGTCAGTCTTCTTACTGGCAGAAACCCAATAACAAAGGATTCTGATTGGGGCCTGAAGAACTTGATCGATATCTCCTTACATATTCAGTGTAGGTCTGTTATATAAGTCCAGGTTATCTCCATAAGAAATGTAGCTCCGACACTAACAATCAATCACAGCTGAAGAGATCCTTTCACCGTTAAATACTCCCTGTCCTCTGCACTGTGTCCTGGCGTATTGATGGACGAACAGGAAGCTGGCAGAGATTACGTCCATTTTTCTTGGAGCACACGGGCTCCATTAATAGCTCCCTGCATTGTCAGAGTGCTGAGCAGCCCCAGCAGCTGATTTCCTGGCCTCTGTCTTGATAAGCAGCAGCTGCAGTGATTTCTGCAGAACAGCGGACCGGGTCACAAGTTATTGCAGCGCTTAACTGGAGCAGGATATCGATTTACAGCGAGGAGCAGAAAAACACAAGAATAAAAGGTCCAGAGAGGGAAAATCAACAACTGCAGGGAACAAAGACGTTACTGTGAAACTTTTCCTTCAACTTCTCTGACCTGAACTTGTTCTTCAGCCTATTTCCGCTTCGCAACACTCGGTGCTGGAAAGTGCATTTTCAAAAGTGAAATATAAAACTTCCAAGTTCTTCTCTTGTGTCTCGCTGAATAAAATCTGTCCTTCGTGTTCATGCAAAATGTCAAGAACTTGCAATAAACCCACACACACGTCACCTCATTAACTTGCAGGTTGCAGCAGCTTGATTGACATCATGAGTCAGTGTTTGGATGAAACTTGGTTTGCATGTCCCCCACAGAGCGCAGGCAGAACAAACTTTCCTTCTCAACTAGCTACCACAAACTGTTCACAAGAATGTCTATGTCATGCTACGCTTTGCTAACTCATTAAGCTATCTGACTTCCTTACTTAGTGGATATCATACATTATGACGAAAATGCCTCTCTGGTCGCCTGCTAGCTCTGATGCTAACCCCGCTAACGTCACTGCCCTAATTGCACAGCAATGACGCAAGCTGTGGTCAAAAGCTGCGTCTGCTCCATTGTTTCCTTTTCTTCTTGAAAATTTCCACCTGGAGCATGATGGGAAATAATGTCAACGGTAAGCTAGTTGTAGTCTTGTATATAGTCAACTAAACCTGAATGATCCAGACCAAAGCAACTAAATGGGACAGACTTAAACACGTATGTCTTCCCCACGTCGTTAGCATGTACTCCCTCCTAAAACACAAGTAGCGTTAGCGTAGCAGCATCCAGCTCTCTGTCCTGACTCTTACCTGGCTGAGCTCCGTCTCGCTGCTCTCTTTGATAATATTCAACTTCAAACTGACCCAGCTGACCGAGCGTCTGAGGGCCAGACACCTCTCATCCCTGGTTGCTTCTTCATTAGTCTGCAGCTGGCGCTGAGTCGCCATCACAAACACAGAACCAAACGCTCCCCGAGGAGCTCCGGCAGGACTGCTGCACATTCCCGGTGAGCCCAACACTCTTAATCAGCTCTAATCCATAAAGCAGATTTGCCTGTTTGCTTATAGCTGGCTGGATTTTACCGTTCATTAGCCTCATCTGGGTTTGTTGGATCGGAAGTATCAGGAATTCCTCAAACCTTTTGTTTTGACACATTTCTTTGAGAGAGCTGCTGGGCGTTTCAAACCCCGAAGACGAGGTGTTCAGGGGTTAAAGTCATTGTAGGGAAAGTGAAATTTCTCCTTTCTTCCCCTCTCTCTCAGCTTGGGTACCTCAGGGTTATCAATATTTCACGAGGCTGAGAGCGAGGGAGGAGAAAGCAGCACGCTCGGTCGACTGTGGCCGCAGGAGGAGGAGAGGGAGGAAGAGGCGGAGGAGGGAGGGAGCAGAATCTCTCCATCATGCTGAGAGCCTCTACCTCTACAGGGCACCATCATAACTTATAGCCAATACAGCGTATGAATAAAAGAGAGCAGGAAAAGGAAAGGGTCAATACAAAGAAACAACACATGAAGCTAAAGAGGAGAAGAAAGAGGTCAAGAAACGGAAAGAAGAACATGTGAAGGTTGAACATATGAAACTCCACTGTGGGTCGTCTGTTTGTCACTGTGTGATTTATAAGAGTCATTAAAGTCCTATACTGCACACAGACTGCCACCCTGTTCTAAAGGACCAGCATGAAACCTGCAGTACACACGGTCCCTAAACGTTACATCCGACCGACCGTCTGAAAGCCAAAGAGAGAAAGATGTTTCAGGCGACTGGAGGTTTGTGTCTGGTTCACGTGCTCTTTGAAAATGTTACAGGATTCAAAGTTGGAAGAAATGTGAGTCAGACATAAGACTCTCCTGATTATATGATTGTCTATAAAGATGATCAGCTGTGTAAGAAACCATCTGGTTCCTCTGCACAAACATGAAGCCGTAACAAGGTTTGGGCGATAATGTGGATGATGGACGGCGATAAGGATGAGGAACTGTTGGACATTGTTCCTGGATGCAGACAGATCTTTGAGCCAACCAGCCAGCAGCCCCTCCCCTCCTGCTAAAGAGCGTCTGTAATTTCAATGTAAAACTACTTTATTAAGTTAATTAAGTATCTTTATATAAAATAATACCTGGATAATGTGTGACAGAAAACTTTAGCCCTGATAAATGATCTCAAGTTTAACCAACAGATTCTTTCTTCCGGCTCCTTCCTTTACCAGGACACTTAAAACCTGCAGATACAACTGATTGAAAACTGTGACAAATATTGCTTTTGACCAATATGGGAAAAATTATTCTGCTCTTATTCTGTTTGCAACATTGCCAAGGACCAGCTGGGGCCACCAAACAAAAACCCAGATGATTAAAATCACAAATATGAGCTGGTTTAGCGGGTCGGTGCGACGTCAGGCTTCATTAAGCCGCTCGCTTAACGAGCAGTAAAGACAGGACAGACTCCCTCTCACTCTTTATTTCCCTCCTCTTCACTCCGCTAACAGCAGCTTCGTTTGGAGAAGCCTCTTACTTTTAAATGATTCATAAGACTCATCCTTTTGACTTGTTTTTGGGTCTCTGCAAACAGTTTTGGTTCTAAGAGTTTTTCTGTCTCAAATGTAGGTCAGAGGAAAATAAATTTAAGATGATCTCAAGATGGAAATAAGAATCAATAGGAATATCTCTTTTCAGAAACAGTGTGCCTGTTATCCTGGATAACACTCACAAAACTGTTTTTTCCACTGGAGCTACTTTGTGCAGGAAAAGTCTTCCCCGAGGGATAAAGAGATGTGTTTCATTTCCATGAAATCTGAGCGAGCAGCCTCGGAGTGCGCCAGAGAGGAATCGTCTCTAAATTCATGTGACAGCAATTTGTGATGGAAGCAGACACCACCCGATCGGAGCTGATCGCCTGCGTGTTGGTACCCCGACGGGCTGATGTCAGCACAGAGGCTCGATAAAGATTCTGGATTTACGGAGTCAGGAACAGACAGGCTTTTGTTTCTGCTGCTGTGAATGGCAGCACTAATCCTGCTTCTCACACTGCAGCCGGACACATGATCACACACAGACGGACACACGGCCGGAAGCAGATTTTACAGTTACTTCATCGAAACTGTGAAGGCTATTTCATGTACTGACATTCTGTATGTTAAGTTAGGTAAAGCATTGGACTTGGGCCATCTGGATGAGGTGAAACATGGAGTTACTCAAGGACACCTTGGCACCAGTAACAGCCAGGGGGCCAGAGCACAGACCCTCCATCTGTGCCACAGCAGATTGTTGTGACAGATAAATGGCTGAAGGTGTAAATAAATCACTTTGCAAGATGAAATGTCAAATATTTGCTGGTTACAGCTTCTTAAATATATGAATTAGATTATTTTCTTTGTCATGTATGATAGCCAATAAAGATTCTCTGGGTTTGGACTGTTGGTCAGATAGTTTGGGATATTTTTCACAGTTGACGAGAGACAGGAAATACAGGACAAGAGAGAGTGGGGAATGACCTGCAGCCAAGGGCCGAGGGCTGGAATCGAACCAGGGGCTTAGCCTCTGTACGATGAGCTAGCGCTCTAACCACTGAGCCACCCGGTGCCCTGATTTATCCATTTTTATCCCTTATTTTTTCATGAAGTTAAACTTGTAATATTGCTTAACTAGACCTATGCATGCACACTGTGGATACTCTGGGATTCCTGCATCATTCACAGCTTCATGCACTCAGAAATAAACATTCTGCAGCCACAGGATGCAGTTAGCAGATGTCCAGCCAGGGGGCAGTATGTAAGAAAGAGTGATGAGTGTCGTTAGCATGGCAGCTGTTTATCTTCTTGTACACAGTGTAAACAGAATATATGACACTTCTAAACACATCCTCACTCTGTAATTAAACCTAAACAATCACCCTGTTACTTCCCGCCCATTAAGCATAACCACAGTTCCCCCCGGAGGCATTACAGAGCCGGCCAGCACGACTGCCACAGACACTAAAGCCCACTGTACTAATGGCTCTTGTCTAGTGAGAAGCTGTTTTATAGTTTTGCCCTTTGTGTTTCTCACTCATCTGTAATTCTCCAAGAACCTCCTGCAGCCATTTAACTGCCCCGTACCCCCCCCCCCCTTTCATATTTCTTATGTTACACCCACTTCCTGTAAACGAAACAACAGAGAACTACAAATAGAATGACCTAGAAGCTAAAAACACTCGCTATCTCTTTGACCTTTCACCCTGTCTGCAGTTTCTCTTCGTGATCTCACACAGTAGGGGTCAAGTGGTGGAGTTGTGCTCTCTGTTTGGACTGTAAACACCACGCTGCCCTACATCCTCCATCTTCTCAGTCCATTAGATCAGACTGATTGAGTCCTGATGGAGTGGTGACCTCTGACCTCAGGCTATATGCTACCAGAGTGGGAGGCTAATCAGGGGATGCTTGACCTGACAGGGCTTCAAGGACACGCAAAGAGCAGACGCTGCTCACGCGAACACAATATCAGAACAATATTGGACGCTATGTTTGATCTGAAAAAGCTGATCAACAACCAATAAATGAGTTTCAACATCTGTGGTTCTTTTTATGATTTAAAAAGACAAACATGGAAAAATTTAACTGTTTTCAGCTCTAAAATTGAAGGATTTGGATGTTTCTGTGGTTAATCGCTGTCTTTGTTATTAGAGATTACATTTCTCTGAAGGAAACTGAGTACGTCATTCTTAATCTGCCATTTAAACAACTCACGATTAATAGAAACTGCAGCTGTTACTGAAAAACACCTTCACCTGTAACGAGATAGAAACAAGCATCTAAAGAACACGTTGGAAGAAGATGGAAGCTGAATCCTGCCACTTTAAGTAACCTCGGTGACCTTTCTCCGAGCGCCATCACGCAGCTAAAATCCCTGTTACACTTTACTGCATGACGAATTGTCTTAAAAGCTAATGGCCTCATCTCCATGAAAGCTGCTCCAGAGACACTTAGGGACACCAGAGGACGCTTCAGTCACCGCTCCACCCTTGGGCCATAATTTCCACTTAGAAGCCAAAAATACATTTAGGGCCATTCTTTTTCCTCAGAGGATAGTCTTTGATTTTAAAGACCCCATCACATGTCCTGTGGCTCCACCATCGGGACAAACTCTGACATGTTACCTCCTCTGCTGGTGGGGTTGTAAGAATAGATGAATTCAGAGTGTGTCGTTCAGTCAGTTCATCCCTGCAGCCTCTAGAGGACGAGGTTTCAGACTGTCGGTCAGGTTTTTAATCCATCCACCCGACTGCATTGGTCGCCAACTGCGGGCATCGAGCCACAGAGAGGGATTTACAGAAACAAAACGTGCCAGAGGACGGCTCTCCCAACAAACACAAACACACCAAGTGCAGACAGAACTGCTGTGTGGAGATGAACAAACATGCAGCTGTCAATCAAAGCCTCAGTTTGTCTGCTTGGCAAAGTTTTTACATAATGGGACCATCTGTGCACAAGAACACAGAACTGGCATCTGAAATATCCAACAAACTATCCATTATCTGATCGGTATCGACCATGAGAGGCAGGTCAATATTGTTTAGCGGCTAAAAAGAATAATCTGTGTCGTGCATCCTTATTCAGAATTTTTCACACAAACAAAAGCCTGTCATCTTTGTGAGCTAGCATGCAGTCAGTTCATGACATCCTATAAGAAACCAGTGTCTGATAATAAGAGAGGACATTTTTTAACTGTACGATTCAAGTATATTTGCATTTGCACCATTTATAAACATTTCTGTCAGCAGAGTTTTGATGCAGTATAATGTTCTTTATTACATTCTACACACGGAAACTCAAGAAGCAAAACACTGTTTCAGTGCAGAGTAAAAGTAAGATGTACATTTGTAGTTGTTGACCATCTTGATGATGTGAACTGAGGGTCTGAGGTGTGACATAAACTGCAACAAATAATCCAATCACTCGCGGTGTACCTCAAGGCTCAATTCTGGGCCCTTTCTCTTTCCACATTTACTTCCGATTGGTCGCAAAATACCATAAAGAAATAACGACATGCAAAATATCTTCCTGTCAACCCTCCTGATACTCATTGTGCACATTTAGAGATATAAAGTAAATTAATTAAAAGCTATATAAAGGGAGTTTGTGTTGTATTGTGTATCTAAAGTGTCAACAAGCTATCACACTGTGTCACCTGATTCTGGAAGTAAAGCCTGAGATGAAACAGGTGCAGTGAAGTCCTTGAATCTCAGAAAATCCAGGTCACCTCTCGCTGCCTGTCGCCCTCATTCCAGGCCTACTTCCTCTCACACAAAAGCTATTTAAACCCTGTAAATAGTGGATGGAGAACACAGTGTTTCAGTGTCTCCGCGCACACATTTCTGTATCTCCTTGCAGCTTGTAAAAGAACGAAGGGAGGGGCTGATGGGAAGGAGGTTATCTGAGGCTGAGTGCTAAAACTGACTCTAACATATACAGCGAACACAGAGAGGGAGGCTGACTCAGCATCTCTGGAGCGTCTCCATCTACAGCCCTGAAACCATGAAACTGTGTTTATGCAGGAAAACATTTGATTAATATGCTGCCGGCATTTTTCCTAAGAAAAGTACCACTACAAAGCGCTCGCATGCTTAATCTCATTAACTTCAAAGCACAGTTTCAGGAGGTGGTTGTGGTAAACAGTGTCTTTGATTTTTAAATCTGGTGTGCTTACCTTCCAGGAAGCCGAATAAAAACGCACAGAGACTTGAAAGCTTTGAGAGACTGGTACTAATAACCAACCAATGAATGACTCAAAGGTGGGAAATACACATACAACTAAAACGGATAAAAACACGACGAGCTGACAATCATAAATGCTTGCTCATCTTTTCACTTTGTTTTCTTTGGGTTTGAATACGACAGCATCTTTTAGCTGGTGTATGATGGCTTGTTGTTGCTCGCTGGGCTGCGGCGTCATTCACTGATTACCACCAGAGAGACACCTGATAGGTCTGGTGAGACATGAGAGTGTGTGAGTGCTGATATCCTTTCAATACAAACACCAACTGGTGCTGTGACAGGGGTGGATGAGTTTAACTGTTATCAAAAATCGATCGTATGAAGAGAAATCTTGTGCTCAGTGTGTTTCCCAACATTCCTTCCTTTAACCTTTCACCGATGATCGCTCCGAGTCAAAATTCCCAACACAAGACCTTTGACCCCTGTGAACCGCAGAGGAATCTACAAGCTGATTCTTACCTGAAGTCCCCTCCGCCTCAAAATGCTGGAGTCGTCCATGACCCTCTGCGATCAGGTGTCTTTTCTCCTTTTTGGTTTCCTTCTCAACAAAGCTACAAAGTTCAGGCACTTTCTAGGAAGTCCGTCCACAGAGGAAGTCACATTATAGCCTCATCGCTCTTCCTTTCTTTGTCCGTGAACTATCAACAACTGGACATGCCAGTCGTAAACAGACTGAAGCAAGTTATCCTGTATTTATTCAAGAGACCGTCCTCTTTAAAACCCTCCTCTGCTCATTCTCCAGCTCTGTAAGAAGCTGTTCTTCCTTTGACGCTTCCTCAAACGAGTCTCCAGTGGAGCAGACCTGGTTCGGCTCTTTGAAGCAGCATTCCTGTGCTCAATTCAAAAGAGAATTGGTGTCAAAATGAGTGAGGGTTCTAATTAAAGTGGATCAAAGACCCGAAGGCTTCAGGGATATTCCATGTGGCATCTCTGAATCACTCCAACAAAGGTTCAAATATACCCTGTGTGCAGATCAGAGCATCCCTCTTGTTTTTCCTTCCTTTATGTCGTTTGTTTTCTACCAGCCTGGTTGAGGATGAAGGTGCGGTCTGGACGTAAACGACCGAGCACCGCGCTCTCCTCTCTCTCGGCGTCAGAGCACGTGTTGTTCCTCCGTCGGCTGCTCTTTCATTCATCCGCTCAGCGCTGGACACACCCCTCCGCCTCTCTCTCTCTTTATCACACAGAGGTAGAGAGCTTCCTCTCTGCTTTCTAACCCTCCGTCTGTTCTCGTGTCCTCTTCTTTCCTCCTCGCACCCTTAAGGCACTAGTCCAGAGGAGACTCGGCTGCTTCCATTATTCATGGGCGATTCGCAATAGAAATTAATGATGACAATGGGGCCTCAGGGGGTGGATGGAGGGAGGGAGAAGAAGAAGACTGGAGGGAGGCGAAACATAAATGGGGAAGGCACCAGCTTGCTACCCGCTGGCTTAATTAGAGCCCAGAAAGAGGTCCTGAAACCCTGCAGAAACACACGCAGGGAGAACAGACAGATTTCAGGAGTTTCTTTTAGATGCAGGATTAATAAGTGAGTCCACTGAGTTTAAAAAAGAAAAGTCCTGCCTTCTCTCCTTCACTTTTTTGTGCGGGAGGAGAAACAAGAGAGGAAAGGGAATCCACAATGAAACAATCACACACACTGCCCACGCTTCAAGCTGCTGGACTCGCCCGGCGGCAGAAAACAAGAGGTTGTTTGTTTGCTAGCAGCGGTCCTCTGAGCGAGGAGGCACCTCGCATCCATCGACATGCCAAGCGGCTGGGCCAGAGTCCATCTGGTTAAAGCCGGCAGGAGCTCAGGGACTCCCACACACACATGTAAGCCTGCCACACACTCGTCATCTCTTCATCTCCAAAGTCCTCTTCTTCATCCTCTCCTGCATCTCTCAATCTTTGGCGTTTTTCCAGGAAGGAGGAAGAGGAAGAGGAGGAGGTCCGGATCAGCTCAGAGGAGGAACGAGGGAGGAAGGACGAGTGGTTTCCTCTCCTCTCCTCCTGTTCTTCAAATCTCCCCGTCTCTTCTTGTTGTTGCTTTCTTTGCTCTCTCTTATGTGTCAGTATGCTCACATGCTCCGACTCCTCCTCTGTTCTTTCATCACACGCTCTCTCCCTCTCTCTACCGCCCTCTCTCTCTGTGGAGGCAGCCAATCAGGCGCGAGCAGAAGACAGAGACTTTGCTTGCGATGAATGGAGGCAGGATGAGTGCTCCGCCTCCCTCTCCTCCCTCTCCTCCCTCTCCTCCCTCTCCTCCCTCTCCTCCCTCCCTCCTCTGCACTGTGTCCACCGCTACAGCCTCGCTCGCTCTAATCAAAACAAGAGGGTGTGTTCACAGCGCACACACACACACACACACACACACACACACACACACACACACACACACACACACACAATCTGTGCTTCATGTTTTATTATTGTGCATGGATGAATTAATCATGAGCGCGCTGATCAGAGGCTTTGGACGATTACTTATTCAACATGATGAGTTCAAACGCAGCGAGGTCTCGTCTTACTCAACACTCACATCTGGCCCAAAGTATGTGGACAGGTTTCCTTACGCCTAAAGTTTATAGTGGCAATAGTTGCTCTTGCAGCCTCCACTCTTCCGGGTCGATGTTGCGCCTCCTGCAGGGATTTCTTTATCTTATTCGGACACTAGAGCATCACTGAGGTCCAAAACTGCTGATAGGTGATCAGATGTTTCTGCTCATCCCGAGGTTGCTGAGTGAGGTTTACGTCAGAGACCAGTCGAGTGTTTCAACAACAAACTGGGAAAACCATTTCTTCATGGAGCCAGCTATGTGCACTGAGGCACTGATTGTCATGTTGAAACAGGAAAGGGTCGAACACAAGATGTATAACACAAACAGAATAACGGATCGAAGCAGCAGCGGGCCGGCAGGTCGGCAGGTCTCGTGTTCTGTGAGCTAAAATTGCTGTTTTTGTCACTGGAGTCTGGGTCTGTCTCTGTCGGGACCCTTTCTGTGAAGGTGTCACACACTTAGAATAACAATCTGAGCCTGTCAGTGGAAACAACAAGAACTTTTAGACTTTTCTGTTGCAGCTATTACAGCCCGATTTACCAATTTACCTGTAAGAGTTGTTTTCAATCCAACTAAGGAGCCTGAAACAAGATAAACTGAGCCCAGGGTGAAGTACATTTGTTTTTCTAAAGTGGCGTCTGTCTCCTTTTGCCTAATTAAAAGGGTTACAACATGCAAAAACACTGCAGTGGTGCTTTAAACTGTTTTTTGGCCTGTCGGTCGTACAGAAGAAGCTGTTTGGTCCCCATTGTTTCTTGGACCTTGTGATGGAAACGCATCACTGTTTGTTGGAGGTTTTAAACACTAATTGATCAACTTTTAGACGATCATTGATAAGTTATGTTGGTGCCAACAGCTGAGCTACTTTCTGGAAATATAATGGGGTTTTTCCCCGAGTTGAAAATCATTAACGCTCCGTCTGAATGAAGAAGGGGTGACAGATTATGCAGCAAACAGATTGTGTTGAAAACAGGAGGCTATTTTTAACTGGTGAGCCTCCTCTGCAGCACACAGACACAGAAGAGAGGAAAAGAGGGAGAACGAGGACAGAAACACAGATACAAAGGGAAGTGGAGGCAGAAGATTTCGAGGCAGGGAGCGCAGAGTGGCTGGTGTCCTCCTACGCGCTGCAGAGACGAGGTACTGATGACTCACAAAGAGATGAGAGACTGTTAATGAGGGTGGGCTGAATAACTAAGATGAAAATGCAGCTTCTTCTCTAACGGCGTCAGCAGAGAAGGAGCTGGTGCATGTATAGAGGCCCCGCCCCTCTCTGCCGGGCCCCCGGCTCCTGGTCAGAGCCTCCGTGTTAATGAGAGCAAAGGCCAAAGGGGCCACGGAGAGGAATGTTCACACAGGCACAATGAGGCCGACTGACACCAGCTTACTGACCCACCGTCTGGCTCTACAAACACACAGAGGCCGGCTAAGTAGCTGCTTCATTAGCTCGGAAATACCACGATCAGTGATCGAGGAAATCCTGATTTCGCTGCATTCATAAACACTTTTTATTTATATCTGGTAAATGCATTAAAAGCTCACAAGTGCACAGACAGGCTCAGTGATTACAGCCGCCCACTTTAGTTCAGATCAGCAGGAGAATTAGTGCATTTCTTTGGGGACTATTTTCCCCGGCGGATGAATCTTGGAACATGTCATCCAGTGCAAAACGTGGCTCGTTATGTTATGTTCTGAATACAAACAATGGAGCACTCTGGCACAGAGGAAGAGGATGTATCAGGCTGTGATACACACACAATCCTACTCCAGCACTGGTCTCATCATAGCAACAAGGAAAACAGCGAGTGTCATGACTCTCTTACTGCAAAGTGCTGCAAAAGGGCAACTTACTGCAAAACAAGACTCATCAGTGAAAGTGAAGAACACATTTATACTTACGATTAAGTGCGAGCGTAACTTTGAAGAGCAAGTGTTTATCTTTAAGAGAAACTTCTGACACTGAAACAGAAGTGAAGCAAAGTAAGAGAAAACTTTAAAATGGTCCTTAAGAGCCACATTCACACGTCAGAGAAGCACAGTTCAATGAGCTGCTCTCTGAAGATGTGCACTTCAGTTAGATGCAAACAACCTGCAGAGGAAGTTACTATAAAGTATATTTACTCCTGGTAACAGATCTGCATCTTGGTGTGGAAGCAGTTGCACTCGTGCGTTGAGTGTCAGGCTGTCTTCACACCCTGAAATGAGATGACCTCATCCCTACCTGCAAATACAGAATTTACAGGTAGCACTGCTGTCCTCTTTCTTCCTGATATGAGGCCACGTTATGGACTCTCTCTTCTTCCCTGCTGTCGCTCTTTCTTGCAAGATTCCAGCAGCGGAGACAAATAAGTTTGACGTTTGAAATGAATGCTACAATCAATCAGGTTATCTAGCTTGAAGGCAAATGGTGTGACAATTTGGAACCAGTTTTGAACTCGATTCTCATCACTACTTGCAAATATGCTCTAAATAATAATAATAATCATAATACAATAATGTTCTGATGCGAAGCAGGATACTTTTTCACCATGTTCATCTTATTACGTTAGCTTGTTAGCATGCTATTTGGAACTAAACACAAAATACAGCCGAGGCTTTAGCGAGTGTCATTTGTTTTGTAGGTATTTGGATGAGATAACAGTTCATCCTGAGCGGGAAATCAATGTCCGGACAGTCTGGATTAAAATGTTTGCCCCTGCGCCTGCTAGACCCGCACCGCCACCCTACAATTATATAAACAAAGAGGTCCAATCACTGCCAGCCTTTCGTCAGTCACAGCTGTAAACTAAAAACTCCTCTCTTAGATTTAAGTACATTTTCAAGTCAAAGGAAAAATCAGCTTATCCCAGACAGAGTAGAGCTTGGTTGATGTCTTTTAACTCTTACCAGTTGATAAAAAAGTTTAACCACAGCTTTATATTTGTACCCTGAATAAAGAAAGTACAGGATTATGTTTGCTCTGTCTTAAACCACAGAAAGAGATCCTGAGAAAGATGAGACGCTCAGAAACCTGAGCGGAGAACAAGAGAAAGAAAGAGTGATGGTGAACGAGAGAGATAAGAAAAGAGAGCTTGTTTTTTTCTCAGCTTCATACACAACTAATTAAAGCGAAAGCCCGCTCCTGCTGTGTTTTATGTCTCTGCTGTATCGGAGGTTAATTGAAGCGGTGGCCCCGGCTCGCCCTGTCAATGACGAAGAAGTGCCAACAGCAGCGTTTTCTCTCTCCGATTCCTCTAAATCTTTCTGAGTCTCATAAAAAGAAAAACACAACTCTTGTTTCTGTGACCTCCCGGCCTTTCTGTTCGACCAGAGAAACACTCAGGCTGTTTTTAGCTGACGGCGTCGGGCTCGTTGAGCCCTGTCAAAACCCGAGACCCAGATACCTGACCTTCTGCGAGTCTTCACCAGAGTGTGGACACAGAGGAGGAGGGGAACTCGTCAATCTGCTGCTAGCTGGACAACATCTGACACTGTATTGTTGTTTGTTTGGTCTTTAGATCTCCAACTCCTTTCATGAAGTTTAATGTCCAGAGAAACCAAGCCTTTCCATGATGACACACAAGGTGCTTTTCCACCAAAAGTACCAGAAACATTAATATAGTATTAACTCAGAAAAATACTCAGTGAAGGTTGGCGTTCGATAACGCAGTTCAAATAATTAATCCATCTGTATTTAGGTCATTGGTAAAGCAACACAATAAGCGCAAATAGTTAAATATAGAAGATCTCTCGTGGCCCACCTGCAGTACCTTCACTGCCCACTGGGGGGCTGCGGCACACACTTTGGGAACCACTGCATTAACCTTATCAACATTAACCTTATTAAGAATATCAGTCTAAAAGTGCCGTGTCTCCATGCAGTGTTTCGCAGAATCATTTGTGTTTATTCACACATTGGTTAAAAGGCTTGTTTTCTTAGTGGAGTTTGGTTCACCCACGTCCGAGGCAGCACCAGGACTTCTGGAGAGTTTCAGAACAGCATTGTTGAACGTTTCCACCTCGAATCAGCATGTTCTTTTTTGTCATTTGAGTTGCACAGCACCAATTTGTGTCTTTTTGTTTCCAGTCAAATATTTGCTCCTCTGCTGGGTCCATAAAGACGTCTCATCACACACAGTGATTTATCTCAGCTCGCTCTGAAGGTTTGCAAAGTCAAATGGTTTTAAAGTGAGAGGTCAAGAGTGACATAAGCTCGCGTGCACACACAGACACACACTGTAAATACATGGCATGTTATCGCTTCACATTCCAGTCCAACATGACGGCATGGAAACATGTGACCTCTGACCTCTGAGGCTGAAGATAGAGTCTGTTATCTCTGACCATAAGCCCAAAACACAGACACATATACTATTGTATATAAGCATAGGAGTTAATGGGGATAAACAGAACATATAATGAGCTTGTTCAGTACTGTAAATCTTATCTGCTACACTGCAGCATCATATTTCACATTTGCACCAGATTAGACATTTTGTAGACAAGCTGGTTATTGATTTATCAGAAAGCCTGTGTACCAGCCTGTAGGCCTTCCCCCGCATATCACCTGTGTGACACAGGTAATTTCTCACCTTCATCTTTCTGACTCTGAGTGTAGATTTACTAAACGTCTGTTTATCTTCCTGCCCCGCTCTTTGTCCTTATTGACCCGTCTCTTTATTTACAGTCTGGTTGCTTAATTAGAAACTATTGACCAGGACTCAAAGCACAGACGTGAACACGAACACACAACATGTCTGTCATACAGTCACGGCCAAGACACACAAGCAACAACATGAATATGAAGCTACACACACACACACACACACACACACACACAGAGGCTGCTGTGCCAGACGACGACGTCATCCACATTGAGTAATAAAGCAGCCGAGATAAAGAGCTCCTGTTTGTGTCTCTTCATTCATCAGCCTGATGAGTTGGTCTGACTGTCCTGCAGCCAGCTGGCTGATACCTCCACTCAGCAAACGAGGAGTACAGTAGCTCTGATACCAGTACGATTATCAGGAATGCCTCCATTACGGCTTCAGACCCGGGACTTTGTATCGGTGAGTCAGCCAATCCCAAACCCTGATTTATCAGCCCTGCATGGAAGCAACTTATTCACAGGAAATCAATGCAGCGAACACTGCAAGCTGCACTGGACCTCCACCATGGAGGCTGCAAAGAAGAACTGATTTCAGGTCATTTAACACGTGAGGATAGCAAACAGTGCTGGCAAAGAAGGTGACGCTAGAGCTGCACTAAATTACGCTATGTGTTTCAGGTTTAGCTCAGTCAGTAGAGCAGGCGACCGATGGACGGAGACAGAGTCACATCTGCCCCGTGTAGGACTCTGACCATCGGCCTTTTGGTGCATGACATTGCCAGAGGGGTGCTAACAGAGCCACCGCTAACGTTAGCTCAGCTTGCTTTTAAGTTAGGGTTCCCTTAGCGCTTTCCTGGGGTGTTTAAGGGGAGCTGAATTATCCACAGAGGTCAATCAATCATGTTTTATTCATAAAGCGCCAAATGACAACAGAAGTTATCTCAGGACACTTTACCAGCAGAGCAGGTCCGTGCTCCCTTTTAACAGACAGAAACCTCTGACCTCAGACTCACTCACAAACAATAACGCTGCAAAGCTGCACAAGTGAAAGAAAAGTTTGTGAGAAAGGAAAGAAGAAGAACACAAAGCTGAGCAGCTGAAACACGAGGCCTGTCTGCGTAGTGAGATGACAGC